>NC_136071.1:30764972-31154972 GCF_964261635.1 Lissotriton helveticus
CCTTTTCCTCCCTCTCTCTCTCATTTTCTCCCTCCCCCCTCCTCTTTACAGGTCTCTTCTGCCTGCGGAAGGGCACCGTGAAGAAGTGGTTGGGGCACAATACAAGTGTCCTCACCCCCTCACCACACGCCCTTGTAGGCCTGTGCTCCCACCTCGCCGCCAAAACCTGGAACACCCTCCCCATCCTCCTACGGCAGACCCAGGACCTACTTACCTTCAGGAGGCTACTCAAAAGACCTGGCTATTCGAGCAGTAGCAGCACCCCTCCCCCCGGCGCCTTGAGACCCTCACAGGTGAAAAGTACGCTATGCAAATGTTATGATTGATTGATTGATTGATTGATTGGCATAGACATGCCCCAACACGGTGCGGTCTCCAAGCCACACAGGTGCAAATCAGGTGGAAGAGGTGGCACGTCAATGTAGCGCCTCTCTCCGCAGTACCACGGTGAATGAATGTGATTAGCCAGGACTCGAGCGGAGACAGTCCCAGCCACGCTCCAGCGACCGCCACGCGAGGCTCTTCGCTCTGAACACTGCACAGCTCCTGATTAAAGTAGGAAAGCAGAGGCCATATCAAGTGTCCTTTTGTGTGCTTTCCGCTTGTCAAACTCTGGCAAACAAAGGGGCTGAGGCAGGAGACGACACTTCGGAGTAATGAAGGGGCCCGCTGTGCCCTGCCGGGTAGAGCTGAGTGTTACAGCAAACAAATGATGGACGGAATGCTGACAATGCAAACATTCTCCCCCAGTCAAAGGATCGGGGTTAAATCCATCGTTCTTTTGCCCACTACGCCACCCCATTTTGGGTCCAGCCATATGCAAATCAGTCTTGACAGTGTGCCTCATGGGAACAGTCCAGACCGAACTGCCAAGCCATGTTTTCCCAGGACCGGAAACAAGCACCCGAGGACTGATTTCAGGGTATGTCACCCTTCTTCAGCCAGGCTAGCTTGAACCCAGTGGCACAGTGGGCAAGGGACCCACGTCTGGGCATACCCATCCCACTTAGGGTGAAAAGTGTTACATCAAACAAATGATGGACGGAATGCTGACAATGCAAACATTCTCCCCCAGTCAAAAGGATCTGGGTTAAATCCATCGTTCTTTTGCCCACTACGCCACCCCAGTTAGAGCTGAGAGGCAGGCGAGAGGGCGCTATTTACGTTCTTTCAGAGGACATGGTGTCAAACGCAGACTAGCCACGCACAGCCACTGTCCTTTCGTCAATGCACGTCGGATCTGTCCACTCAAAGGGAGAAGGCAACATCCTGACATCAAGGCGTGCGTCTAATTCTGCAACAAGTTCACCTTCGCACGTGGCATCGGATTCCCCATTGCACCAGACTGTGCTCCGCGTAGCGGGTGCCCCAATGAACCAATCTGCTTCTGATAGTGAAAATGCCAATTAGGGATCAGGGCCGGCTAGCGGGAAGGCTTGTTATCCTTCTCCAGTTTACCATATCTATGTAAAGACAATCCGCTAACTTCAGAAAAGTGGGAACAAACTTACTGGAATTCAGCAAACAGACCTTGGAAACGCATTTTCTTGAGTTTTTAAGCGCCATTTCAATGCCGTGAGACAAGTGCTACGAAAACAAAAAATCATATAAAACAGATTACAAATAGTAAAAAGAAAAAGAACCACCTAATGACGCCGGTATCTCGCAGTCAGAAAATAAAAACATGCCAATGCCCCCTCGGCACTGATCGCAAATAAAGTGGTCTTTTCTGAAGCATCTATTTCCAGACTTGCAGCATTCAAGAACAGCTAAAACCCCCATGATAACCACTTAATGACTATTAGAGAACAGTTAAACGCATCCAAAAATAGTAAAAACCTTTTCATGGATTAGTCACTCCTTTAAGTAAATGCACCTGCGACAATAAACGACCCGCAAAACTTCTGTCTTTCTTCTCCTTTAGTGCACACTCAGCTCTCCCCGAGCCACTCACCAAGATGATTATTATAAGTCCTACCTTTACTACTCCTAAACTGAGAAAAGCCTAACTTTAAGACTTTCGGTATTCACAGAAGGCATTTAGGAGTCCTAAAGTTAGGAGTTCTAACTTCTGTGAATACCGAAATGAGTAAGTGCCTTCTGTGAATACCGAAATGCGTAAGTGCCTTCTGTGAATACCGAAATGAGTAAGTGCCTTCTGTGAATACCAAAATGGTAGTAAGTTTAGGATTTTGTCTTAAGTTAGTTCTGGGAATGGGGCCCTTTATTTTGGAGTTTCTACCTACACTTTGAGATTAAAAGACTAGCCACTAATAGGGAAAAACAACTCCAAAAATGAAAATACTTCTTCAATCGTTTCCAAATTTGATATATTGTTCTGTATAAAGTGTTATTTCATTGGATGCAGACTGGCTCCAACTTTATATTGTTATGAGCGGCAGAAGTGTTTTGGTCTCAGTGCAAGCCTGGGCGTCATAGCTATATAAGTTTGAGCTTCTAGGGTCTGGGGAAGGCGAGGAAGCCGATTGATGTGTCAAACAGAGGTTCATATCCTTGCCAGAACAGGGGCCTCCAACACACTGCCCCGCCCACTTATCCTCAAGGAGCAGTTATGAGTGTTGGTGGTAATGTAAGGTAACAGCTCTCTAAATGTCGCTTTCGGGTACAAGCATGCAACATTTGAGTTTAGTCATAGAGCCCTTTGTTAAAAGCCGAGACAGTTTTTACATTGTAAGCATAGTCTACTCAGCACTAAAGCGGAATGCTCGTGAGATTTCCACTTTGCCCCCTCCATGACCTTTGACCCTCCTCATATCGTTTGTCATGCATTGCTACATTCTTGGAAGCAGGTGTGCAGTCTGTGCACTTCTCCAGCGACACACCTGAGGTGCACGCGCTGGCTTCCGGCAGAGCAGCCTTTGCTCAGAGAGCGCCCTGGGCGAAACCAAATTTAGCACCACCTCCCACTTTGTCTAGGTATTGAAAATCTGGGATGAGCAGGATGAACAAGGGTGGTTAGGGTTTTTTTTCTTTTTTTTCCCAAACTTTATTTATTATGTTTTTCAGTTTTCATCTCCAGTACAGTAAATCCAGCAAGGTACAAAGTTACATTGTAATCGCTTTAGTCATGGAAAATTCCTCTTAACAATTCTAGCAATCAGTCAGTTGCATAACAGTAACGAGGGGGAAACATCCTTTACAAGGCAACTTTTACCACGCAGTGCTTTTACATCGCAACTTTTACAACGCAAACCATTACAACGCATTGCGCTGGGGGGCGCTCTAGGATAGGGAATAGATTTAATTTACTATCCAACACCTTCCCTACTATCTACGGGGACTGGAGTTGGAATAGTATATTAAACTATTCACTATCCAGCCCCCCACAACGCAAGTCGTTGTAATGACTTGCGTTGTTAAACCTGCGTCGTAAAGGTACGCATTGTACCGTCATACTTCCCATCCACTGCACATCTGAAGACACCAGCTGGCCTGCAGCTGATGCGTGCACATTGCTCACCTCACACTGCACATGGATACTCATGGACGAGCACGCACGGGCCTCACACAGGCGCAGCACACAGGCCTGGCTTGCACAGCATAATATGTTCATGACGTCTCTCAATGTATCCCCAACTCATGAGGGGTATCTTTGCCGGTCCTGACTTGCTAGCCACCAGCAACTGCATTATGGAACTTAAGAGACTTACCTTTCTAGTTATGTCTGTCTGGGGCTGACAGGCCCAAACATGCAGAGAGATGTTGACTAAAAAGCTTAGAATTCCTGCAGATGTTGCACAAATAGCTCCCAAGTGACTCCATGTCATGGACAGTCATTTCTATAGCAAGTATACTGATTTTTAGCTCTTTTCCAAACACCTCCCATTTAACCAGGTATGGGATCTGTAGAAGATGGAAAGTGTTTTGTCCGGTAAACATCCTTTACGCATAGCGCTGGGGGGCGCTCTAGGATAGGGAATAGATTTAATTTACTATCCAACACCTTCCCTACTATCCATGGGGAGTGGAGTTGGAATAGTAAATTAAACTATTCACTATCCAGCACCCCAAAGCGCTATGCGTTGTAATGGTATGCGTTGTAAAAACTGCGATGTAAAAGCATGCGTGGTAAAAGCATGCGTTGTAATGTCATACATCTGTAACGAGGATATTGTAGTCCCCATCTGCCCCTTGTGTAGTCACTGTGTAGTTACATGTCGCTTAAAGCTTATTGAACTCAATGAAAAATCACGAATTTTAAAACTCATCATAATAAGGGTGGTTAGGGTTAAGGGGCGCCATGAAAAGAAAAACGAATGAAAAGCAGACAAGGGCGCTGGCAGCCTTCAGAATAAATGCTAACACACAGAGAATTTTTTCTTGGTAACTAATGGGTATACGAGAGGCTTGCGCCACTGGAGCATCACGTTTATTGACGTTCCGGCAGCGCAATCCTCTCAATCCCATCTGTAAGGCTGAGGCGTAGCCACTCTGCGTCACTTTGCGTTGGCCTCGTAGATATGGATTAAGACAAAGCAGTGCAAGTCGTTGCGTTCCTTTACTCTGCGTCAAAGAGACGTTCCCTGGGCGCTACAGTGGGCTTTTCCACGCACCACTCCAAAGCCTTATGCCTCCCCAGAGCAGGCGTAACGAGGAGAAATATTCGTATTTCTTCTTGTTTTTTCCTCTGTCCCCGTGTGCTGTATTCTGAAGCATTTAGAAAGAGGGCGAAGGCTCTCTGGGTTGTTGTTGTGCAGGAAGGTGCCTGCTCCTGCACAAACACAATCCTGCCTGCAACGGAGGCACTGTGGTGCAAGGGTGCCTACGTTGACACTAGGCAGCAAATTGTGCACCAGCGCAGGGGAAAATGGACAGGAATGCATCGTAATCATAAATACGGTGCGTTCCTGCCCCGTATTGATAAATAAGGTACGTTCGTGCTCTAGTACATAGGCGTAGGGCAGCGAAGCAACAAGACTTTTGGCGCTGCCCTAAGCCAATTCTTCACAAAGAAGGGCCTAATTAGTAAGGATTATATTTACAATATTTGGTATGTATTTATAAATATAATTAAAGACCCAAATAAATGTTGGTCTATAAATGAATTAAACAGAAAAGGGTACTGAAAAAGTATATCAACAACAATGTTACAAGAAGTACATATTACAGAAATAAAACCCCTTAATTTCAGTATCGGTAATACTTCAGACAGGGAGGCTCAAAGATCGTTGACTTATCAGAAGGCACACGTGATGACATCGCGTTCAGGAATTTAGGTGCCTACTATTGTGAACAGCAAAGATTTATGTGATGAGCTGCTCCATTGAAATTAAGGGGTCTTCCCGTATATCTTCGTTCTTGTCCTGAAGAAGGTCTCGGCAATCAATTTATAGAGACCGAAACGTCGACCAACGCTTTTTCTTTTTCAGTTTATTGGATCAATTGCAACAAAAAAGAAGAGTGCACACAATTTCTACAATGAAGTGGTTTTATTTCTGTAATATGTACTTCTTGTAACATTGTTGTTGATATACTTTTTCAGTACCCTTTTCTGATTTATATCACGTATAAAATACATTTTCTACATACACCCGTTCTCTTTGTTTTTCATGTCTTGATCACATTGCGTGACTGTTTTAAATTTAATCAATAACCAGAACTGTTTAATTTATTTATAGACCGACATTAATTTAGGTCTTTAATTATATTTATAAATAGATACCAAATATTGTAAATATAATCTCTTGAAGGTACCTTTACCCTTTCACTTCCTTTGCCCGAGCCCTCAAGGGTATATTGGGTTGCTCACTTCTTGTTTATAATTCGTAAGGAGGCTGCCGCACGCAGCTCCGGCGCCGCGCTGGAGGTCGGCGCCCTGGGCATGGGCCCAGCACGCACATGCTAAAGGCTGGCCCTGGAGGTATCCAAGGTGGTGGGGGCAAACACCCAGTACCTATGTTTGCTGCTGACGGACATGGACACGCATATGTACACGCACAACGTTATACATTGATACTGGATATATGATCATGGTATGGTGTGAATGACACACACTTGCTGCCAACACAGGGTATTAGAGAAACACACACACTTGGTCTGTACAAAGTACTGAAGTTACACACGGCACTGAAGTCTCTCTCACACACACACACTAAAATCTCTCTCGCATGCACACACTGAAGTCTCTCTCACACATATACACACATGTCTTTCTCACACACACTCACTGAAGGCACTCTCACACACAGCACCCAAGTGTCTCTCTCTCTCTCACACTCACACACCTTGAGAGATGCTCACACACTCACTGTAGTCTCTGCCTCACACACTTACACACACAACTTAATCCTCTCACACACATACCCTAAAGTCTCACTCTCACACAAACACAGAAGTCTCACCCTCACACACTCCCACTAAAATCTCTCTCACATGCACACACTGAAGTCTCTCTCTCTCACCCACACACTCACAAGTCTTTCTCACACACACTCACTGAAGTCACTCTCACACACAGCACCCATGTTTGTCTCTCTCTCACACACACACTCACAAGTCTTTCTCACACACACTCACTGAAGTCACTCTCACACACAGCACCCAAGTTTCTCTCTCTCTCACACACTCACACACCTTGAGAGATGCTCACACACTCACTTTAGTCTCTGCCTCACACACTTAAACACACAAATTAATCCTCTCACACACATACCCTCAAGTCTCACTCTCACACAAACACAGAAGTCTCACCCTCACACACTGAATTCTCACTCACATGCACACACTGAAGTCTCTCTCACACACACACACTGAAGTCTCACTCACACATGTGATGTACGCAGGATGATGTAGTCACCGGCTTGTGGAGGGTGTCTCTAAGTGACCCAGTATCTCACATCAGAAGACACACACTGACGTCTCTCTCACACAGAGACTGAAGTTTCTCACACACACATCCACTGTAGTCTCACATGCATTGAAGTCTCTCTCTCACACACACACACACTGCAGTCTCTCACACACACTGACGTCTCTCTCACACGCTCCCTGAAGACACTCTCACACACAGTACCCACGTTTCTCTCTCTCACACACACACAGACTTGAGAGATACTCACACACTCACTGTAGTCTCTCTCACACACACACACAACTAAAGTCTCTCTCACACAAACACAGAAGTCTCACCCTCATACACTGTCCAACACCTTCCCTAGTGTCCACGGGGACTGGAGTTGGAATAGAAAAGTAAACTTTTTACTATCCAGCATCTCTAAGCGCTATGCGTTGTAAAGGTTTGCGATGTAAAAACCGCGTTGTAAAGGCAGGCGTTGTAATAGCCTGCGTTGTAACATCATACATCCCTCTCACACACATGATATGCGCAGGATGCTGTAGTCACAGGCTTGGGGAGGGTGCCTCTAAGTGACCCAGTATCTCCCATCAGAAGACACACACTGAAGTCTCTCTCACACAGACTGAAAACTCACTCATGCACTGAAGTCTCTCACACACACTGAAGTCTCTCTCATACACAGACTGAAGTCTATATTACACAGTCTTATTTAATTATTGTATTTATTTATTTTGAAAGTTGTATATAGCGCTAGATTAACCCATAGGTATCAGAGCGCTTTACATACATCCTGTAAAAAGAACAGATGGAAATTGCATTGCATCGGAGGCAGACAGTAAGTCTGTAACTGCCCCAGTATCTCACAGGAGTCACGCATGCTGACGGGTCTATGGGCGCCAAGTGTCAGGCTCACACTGTGCCAACACCGACAGTGCCCTCAATTTTCCAATAAACCAGTAATCTGCCCCGGGCACAGAGAGCCACCGATTGTACACGGTCCAGAGAACGCCCGCAGCCGGTGCAGCTCGGAGCACCGCCTCCGTCCGAAGCACAGTGCGGGAAGGGGGCCATGGCCGCGCGCCCCCGCGTCCGGACAGACGGTGCCCGGGCCCCGCCGCCTGGCGCGGCCCCAACCCCCGGCACCCCCTGCCCGTGCACAGGCTGCCCGGAAACCCCCGCCGCCCACTGTCCAGCCAGAAGCGGCAGCAGATCGGAGGTCAGCGCCTTGAAGCCAGGAAGAGCCGACTGGGCGCTGCGTGGCGCTTCCTCCGAGATAGACGGAGAGCTGTGAACAGGCGGGGGCCACCGCGCTGCTGGGGGAGAGCGGGGGGGGGGGGGCGGGGGAGAGGGAGGCATGCTCAGGACCACCCAGAGAAGCAATTACCGCGCTCGGGCATGACTGATGGAGGGGGAGGGGGAACCGGGAAGAGAAGAGGTGGGTGGGGGGGGGGGGGGAGCAGGAGAGGTGGATGGAAGCCACAGAAACAGCAACGAGGCAACATGGAGGGAAGAGGCTGACCGGCGGGGAGGGGGCAGGTGCAGTTAAACTAAAGAGAAAAAATATATAAAAAGGCAAAAAATGAAAGGATGAGTTCCATGTGCCGGCCGAGACTTTTTTTTTATATAAATACGTGATTAATTGCAAAGGTGAGGATCCGGTAACTTGTGTGCGTTCTGTACCCAAATACTCTCTCCAGTACGAACCTTTATGTATAGACACCACCTAAAGAATAAACTACATTACAAATGTTCATCAACAAAAATAGAGGGTGAACTTGCTATAAATGATCAGCACATCAAAATGATATGTTACCCATCATAGTCATAATCCAATCCTGTAGCAATACTCAATATTGGAGTGCCCAACTGGTAGGATGCTTATTCACCCTTAAGCAAATTCCGTCACGAAAATCTGCCCACAAGCCTGTAGTAGAGTTTCATGAACCATGTACACAAATATGTCCACCAGTGCACATCCCCGTTTGTTATTTTTCTCCAATTCAGTAGTAATTCAGTCACTTAGTAGAACGATTTCTTTCAAATTCCTCAGATATTTCAAGTAGTACACAGTCCATCAATATTTCAAAATCTTGTTTATTGATTATTATTCTTGCCACATCATCACAGCCATCATCTGCCTTTCCTCAAATCACTGCTTCAGCGTAATTACATTAAAAAGGAGGGGGCTTAAAAAAAATTCACGCATTAGTTTACACTGGTGAAACCCACCTGAAAACAAGTGAGGGCACTTCTGCTCAGGCCCCCTGCCCCCGCTCTGTATGTGCAGACATTAATGGGCCGGCCACCGAGACAAAGGGAGTGATACCTCTGCCTGTTGCTAAACCGGGGGTGGGGGACCGGCGGCGTTGGTGGCGGGGAGTGGTAATGAGCGCCCCTCTGCCTGCAGAAAGGCCACTCAGCCACCCACTGGGCCGCCGGCTGTATTCTGAAAATAGAGACACTGCCCAAATCGGCCCCAGACTGCTGAAAAAAGCAGCCCACAGCAGGAACTCAGACACCGGCCCCTCGGGCATTGCCCGAGTGCCCGCGTTACCAATCCGAGGCTGTGTGTATGTGTGAATGTAGGTGTAGTTGTGCATGTGTGCTGGGAACGGTTGTATGCCTGTGTATAGGGTTATAAATGGTGGGTGCATGTGTGAACGCTTGTGAATGCATGGGTGGGAGTTAGTGTGCATGTAGGTGGGGGATTGTGAGTATGTGGTTGCATGTGCGAAAAGCCCGACCCCCGGTCATATTACCGGCCGCCACTGCATGGAATGCTGGCAAATGATTGTAGTGTCCCTGTCCCGCTCTGTTGACGTTGCATAAATCATTATGAGTTTAACACTTTCTGATGCAATGTTTATGTTTATGTTTTGGCAATTTTTAGAGCGCGCAACTACCCAGGGGTGTCTCGGCGCTTAACTAAACAGATAATGGCTATGGCAGATTTTAATGTGGGAACAGCCAAGTTTTTAATCTCTTCCTAAAACTAAGGAGAGTTGGGGCCGTTTTGATGGTGAGGGGGAGTGAATTCCATAGTCTGGCTGTGGAAATCACAAAACCTCTGTCACCCCAGTTGGCTTTCCTTGTGCGTTGGACATAGAGCAATTTTGCCGAAGATGAACGAAGAGCTCTGTGGTTTTCAAGAGGATGAAGGGCGTCTTTGAGAAACTGCGGTCCTGAGTTGTTAATAGATTTGTATGCAATGCACAGTGCCTTAAATTTTGTGCGGCTTTTAACAGGAAGCCAATGAAGCTGTCGAAGGTACGGGGTGATGGAAGTGAACTTAGGGATGCCCAGTAAAATTCTGGCTGAGGCGTTTTGTACTAATTGGAGCTTTTTAAGGACGTTTTCTTGTGCATTGAGGAGAAGGGCATTGCAGTAATCGGTTCTGGCAAAGACGAGGGTACTTATCAAAGTTTTCCCAGATGAGGTAGGAAGATATGGGAGGAGCTTCTTGATCTTCTTCAATGTTTGACACATTTCAGCACAAAAATCCTTTTGCACTTAAAATACGATCAATGCTGTTGTTGCGCCACTTTGCATCGTGCAGCACTCTTAGCGTCACATGCGTGCCCGCAATAGGGCTTGTATGTTTCAGTTCATAGGCATGCTGAACTGTGTACAGGGAACTTTAGACAACGGTTCAGCGGGTCTCACTTCTTGCCAGAACTGCGCCATGTGTGATTCCGTGGCCATTAGACATTGGGGAACACTACAGGAGATTACCCAGGGATCTTTTGCGTAAAACTCAAGATGAAATAAGGCATGTCACTGACACTGGGATAACCTCTTCCATGCGTCGGACGGCCCTGGCCATCTGACATCACGGTGGGCGTGAGCGGAGGACGGCCAGGGGCCGTCCGTTTCGCACATGCGCCAAAATCCTCAGCACCGCGGGGGGATTCCGGCCGCAGCGAAGCGGTTAAGAATGGAAGCTGTCGGCGAGGAATACACCACACCCTAGACCTGTATTCACATAGACACAACCCAAGATACACAAGAGTAGGCAGGAACCCCCAGATGCACCAACACTTCTGGGTTGTGTCTCAGAATTAGAACCTTTATGGAATTTGTGGATTTTTACATGACACAATTGGTACCCAAAATAGCCTCCTATGTGAGAGACAGAGTGGATTTTACTAACTGGATTAAAGGCACCAGTTTTACACCTGATAAAAACGTCTTAGTCACACGCGATATTGAATCCTTATATATGCCCCTCCCCCAAGAGCTGGCCTTGACAACGATAACGAATACCCTGGAAACGAATAGGCACCATTACATTCCTATTGAATTCATTATACAACTGTCAGAAATAGCTCTGAATCAGAATCACTTCTTGTCCAAGAAAGATTTATTTTTGCAAAAGACGGGGGTGGCGATGGAAGCTTGTTTTGCTCCAGACAAAGCCAACCTTGGGGTTGCTGATTTTGAAACTTGTACGGTCATGTTCCGCACAAATCCAATGTCATCATCAGGTGGCAATACATTGATAAGGCAAGACCAAGATTTCCCAAAATCATAAGCACAGATTTATACTCCAACAACATGACATTTTTTTACAATAAAAGTTATAAATTATGGCCTAGGAAAATGATGTTGCGTCAGCAAACACTAAATGATGCACAGAAAACAAAATATAAAAAGCATTTTGTTCAATGTATCTACCATACAATTGAAACATCATTGTTCCATAAAAACATATTGTTATAGGAAATTTACAATACACTCCAGAAAACAAAATTGACGCTGCGTTTCGGTGATTTCAAAAGGATGTTCACCTTCTTCAGGACAGTTTTCTTATTTATCTCGAGATTTATACAGGACTGGAAGCACAATCATTTGAATTCAAATATCATCAAAGGTATATACCGATTAACTAGTAACTTAAAATCTGGGGACCTTAGTTGGAGCCACCGTATTGATAAAAAATGCACGTAAGCATAGGCTAAGAAAGTCACCTGTCAAGAAGCCTGATGGGGTTTGCTTGCAAGTCACAACTGGATGTTATTGAAATGTAATGTAATGTAATGTGATGTAATGGACATTTATAAAGCGCTGCTACCACTCCAAGGAGTATCTTGGCGCTTACACAACCCAGATGGAAGGGTTGGATAGGGAAAAGAGGTCCTAATTTCTTATACACATCCACTACACTAAGGTCCTACACAGAGCGTCAGGCAGAGAGAAAATCCAGGTTTTCAATGCCTTCCTAAAGGGGGCTTCTTGGGAGAAAGACCGCAAGGAAAGAGGAAGTTTGTTCCAGGCCTTAGTACCTAGTACAAAGATGGATTTGCACCCTTTGTAGCCAGTTTAAAACGAGGAGTGGTAAGTAAATTCTGGCTTGCAGATCTCAGGCAGCGTGCTGGATAGTATCTTTTAAACCCCTTTCGTAGGTAGGTCGGGCCACGTTGATGGAAAGCCCTGAAAGTAATCAGGAGAAGTTTAAACAGAATTCTCTTTCCTATTGGCAACCAATGTAAGGTATTCAGGGCTGCAGAGGCTGATGATCTACGGGGCAAGCGCAGTACGAGGCGGGCAGCCGCATTTTGGACCATCTGCAATTTGTGGAGCACGATTTTATTTGCTCCAACATAAAGTCCATTGCAGTAGTCCAGCCTAGAATTTATTAAGGCCACTGCGACTGTTTTCCTCGCCGAAAGAGGGAGAAGATCAAAGAACTTCCTAAGTGCTTTAATGATTTGGAAGCACATGCCTGCCACTGCTACAGCCTGAGGTTGGAAGGATAGGCAGTTGTCAAATTTTATGCCTAGGTTACGGGCAAATACAATTGTGTTGGGTGGGGCTTCAGCATCCAAAGGCCAGCATGCTATGGGGGAAAAAGAGTTATTGGTCCCTATGGGTAAGATTTCCGTTTTTCCGGCGTTGCACTTTAAATGGTTGTTGTTCATCCATTTGAATGTTGCTGCAAGACAGTTCCTAAGATCTTCCTCGGCACCTGGTTGTTCCTTGTCTAACACCAAAATCAGTTGGGTATCGTCAGCGTATGAAATAGAACTGATCCTGAATGACGCGATCAGGTTCATCAGAGGTGCCATATATAAGTTGAAAAGGACCGGGCTCAAGCTGGAGCCCTGTGGCACCCCTGAGCTGACGTTTTTAGCCTCAGATTGATATGGGCCAAGCACTGTTATTTGGCGTTTGTTAGTGAGGAAATTCCTACACCAAGCCAACACCTGTCCTCCCACCCCTGCGGCAGCCAACCGGTCCAATAAGATGTTGTGGGACACGGTATCAAAGGCTGCCGACAGGTCAAGTAGGATAAGGACAGCCTGTTTTCCCTGGTCCATTGCTGCTCTTAAGGTTTCAGCGGTGTATAATAAGGCTGATTCGGTAGAATGTTCTGACCGAAAACCTGACTGATTCGGGTGGAGAACGTTATTCTTCTCCAGAAAGTTAGTCAGTTGACTATTGACAAACTTTTCAGTCAGCTTGAATAGAATGGGTAGCAGGGAGATCGGGCGCAGGTTGGAAAGGGTAGTAGGATCAGCCAGGGCCTTTTTTTGGAGTGGCTTGACAGCAGCAAGTTTCCAATCATCAGGGATACTTGCTGTTACTAGAGAGGAATTGATGATACTGTTAATCATAGGATTAACCATCTCTATTAAATGGTGCAACACCGGAGGGGGGCAGGGATCAAAGGGGGAACCTGATTTGCTGGCTAAGATGGCTTTAGCAGTTTCCTCCAGGGGGACTGGGGCGAACTCGTGAAGCTCGAAGTACCACCATAGGTCTGGTCCTGTATTATACAACCACTTTCTGCAGGTCAAGATATTTTCTTGATGATCTTGACAGACCTTAGTAAAATGAGACGGCCTCCCTGCATCCAACATGGGTCCCTTCTGATTGCAGGAGGCGATACATTGATGACATCTTTATGATACGAGAAGGTGATCTATAAACATTGTTGGCTTCCTCTTCCTGGCTGAATGAACAAAGCACAGATCTGAAATTCACATGTGATTATAGCACAAAGGAAAGAGGTTATGTTGACATCCTGGTCAACCATGATGAGGGCACAATCTACACAACCTTACACCGTAAGCCGGCCCACAAAAATACATCGCTTCTATAGGATAGTCGTCACCGTAGGATTTTGAGGGATAACCTGTAGTCATAGAAACGGCTACTTCACAGAGGTAGAAATCCTATAGATGAATCTGGTAGAGAGAGGACACCCCAGAAAAGTAGTCTGCAGAACCTTAAAATGTGCCTGGTGCTGTCCAAGGGAATCACCGCTGACCGCTACGGTGAGGAGGAATGACAGTGAACGTGTCATTATGGTATCCACCTTCGGTCCTGCAGCCAACTCTACACACAAGGTAATTAAAGGCATTGGCACCTACTTGAGGACTAATGTTAAAATCCATCTCAGTTTACATTTAGATGCAAAAGGGCTTTAAGGAACCTTGTAATAAGAGCGCACAGAGAACCATACAAGACACATACAATAATATAATATAATGTAATGTAATGTAATATAATATAATGTAATGTAATTTAATATAATATAATATAATTAATATAATATAATATAATATAATATAATTAATATAATATAATATAACATAATTAATATAATATAATATAATGTAATTACTATAGTATAATATAATATAACATAATTAATATAATATAATATAATATAATATAATATAATATAATATAATATAATATACAGCGTCAGGTGTTCCACCAGGTGTTGGCTATTTCAAGGGTGCTCCATTTCAAGCTTGTAAAAACAGTGAAAAGAAGGTTTTAGAATTGGCAACCAATCAAGTCCAATTATTCTCACATTCTAACTGCAGTAGTAAAAATATTCTTTACGTGATGATGGGTCCACGGGATCTCTTCCAAGTTGGTTGAACGGGCCAGATGGTGAAGTTGAGTGTCTGCCAGCGTGTGAGCTGGATTCGCTGCAAGACCGAGGGTGCTCCCCCGGTAAAACACGACATGGAGCGCAGAATCCTAAGACGCACAGACCTGGAAGGAGGTAACTTGAATATGACCCCTCACTCAGGGAATGCGAATGGATGGACTGCCGTAAAAGGGCAATCTTTGGACTAAATGACGTATGTGAACCGAGAGGACTGGCGACATCCCTTAACGAGTGAGCGGGACTATATGGATTGGAGCTGCTAAACATGAGCATGCACTGCAATTCATTAGGATTCTGTGTCACTTATTGCTTTAATTATGGCCATGAGATATGCCGATTGCGATCACGCTGTGTCAAAAAGAGATGGCATGGTTTCCTACCTGTAATCCCAGTTCTCTCTCTGGGGAATCTCCATCGAAGTCATAAGCACTGAATCGTTCCGCGCATGGGCGGGGCTATTCAGTAGTTACGACTATCAACGGGGAGCCCTTGAGAAAGAACCACCCTTATGGAAGAGCCACTCCCACCACCTAATATAGTCTCTGACCTTTGAGGTTTACATAGGTGAGTTGTGATGTCAATGGACCAGCAAGTAAACATACCAGTATGTTATGTTATGTTATGTTAAGGGCTCTTGTATAGCGCATGACTCACCCGGGGGCATCTCAGCGCTTACCTAGGAGATACCAAGAAGGAAGTCCGGATAGAACCACATAACAGGAAAACAGAGTTAAAATAAAAAGGCTTTGAGTTGCTCTCCAAAAACCAGATAGGAGGTCGATTTACGCAGGGCCTCTGGTAGCGAGTTCCAGTACTTGGGAGCAATGTATGAAAAAGCTCTACCACCCATACGAGTAAGACGGATACGGGGGGTCTTCAAAAGGGCCAGTGAATTAGACCTTAGATTGCGTCCCGACACCTGTTTACAGAGCTTTTTTTGCAAATAGCAGGGACCCAATCCCTTAGTTGCTTTAAAAGTGAGGCAACAGATCTTAAAAAAAGATCTTTTTTTCACTGGAATCTAGTGAAGCTCTCTGAGCAAGGGAAGTGATAGGGATCCCGGGGGGGGGGGGGGGCGGTTTAAGACCATCCTTGCTGCGGTATTTTGGATCGCTTGAAGTTTAGCTAGCGTGGTCTCACCCACTTCTGCCAGTAGCGCGTTCCCCTAGTCGAGGCGACTCATAACCATCACCTGGACCACTGTTCTGCGATGTTCTAATGGCAGGTAGGGGAGTATCCTAAGTAGGAGGCGAAGGCTGTAATAACATGAACCTGTAGTGTTCTTGATGTTGTCTTTCATAGTAAGCTTGTGATCCAATTGTATTCCCAGGCTTTTTACTGAGGAGGTAGGACTGGGGGCCTCTCCCAGCTGGGATGGCCACCAGTCAGCTGTCCAGATGTTAGCCGCTCTACCAAGGAGCATAAGCTCGCTTTTTCCAGGATTAAGTGGGAGGCAGCATTGAGTCATCCATTTTGAGATGGCTAGCATTCCCGCCGAGAAACAAAGTTTCTCGTCAGTGGAATTGGAGCCAATTGGAAATAACAACTGGGTATCGTCGGCATACGATACTATCTCAAAACCAAATGGTTGTACAATCTTGGCCAGTAGCAGCTATCCAACCTCCAATGTAGTTTTTGGTCAATGATGGTTTACACATATGTGCAGGTTATATGGATATGTCCATATTATTCTGAATGAATTAGCGAAGAAGGATTCTGGTACTATCCATGCCCCGTTTCTCCACTCCCTTCCTTGACAACTACCCTCTCCCACTCCTGTTATGTGGAGAACAGTCCTTACATAAAATGGCAGACGCAATAGTTTGCATCTCGGTCTAGTTTTTGTTCAAAAAGGAAACAAGAGCATATCTGCTTCCACGGTGCACAAATAGAATCCTTGAAGTTATTACACGGGCGTTTTGATCCACTGGTACGTAACCTGGACTATTAGTTCCGTTTTAATGCAAGTGACAATGCGGTCTGAAGTTAAGTAAGAATTTCTATCATTGGTGGTGACCTGTGGCTGTTATGACATGGAATTGTTTCTCAAGTTGTTAATACTCTGAAGCGGGGTTTAAGTGTAGACTATTAACTTGCTGCTGTTAGAAAGTGAGTTGTTTCCTGAGTCTTTGTAAGGTTGACACTATGTGGTTGCATAAGAGCATTAGCTCCTACCTGAAACAAACAGCGTTGCTTGATTTGGTTTAGAAAGATAGCGACATTGTAAATAAGATGCTTCTCAAGGTCATGCAATGTTTTCATTGGCAACCAGTGTGCAGTGGAGTAACGAAACTTGAGGGAGCACCCCCACAAAGTGCACAGATTGGTCCGCCCACTCCCCAGCCCACCTCCTACAACTTTGCTGAGGGCCACCCTGGAACTCGGCGGCCCCCCTGCACTGCGTGGGCTTATGTTACGCCACTGCCAGTGTGATATTTTGTAACAGGCCCTCTGTGATTGTTGCCATTCATTGGCGACCAGTGTGATACTATATAACGGGTCCTTTGTGATTGTTGCCATCCATTGTCGACCAGCGTGATACTATGTAACGGGCCCTTGGTGATTGTTGCCATCCATCGGTGACCAGCGTGATACTATGTAACGGGTCCTTTGTGATTGTTGCCATCCATTGTCGACCAGCGTGATACTATGTAACGGGTCCTTGGGGATTGTTGCCATCCATTGACGACCAGCGTGATACTATGTAACGGGCCCTTGGTGATTGTTGCCATCCATCGGTGACCAGGGTGATACTATGTAACGGGCCCTTGGTGATTGTTGCCATCCATCGTTGACCAGCGTAATACTATGTACTGGGTCCTCGGTGATTGTTGCCATTCATTGGAGACCAGTGTGATAATATGTAACAGGCCCTTGGTGATTGTTGCCATCCATCGGTGACCAGCGTGATACTATGTAATGGACCCTTGGTGATTGTTGCCATCCATCGGCGACCAGTGTGGTACTATGTAACGGACCCTTGGTGATTGTTGGCATCCATTGGCGGCCAGCGTGTGACTATGTAACAGATCCTTGGTGATTGTTGCCATTCATTGGCGGCCAGTGTGATACTATGTAACGAACGGGTCCTTTGTGATTGTTGCCATTCATTGGCAACCAACGTGATACTATGTAACGGGTCCTTGGTGATTGTTGCCGTTCATTGGCAACCAGTGTGATACTATGTAACGGGTCCTTGGTGGTTGTTGCCATTCATTGGCGACCAGTGTGATACTATGTAACGGGTCCTTGGTGATTGTTGCGATCCATCAGCGACCAGCGTGATACTATGTAACGGGTCCTTGGTGATTGTTGCCGTTCATTGGCGACCAGTGTGATACTATGTAACGGGTCCTTGGTGATTGTTGCCACTCATTGGCGACCAGTGTGATACTATGTAACGGGTCCTTGGTGATTGTTGCAATCCATCAGCGACCAGCGTGATACTATGTAACGGGTCTTTGGTGATTGTTGCCATTCATTGGTGACCAGCGTGTTACTATGTAACGGGTCCTTGGTGATTGTTGTCATTCATCGGTGACCAACATGATACTATGTAACAGGTCCTTGGTGATTGTTGTCATTCATTGTGACCAGCGTGATACTATGTAATGGGTCCTCTGTGATTGTTGCCATCCATCGGCGACCAGCGTGATACTATGTAACGGGTCCTCTGTGATTGTTGCCATCCATCGGTGACCAGAGTGATACTATGTAACGGGTCCTCTGTGATTGTTGCCATCCATCGGTGACCAGAGTGATACTATATAACGGGTCCTTGGTGATTGTTGTCATTCATCGGTGACCAACGTGATACTATGTAACGGGTCCTTAGTGATTGTTGCCACCCATCGGTGACCAGCGTGATACTATGTAACGGGTCCTTTGTGATTGTTGCCATTCATTGTCGACCAGCGTGATACTATGTAACGGGTCCTTGGGGATTGTTGCCATCCATTGACGACTAGCGTGATACTATGTAACGGGCCCTTGGTGATTGTTGCCATCCATCGTGACCAGCGTGATACTATGTAACGGGCCCTTGGTGATTGTTGCCATCCATCGGTGACCAGCGTGATACTATGTATCGGGTCCTCGGTGATTGTTGCCATTCATTGGAGACCAGTGTGATAATATGTAACAGGCCCTTGGTGATTGTTGCCATCCATCGATGACCAGCGTGATACTATGTAATGGACCCTTAGTGATTGTTGCCATCCATCGGCGACCAGTGTGGTACTATGTAACGGACCCTTGGTGATTGTTGGCATCCATTGGCGGCCAGCGTGTGACTATGTAACAGGTCCTTGGTGATTGTTGCCATTCATTGGCGGCCAGTGTGATACTATGTAACGAACGGGTCCTTTGTGATTGTTGCCATTCATTGGCAACCAACGTGATACTATGTAACGGGGCCTTGGTGATTGTTGCCGTTCATTGGCGACCAGTGTGATACTATGTAACGGGTCCTTGGTGATTGTTGCCATTCATTGGCGACCAGTGTGATACTATGTAACGGGTCCTTGGTGATTGTTGCGATCCATCAGCGACCAGCGTGATACTATGTAACGGGTCCTTGGTGATTGTTGCCGTTCATTGGCGACCAGTGTGATACTATGTAACGGGTCCTTGGTGATTGTTACCATTCATTGGCGACCAGTGTGATACTATGTAACGGGTCCTTGGTGATTGTTGCGATCCATCAGCGACCAGCGTGATACTATGTAACGGGTCTTTGGTGATTGTTGCCATTCATTGGCGACCAGCGTGATACTATGTAACGGGTCCTTGGTGATTGTTGTCATTCATCGGTGACCAACGTGATACTATGTAATGGGTCCTTGGTGATTGTTGTCATTCATCGTGACCAGCGTGATACTATGTAATGGGTCCTCTGTGATTGTTGCCATCCATCGGCGACCAGCGTGATACTATGTAACGGGTCCTCTGTGATTGTTGCCATCCATCGGTGACCAGAGTGATACTATATAACGGGTCCTTGGTGATTGTTGTCATTCATCGGTGACCAACGTGATACTATGTAACGGGTCCTTAGTGATTGTTGCCACCCATCGGTGACCAGCGTGATACTATGTAACGGGTCCTTTGTGATTGTTGCCATTCATTGACGACCTGTGTGATACTATGTAACGGGTTCTTTGTGATTGTTGCCATTCATTGGCGACCAGTGTGATACTATGTAACGGGTCCTCGGTGATTGTTGCCACCCATCGGTGACCAATCAATCAAAGCATTTGTATAGCGCGCTACTCACCCGGAGGGTCTCAAGGCGCTTGGGGAGGGGGGGTCCGCTACTGCTCGAACAGCCAGGTCTTGAGCTGCTTCCTGAAGGCGAGGTGGTCCTGGGTCAGGCGGAGGTGGGTCGGGAGGGAGTTCCAGGTCTTGGCGGCGAGGTAGGAGAAGGACCTTCCCCCTGTGGTGACTCTTCGGATGCGGGGGACGGCGGCGAGGGCGTGGCCGGTCGATCGAAGCTGGCGTTTGGGAGCGTAGAAATTGAGGCGGCTGTTGAGGTATCCTGGGCCTTGGTTGTGCAGGGCTTTGTGTGCGTGGGTGAGGAGACGGAAGGTGATTCTCTTGTTGACCGGGAGCCAGTGCAGGTCTCGCAGGTGTCCGGAGATGTGGTTGCGATGGGGGATGTCCAGGATGAGTCTTGCTGAGGCGTTCTGGATCCGCTGGAGTCTCTTCTGGAGTTTGTCGGTGATTCCGGCGTAGAGGGAGTTGCCGTAGTCCAGTCGGCTGGTGACGAGGGCCTGGGTGACTGTCTTCCTGGTCTCGGTGGGGATCCACCGGAAGATCTTGCGTAGCATGCGTAGGATGTTGAAGCACGACGAGGAGACGGCGTTGACTTGTCTGGTCATGGAGAGGGATGAGTCCAGGATGAAGCCCAGGTTGCGTGCATGGTCTGTTGGTTTGGGTGCGCTGCCCAGGGCGGGGGGCCACCAGGAGTCGTCCCAGGCGGAGGGTGAGGATCCCAGGATGAGGACTTCCGTCTTGTCCGAGTTCAGTTTCAGGCGGCTGTTCTTCATCCATTCGGCTACCTCCTTCATCCCTTCATGTAGGTTGGCTCTGGCGGTGGCGGGGTCGTTGGTGAGGGAGAGGATCAGCTGGGTGTCGTCGGCGTAGGAGATGATGTTGAGGTTGTGCTGTCGTGCGATGGCTGCGAGGCGACTCATGTAGACGTTGAAGAGGGTTGGGCTGAGCGAGGAGCCTTGAGGAACGCCGCAGATGACTTCGGTGGCTTCTGATCTGAACGGGGGGAGGCGGACTCTCTGTGTCCTTCCGGCGAGGAAGGAGATGGTCCACTGCAGCGCCTTCTCCCGGATTCCGACGTTGCTGAGGCGCTGTACTAGGGTACGGTGGCAGACGGTGTCGAAGGCCGCGGAGAGGTCTAGGAGGATGAGGGCCGTTGTTTCTCCGTTGTCGAGCAGAGCTCGGATGTCATCGGTGGCTGCGATCAGGGCGGTCTCGGTGCTGTGGTTGGCCCTGAAGCCAGACTGCGAGAGGTCGAGGGATCCGTTCGTCTCGAGGAAGGCGGCCAGCTGCTTGTTGACGGTCTTCTCGATGACTTTTGCGGGGAACGGGAGCAGCGAGATGGGTTGGTAGTTCTTGAGGTCGGAGGGGTCGGCTGATGGCTTCTTTAGTAGGGCGCTGGGTTCGGCGTGCTTCCAGCTCTCCGGGAAGGTAGCGGTGTTGAAGGAGGTGTTGATGATGTCCCGCAGGTGGGGTGCGATGACAGCGTCGGCCTTGTTGAAGACGTGGTGAGGGCAAGGGTCGGTCGGAGATCCGGAGTGGATGATGTTCATCGTGCGGATGGTGTCTTCGGTGCTGATCGGGGTCCAGGCGCGAGGGTGGTGGTGGGGGGTGGTGGTTCGGTCGTGGCGTGCGTCGGTTGAGTGCTGAAGCTGTTGTGTATGTCTGTGATCTTGTCGTGGAAGTAGGAGGCGAAGGAGTTGCAGAGGTCTTGCGAAGGGGTGATGTCGTTGTTTCCGGCGTTGGGGTTGGAGAGCTCTTTGACGATGTTGAAGAGTTCCTTGCTGCTGTGTGCGTTGTTGTCCAGTCGTTCCTTGAATGCAGTTTTCTTGGGTGATACTATATAACCGGTCCTTGGTGATTGTTGCCGTTGATTGGCGACCAGCGTGATACTATGTAATGGGTCCTTGGTGATTGTTGCCATCCATCGGCGACCAGCGTGATACTATGTAACGGGTCCTCGGTGATTGTTGCCATCCATCGGCGACCAGCGTGATACTATGTAACGGGTCATTGGTGATTGTTGCCACCCATCGGTGACCAGCGTGATACTATGTAATGGCTCCTTGGTGATTGTTGCCATCCATTGGCGACCAGCGTGATACTATGCAACGGGTCCTTGGTGATTGTTACCATTCATTGGCGACCAGTGTGATAATATGTAACGGGTCCTTGGTGATTGTTGCCATCCATCGGCGACCAGCGTGATACTATGTAACGGGTCCCTGGTTATTGTTGCCATTTTACACCTTTGCTCATTGCTTTTTATGGTTGAGGATTACACTAGGTTTTACTACAGTGTTGCATAGTTTGAGTGAGAAGGTAGCTAGAAAGTCATCTGCTCAGAGTCAAATCTGCCATTTGCTCCTCAGCTTCTAAATTCAGGACTGGATTACGTCAGTCTATTGTTTTCATTTTACACCCACGGGTATTGGGCCATAATGTTGCATTCACAAACTCACGGCCTGGGATTTGTTTTATTATTTTTTAACATTCCAGAATTCACCTGAGTGGTTTATGTACCTGAACTAGAACACATAAACTCTGCATGGAAATGCATTGACCACATGATCAGGTATGTATGATGAGAAACCCTTGGCGTGCTATGGATTAGTTTGGGCTTTTCTTGACTCCGAAGGTCCTTTCTCCATTTCTCCAATAGGTTTACCTGACAGCCGGCGTTTTTGTCCTGAGGCGACCCACTGAACTCTTTAATTGGGTCGAAACGTCAACATAGCACCAGGGGCAGACAGAGAAAAAAATCATTATAATTAAGAACAATATTGAGATTGGATTTCAATCACTTCTAAACGAGCAACACCCCTGATTGTCTATATATCTGATTCATAATTAAGGCTCCCTGTTTTCAGTTTTTACTGATTTCTACAGATAAATACAGAGAGAAAACTATTTATTTTCCCGCCTGTATTTATTTTTAAGTGTAGATAAAAACGGATATTGTGTTCCTTTTTGGGTGATTCTAAATGCTGACAGCCAGGACTGCCAGGCCATTGGCTGTGCAGACTGACCGCTAATTGGTTTGATAAAAGAAAATAATTCGACAAAAAGGCTGAAAGAGCAGTGGATATAAACATGTACGACACTAAAATTTGAATGTTTTCACATAAGTGCATTGATTTGTGATCTGTGATGCTCCTGTGATTGGATCCTGGCAGGCGTTCGAGCTTGGAGCACATTTATCAGTTGAATAAATGTCGAAATATACTAGTTTCAGCTTCATTTTGGCACAAAACTCAAAATAGATATGAATAAATACGGATAAAGTTAGCAAAAAATAAATATGAAAAACACAGACGGAAATGACAAAAAAAATAACATAAAACCGGG
Organism: Lissotriton helveticus; assembly: GCF_964261635.1. Lineage (NCBI taxonomy): Eukaryota > Metazoa > Chordata > Amphibia > Caudata > Salamandridae > Lissotriton > Lissotriton helveticus. The sequence goes on from NC_136071.1 coordinate 30,788,315, forward strand.
AGCCAGGCCACGTCATTTTCACTTCCGGGTTAAACCGCATAAAGCGGTCAAGAGTCCTGATAAAGAGACGACAGAAGGGGCGCAATCTGGAAATATTCGGGTGGGCAAAAGAAACTGGGTAAGGGGGAAAGACCACGGTAAACCAAAACATATTGAAGAGGAAATGGGGAGAAGACACCCCAAATCCTTTAAAACAACTTGTCATTGCCATCTTTTTTCAATAACTTGGATGTTTTTATTCTGTTATTACTATTCAAATTAAGGGTTCTCATGTTATCCATTTTAGAAGGATGAAAGGCCGAGTTTGTGAGCTTTAAACCTGTGAGATAACGGGGGAGGGGCAGAGGAGAATGTTATCCACAGGGCATCAGTGACTCTGCCCCAGCCTGCTGGAAATCTCTCAGCCTGGTCCAAAGCTGAGATTGCAAAGGGGGAGACGAGGGAAGCATGGGGAGGGGGGTGCAGCGAGGTAGGTGGGGAGGGGGGAGCTGCGAGGTGGGTGGGGAGGGGGGAGCTGCGAGGTGGGTGGGGAGGGGGGAGCTGCGAAGTAGGTGGGGAGAGGGGAGCTGCGAGGTAGGTGGGGAGAGGGGGCGGCGAGGTAGATGGGGAGAGGGGAGCTGCGAGGTAGGTGGGGAGAGGGGAGCAGCGAGGTAGGTGGGGAGAGGAGAGCAGCGAGGTAGGTGGGGAGAGGGGAGCTGCGAGGTAGGTGGGGAGAGGAGAGCTGCGAGGTAGGTGGGGAGAGGGGAGCAGCGAGGTAGGTGGGGAGAGGGGAGCTGCGAGGTAGGTGGGGAGAGGGGAGCAGCGAGGTAGGTGGGGAGAGGGGAGCTGGGAGGTAGGTGGGGAGAGGGGAGCTGCGAGGTAGGTGGGGAGAGGGGAGCTGCGAGGTAGGTGGGGAGAGGGGAGCAGCGAGGTAGGTGGGGAGAGGGGAGCTGCGAGGTAGGTGGGGAGAGGGGAGCAGCGAGGTAGGTGGGGAGAGGGGAGCAGCGAGGTAGGTGGAGAGAGGGGAGCTGGGAGGTAGGTGGGGAGAGGGGAGCAGCGAGGTTGGTGGGAGAGTGGAGCTGCGAGGTAGGTGGGGAGAGGGGAGCAGCGAGGTAGGTGGGGAGAGGGGAGCTGCGAGGTAGGTGGGGAGAGGGGAGCAGCGAGGTAGGTGGGGGTAGGGGAGCAGCGAGGTAGGTGGGGAGAGGGGAGCTGGGAGGTAGGTGGGGAGAGGGGAGCAGCGAGGTTGGTGGGAGAGTGGAGCTGCGAGGTAGGTGGGGAGAGGGGAGCAGCGAGGTAGGTGGGGGTAGGGGAGCAGCGAGGTAGGTGGGGAGAGGGGAGCGGCGAGGTAGGTGGGGAGAGGGGAGCAGCGAGGTAGGTGGGGAGAGGGGAGCTGCGAGGTAGGTGGGGAGAGGGGAGCAGCGAGGTAGGTGGGGGTAGGGGAGCAGCGAGGTAGGTGGGGAGAGGGGAGCTGGGAGGTAGGTGGGGAGAGGGGAGCAGCGAGGTTGGTGGGAGAGTGGAGCTGCGAGGTAGGTGGGGAGAGGGGAGCAGCGAGGTAGGTGGGGAGAGGGGAGCTGCGAGGTAGGTGGGGAGGGGGAGCAGCGAGGTAGGTGGGGAGGGGGAGCAGCGAGGTAGGTGGGGAGAGGGGAGCTGGGAGGTAGGTGGGGAGAGGGGAGCTGGGAGGTAGGTGGGGAGAGGGGAGCAGCGAGGTAGGTGGGGAGAGGGGAGCTGCGAGGTAGGTGGGGAGAGGGGAGCAGCGAGGTAGGTGGGGGTAGGGGAGCAGCGAGGTAGGTGGGGAGAGGGGAGCTGGGAGGTAGGTGGGGAGAGGGGAGCAGCGAGGTTGGTGGGAGAGTGGAGCTGCGAGGTAGGTGGGGAGAGGGGAGCAGCGAGGTAGGTGGGGAGAGGGGAGCTGCGAGGTAGGTGGGGAGGGGGAGCAGCGAGGTAGGTGGGGAGGGGGAGCAGCGAGGTAGGTGGGGAGAGGGGAGCAGCGAGGTAGGTGGGGGAGAGGGGAGCTGCGAGGTAGGTGGGAGAGGGGGCTGCGAGGTAGGTGGGGAGAGGGGAGCTACGAGGTAGGTGGGAGAGGGGAGCTTCGAGGTAGGTGGGGAGAGGGGAGCGGCGAGGTAGGTGGGGAGAGGGGAGCGGCGAGGTAGGTGGGGAGAGGGGAGCTGGGAGGTAGGTGGGAGAGGGGAGCAGTGAAGTAGGTGGGGAGAGGGGAGCTGCGAGGTAGGTGGGGAGGGGGGAGCTGCGAGGTAGGTGGGGGAGGGGGGAGCTGCGAGGTAGGTGGGAGAGAGGAGCTGCGAGGTAGGTGGGGAGAGGGGAGCTGAGAGGTAGGTGGGGGAGGGGGGAGCTGAGAGGTAGGTGGGGAGAGGGGAGCTGAGAGGTAGGTGGGGAGAGGGGAGCAGTGAAGTAGGTGGGGATAGGGGAGCTGCGAGGTAGGTGGGGAGAGGAGAGCTGCGAGGTAGGTGGGGGAGAGGAGAGCTGCGAGGTAGGTGGGAGAGAGGAGCTGCGAGGTAGGTGGGGAGAGGGGAGCTGAGAGGTAGGTGGGGGAGGGGGGAGCTGAGAGGTAGGTGGGGAGAGGGGAGCTGAGAGGTAGGTGGGGAGAGGGGAGCAGTGAAGTAGGTGGGGATAGGGGAGCTGCGAGGTAGGTGGGGGAGGGGGGAGCTGCGAGGTAGGTGGGAGAGAGGAGCTGCGAGGTAGGTGGGGAGAGGGGAGCTGAGAGGTAGGTGGGGGAGGGGGGAGCTGAGAGGTAGGTGGGGAGAGGGGAGCTGAGAGGTAGGTGGGGAGAGGGGAGCAGTGAAGTAGGTGGGGATAGGGGAGCTGCGAGGTAGGTGGGGAGAGGAGAGCTGCGAGGTAGGTGGGGGAGAGGAGAGCTGGGAGGTAGGTGGGGGGCGGAGGATGGCGGGTTCAGGCCCTGCTGGGGGGCAGGACAGACGGGCGCGCATTGCTGCTTACAAGGAAACTCACTTTCTGGCGCTCCCTGAGCGGCCCCGGTGACAGGCCGCCTCCCGGCTGCCTGGGGCAGAGGGCGGGAGCTGGGAGGGGGCCGAGGGGCCTGTTCCGCTCCTCCTCTCATCCGCAGTGCTGTGTTTGGACAGGGGCCCGGAAGAGGTAAAAGGAGTACCTGCAGCAGGGGCAGCCGGCGAGTCCCGGGGTATTAATGGAGGCTCTGGGTATTAATGACCCGATGCCGGTCACCGCTGCTGCAGTGAAACTCGCCGCGAGCTCCGGGGTATTAATGGCCCCTCTGCCGAAACCCTGGGTATTAATGGCCCCACTTCCGAGGCTCTGGGTATTAATGGTCCCGCTGCCGAGACCCTGGGTATTAATGGCCCCACTGCCGAGGCTCTGGGTATTAATGGCCCCACTGCCGAGACCCTGGGTATTAATGGCCCCACTGCCGAGGCTCTGGGTATTAATGGCCCCACTGCCGAGGCTCTGGGTATTAATGGCCCCACCGCCGAGACCCTGGGTATTAATGGCCCCACCGCCGAGACCCTGGGTATTAATGGCCCCGCTACCGAGACCCTGGGTATTAATGGCCCCACTGCCGAGGCTCTGGGTATTAATGGCCCCACTGCCGAGACCCTGGATATTAATGGCCCCACTGCCGAGGCTCTGGATATTAATGGCCCCACTGCCGATGCTCTGGGTGTTAATGGCCCCACTGCCGAGACCCCGGGTATTAATGACCCCACTGCCGAGACCCTGGGTATTAATGGCCCCACTGCCGAGACCCTGGGTATTAATGGCCCCACTGCCGAGACCCTGGGTATTAATGGCCCCACTGCCGAGACCCCGGGTATTAATGGCCCCACTGCCGAGACCCCGGGTATTAATGGCCCCACTGCCGAGACCCCGGGTATTAATGGCCCCACTGCCGAGACCCTGGGTATTAATGGCCCCACTGCCGAGACCCTGGGTATTAATGGCCCCACTGCCGAGACCCCGGGTATTAATGGCCCCACTGCCGAGACCCCGGGTATTAATGACCCTACTCTCGAGGCTCTGGGTATTAATGGCCCCACTGCCGAGGCTCTGGGTATTAATGGCCCCACTGCCGAGACCCTGGGTATTAATGGACCCACTGCCGAGACCCTGGGTATTAATGGCCCCACTGCCGAGGCTCTGGGCATTAATGGCCCCACTGCCAAGACCCTGGGTATTAATGGACCCACTGCCGAGACCCTGGGTATTAATGGCCCCACTGCCGAGGCTCTGGGCATTAATGGCCCCACTGCCAAGACCCTGGGTATTAATGGACCCACTGCCGAGACCCTGGGTATTAATGGCCCCAATGCCGAGCTCCTGGGTATTAATGGCCCCACTGCCGATGCTCTGGGCATTAATGGCCCCACTGCCAAGACCCTGGGTATTAATGACCCTACTCTCGAGGCTCTGGGTATTAATGGCCCCACTGCCGAGACCCTGGGTATTAATGGCCCCACTGCCGAGGCTCTGGGCATTAATGGCCCCACTGCCAAGACCCTGGGTATTAATGGACCCACTGCCGAGCCCCGGGGTATTAATGGCCCCACTGTCGAGACCCTGGGTATTAATGGCCCCACTGCCGATGCTCTGGGCATTAATGGCCCCACTGCCGAGCTCCTGGGTATTAATGGCCCCACTGCCGATGCTCTGGGCATTAATGGCCCCACTGCCGAGGCTCTGGGTATTAATGGCCCCACTGCCGAGGCTCTGGGTATTAATGGCCCCACCGCCGATGCTCTGGGTATTAATGGCCCCACTGCCGAGACCCTGGGTATAAATAGCCCCACTGCCGAGACCCTGGGTATTAATGGCCCCACTGCCGAGCTCCTGGGTATTAATGGCCCCACTGCCGATGCTCTGGGCATTAATGGCCCCACTGCCAAGACCCTGGGTATTAATGACCCTACTCTCGAGGCTCTGGGTATTAATGGCCCCACTGCCGAGACCCTGGGTATTAATGGCCCCACTGCCGAGGCTCTGGGTATTAATGGCCCCACTGCCGAGACCCTGGGTATTAATGGACCCACTGCCGAGACCCTGGGTATTAATGGCCCCACTGCCGAGGCTCTGGGCATTAATGGCCCCACTGCCAAGACCCTGGGTATTAATGGACCCACTGCCGAGACCCTGGGTATTAATGGCCCCACTGCCGAGGCTCTGGGCATTAATGGCCCCACTGCCAAGACCCTGGGTATTAATGGACCCACTGCCGAGACCCTGGGTATTAATGGCCCCACTGCCGAGCTCCTGGGTATTAATGGCCCCACTGCCGATGCTCTGGGCATTAATGGCCCCACTGCCAAGACCCTGGGTATTAATGACCCTACTCTCGAGGCTCTGGGTATTAATGGCCCCACTGCCGAGACCCTGGGTATTAATGGCCCCACTGCCGAGGCTCTGGGCATTAATGGCCCCACTGCCAAGACCCTGGGTATTAATGGACCCACTGCCGAGCCCCGGGGTATTAATGGCCCCACTGTCGAGACCCTGGGTATTAATGGCCCCACTGCCGATGCTCTGGGCATTAATGGCCCCACTGCCGAGCTCCTGGGTATTAATGGCCCCACTGCCGATGCTCTGGGCATTAATGGCCCCACTGCCGAGGCTCTGGGTATTAATGGCCCCACTGCCGAGGCTCTGGGTATTAATGGCCCCACCGCCGATGCTCTGGGTATTAATGGCCCCACTGCCGAGACCCTGGGTATTAATGGCCCCACTGCCGAGACCCTGGGTATTAATGGCCCCACTGCCGAGGCTCTGGGTATTAATGGCCCGTTGCCGAGGCTCTGGGTATTAATGGCCCCACTGCCGAGGCTCTGGGTATTAATGGCCCCACTGCCGAGGCTCTGGGTATTAATGGCCTGTTGGCGGCTACCTCTGCTACAGTGAAACTCGCCGCGAGCCTCAGGGTATTAATGGCCCCCCTGACAGCCACCTCTATCTACTACAGCAGTGAAACTCGCCCTGAAGGCGGCTCTCGCCACGCGACCCACGGCCCCCTGGACCCAGCGCCAAGGGGTGCTGCTGTTATTCCCTCTTCTCCTTTCCCCCTCCCCCTCTCTCTTAATTCCACACTGCTGTTTCTCTCGCTTCCTCTTTCCCCTCATTTCCGGGGCTCGGCTCGTGCACAGGCCCATGAGCCACACTATTGGCTCGGCTCCGGCTCCGGCTCCGGCTTGGCTCGTCCTGTCATTTGTTGTCTCCCCCATCTCTTCTCTGACCTGCCCAGGCTAGGCCAACAGAGCTTTGAACAGCCTTACTGCAATGATGTGCTCTTGTAAATAGAACCCTGGCCTACCCAGGACGGGGAACATCCATTACGACGCAGTTGTTACACCGCGCTGCCATTACAACGCTGGTTTTACAACGCAAGTCGTTAGCACCACTTGTGCTGGAGGGTGCTCTAGGCTAAGGAATAGTAGATTTACTATTCCAACACCTTCCCTACTGTACGTAGGCTGGAGTTGGAATAGTAAATCTTACTATTCCTAAGTCCAGCACCCTACAGCGCAAGGCGTGGTAGGGAAACATCCTTTACAACGCAACTTTTACCACGCAGTGCCTTTACGACGCAACTTTTACAACGCAAACCATTACAACGCATTGCGCTGGGGGGCGCTCTAGGATAGGGAATACATTTAATCTACTATCCAACACCTTCCCTAGTGTCCACGGGGACTGGAGTTGGAATAGTAAATTAAACTATTCACTATCCAGCACCCCAAAGCTCTATGCGTTGTAAAGGTTTTCGTTGTAAAAAACGCGTTGTAAAGGCATGCGTGGTAAAAGCATGCGTTGTAATGTCATACATCCGTCGTGGTAACGACTTGCGTTGTAAAACCTGCGTTGTAATGGTAGTGCGGTGTAAACACCGCGTTGTATTGACATACAACCCCCAGGACCGTCCTCGTTCACTGTGCCAGTCACCGTACGCCCCGTCAGCACTCCTTGGACTCTGCCCTACGTCCTCAGAGGCCCGATATGCGTTCCACCTGTAGCGTCCTCCCCGGCCTCGGAGCGTGAAAATAATCACGCCACACACGGAGCTTGGTATTACATGCCTTTATACCTCAGCGTGTAACCATTAACTGAGCATTCTACGTCGTGAATTCTATCGTCCAGGCACTTACGTCACTGTTCTATGGAGTCTGTCCGGAAACAAAAGGGTCCCGTCATCTCTTACTCACAAGACACTGCAGCACCCATAACAATGAGCTCCGGTAACCCGAAGGCGGCGCGTGGCACCTGGCTCTCTATAAATCACCAAATTAATAAATAAAACTTGTATCCCCTGCCTGCTTCGAATCTAGGGGTGTGCGGAATTTGTGTAGTTGCGCTATGCAAAGCTCTGCGAAACGGTAAAAAATCTCAGCGAGCGCGAAGAGTTCCGCGAACACGCGGAAATGCTTGTTTTGCCCATTTCTGATGCTTTTTCCTGTTCGCGTATGCTGTTTGCGTGCTCGGGGGGAAATATCTCGCGAACGCGCATTTTGAAAGCGCAAACAAGCAAAAATTCTGCAAAGCCGTGGATCGCAGAATTTTGGGCTATTCCGCGATCTCCACGGGATGCGAAATTACCCAAATTCTGCAAATTCCGCGAGCGGAACGGCATTTACCGCCCAGGCCTATTCAAATCTCCCATAGAGATGGCAAAGCCTTTACTTTCCCAACCTCCTGTATTAAGTAAACAAGTGCATATTGTTCTAGAAGCCTTATCACCAGGCTAGGCTCAGGATAGACCCTTCGGTTCAGGCTGGTCTAGTGCACCTAGGCTAGGCTGAGAGCAGCGGGCCGGCTAGGTCAATGTGCACGAGCATGTCTATGACGTGAACAACATTGAGTGAGACACATATGTTTTAATAGTATGAAATAAGCACGCAACGATCAACATGTTAAATTGTAGCAAACACATATTGGCATCCATTCTTACGCCATATCTATGTTAACTTTTAGGAACTGCCCAGATTGACCAGTATTAGCACTGCCTGTGTATGCTTTGAATATAAATGCATGCCACATACAAAAACATGCATTACATACATTTATGGGGGTGATATTAGCATGATTGCATCTTAAAGAAAGCCCAGAACCGTTTAGACCATCAGTATAGGGCCGAAACATGTTGGTGTTTTAGGGGCATAGGACTATTATATCCATCAAAACCCCTAATATAGTTTTTAATCTTTCCCACCCACCCACCCCACCAAGAAAGGGATACTTGGGAGATGAGGAATTCCTAAAGTTGTGCACTCTGTGCAACAATCTACATAAGAGCTCCCTGGGGTAAGGTCGAGCCCGGCATGGCCTGTAGGAGCCAGGGTGAACCCGATGATGAAGCATGACACTACTAGAGTGGGTGAGGGTTATAGAACAAAAAGGATCTTTTAATTTCCCCGCTCTTTTTAGAGTGGTGCCTATGTTTGACACAGGATCCCATTGTTTCCTTGCACTTGTACAGATAGTCTAGAGGGGATACTCTTTCTGTCAAAAGTAGGCCCATATGGAGAATGTATCCCTCCATCTTTGGTCAATGGATCTAGCCTAGGGGTGGGCGGAATTTGCGTAATCACGGTACGCAAATTTCCATGAAATGGTAAAAAATCTCCGCGAACACGCAGAAATTCCACGAACACGCGGAATTGCTTGTTCGCGATGCTTTTTTACTGTTCGCAATCACTGTTTGCGTGCTTGGGGGAAAATATTTTGCGAACACGCATTTTGAGAACACGAACAAGCAAAAAAAATCGCGGAACGCAGAATTTTGGGCAATTTCGCGTTCTCCGCGGAACGTGAAATTACCCAAATTATGCAAATTACGCGAGCAGAACGGAATTTACCACCCAGGCCTAATCTAGCCACCCTTCTGGCGCTGTGGGATTCTCCTGTATCTCCAGACCTTCATGTCTTGAGTACTCCGCGGAGCCCCAGCTCGGCAGAGAAGCTCCGCTTGGGCGGGAGAGCCCTGGCTGGGATGTGTGCAACATCCTAGGCTCCAGGGCCTAGTCGGCCCGGTGCCAGCAGCCCCTCGGTGCCCTCACCTGTGCCTCATAAACCTGACAAGCTGGCAGACCACATTGTTGTGCTGTTGTTAAATATTCCCTGGTAGCCCGACTCGAGCAGTAATTAGGGACATTAGCGGGCAGCGGGCACACTCACAAGTTTAATTAACTCCACTGATGCCCGGCACAGACGCGGCGAGCCGGCAGAGCGATTACGGCCCAGGCGGCGCACATCAACGCGGGCTCTGAACGTGATCAAGGTGTCTGGAAGCACCGATGCAGTGGTGGCCACTTCCCTGAGCACCAGGGCAGCACATTCCACGCTCCACACACTCTTTACTCTAGCGCCAGGAAACTTATGGTGTCAGTGCGCTCTATAAATGTCACTTAAGATAAGATAAGATAAGATTTCTCTCCAAGTAGCACCAGAAGACTCTGCTTTCCAGTGGGCACCACAGGCCTCCGCTATCCAGTGGGCATGTGGTGGCTCTTTCCTCAGCAAGGACCACTGGAGGCCTCCCTCTGTTTTCCAGTGGGTACCAGTGCTTAATTTGTAAAAAAAGATAAGTGCCAGGGCTTTCGTCAGGAAGCCACTGCAGCTTCAACCACCCATTGCCCCTGCCAGCGCTGCCATTGACCGTCCGTGCACAACTAATAACTTTAACACTCCTACAAATGTGACAATTCAGACTATTCCAGGGCCCCCAAAGCTTTAAGAATGGCTTGGGCAGCAGGTATTAGTAGCTTCTAATGCACATGGAATTACTAAACAACTGTTGTTCTGCTCATCTCTAAGTTACACAGACAGCGCCACCATGTGGCAGACTGTCATATGTACCAGTGTTCACAATTAAGTGCGGGTGCCGAGCACCGGAAACCACTGGTTCAAATTAAGCACTAGTGGGCACCAGAGGCTTCTGGTTTCCAGGGACACAGGAGTCTAATCCCTCCACACGGAGCACCGAAGAACTCTCCTTTTCCAGGGAGCAAGGCTGGGGGGGGGGGCACAGCCTTCCACAAGGAGCACCGGAACCCTATGCAATCCACTGGGGCAAAGGGTGGCTCACCCCTCTCTAAGGAGTGCCGGGGGCCTCTGTTTTCCAATGGGCACGGGGAGTCTCATCCCTCCACACGGAACACAGGAGGCTTCTCCTTTTCCAGGGTGCGGGGATAAGGGCTCTTCCTTCCACAGGGAGAACCGGCGGTTCTGGTGGCCCTCACGGGGCAGCCTCTGCAGCCTGTTGTGCTGCACTTCCTCAACGCAGGGCACCATAGTAGTGGATGAAGTTCTAGGCTAAGTCTGTTTTTGGAATAGTGGAGACAGGATATTATTTTGTCTTGCTAATTGGCATGGGGTCTAACCAAATTAGGCAGTATGCAAGTGACAACATGGAGCATGACATCACAGTGCATGACATCACATGTGGCATCACAGGAAGTGACATCACAACCCAAAACCACAGGAAGGTACATCACAAGAACACCTCACACATATTTTGGGAGGTCTATCATGACGGGATTTAACAAATGAGATTTTGCATCGGGTTTGTGCCAAAATTGTAACGCAACCCCAACGCAATATCTGAGTCCTAAATTATGCATTTTTTGTTTTTAACTCTGCCACAAAAAATTGGCAACAAGGAGAAACGTGGCTGTAAATCTGCTCTGCTTAATTGTTTCCAAAGGATTCATTTTAAAATATCTTATGGGGTTAAGGCAACTGCTGCAGAAATCTTTGTGTGTCCAGAAAATCTCAGGTATTAATATTAAAGGAAAGATAACTCTGGAGGTTAACACATTTGCTGGTGAGATCTTTGTTTTATCTTGTCCCCATTTTGAACCAAAGTAGCATAGATGCTTAATATGCCTTCTGCAAAACACATCATGTAACACGAAGATTACAGATTTTTATTTTATGCAGCTAGGTAAGTGGGTTACTCCTTTTGAATACATCCTTTTGTAACTTGCAGTTCATAAATTATAACCCTTCTAATATAGTACTTTGAACTACGAAGGACATGTGACTTCTACGCCTTGTAACCCTCACTGTCTTATGTAACACACTGTATATGGATTTACACACTTGCATGATTTACTATCAATGTATAATGTGTCTGTGTGATGTAAAGTGCTTTGACGTCCTGCATTGGGATGAGTAGCACTATAAAAGAAATAAAACAAAATGGTGGTATTTAAATTATTATTTATGTAAATACTGAGACAGGCCAACACAACTTACATTCTTATAATGAATGCATATTTCTTATATACAGGGACTGAACATGCCTCTCTTAAGCATTTGTGAAGTAACAACAAGCTGTGTGCCTTTGTTTCCCCTCCATGGCGTTTGCATCCTGGGGTGAGGCTCCAGATAGTTCCCAGCCAGGATACTCCATTAAGGGAGGCCTGATGGCTCTTTAACTCTGGCCTTTGTTTTGTTACCAGCTGGAATGTAGAACAACAAGTCCACCTCGCTGCCGGCAGGTAGCTGCTCAGAATGAAAAGTAGACAACGCGCAGGCGCTGCCGGGTGTGTCCTGGTGTCTGAAAATTACAATGGGACGAATTCAGCATATTTGTGTGGGGGGCAACTTCTTGACAGGGTGGATGGGGAAACATCCTTTACAACGCAACTGTTACAACGCACTACCATTACGACGCAACCATTACAACGCAAGTCATTACAACGCATTGCGCTGGGGGGCGCTCTAGGATAGGGAATAGTTTTAATTTACTATCCAACACCTTCCCTACCATCCACGGGGACTGGAGTTGGAACAGTAAATTAAACTATTCACTATCCAGCACCCCCCAATGCAAGTCGTTGTAACGACTTGCGTTGTAAAACTTGCGTCGTAAAGGCATGCGTTGTAATAGCATGCATTGTAACGACATACATCCGGGGGATGGCGTCCATCTTTTGACAATAGTAGGTAGGCACCGTCTACCCGTGTGTACCCTCGACTTGTACCCCGTGCTTCTACAGTCTTCCCAAACACCCCTTTCGGCACCTGACCCTCAGCTAGCGAGACAGAGCGGTCCAAGGTTTACTGAGGAACAAGGCCGGCCGGACTTTAGCATGGGTGAGGTGAGCCCAGAGAGTTGACATTCAGAGGGGTGCAAGAGCTGTCTGCAGCAGTCAACCTTCAACCTCGCTTTGAAGAATAGTGTGCTCGACCACTGTTTATACAGGGGTGTAACACAGGCTCCCGCAGCCCCCACAGTGCGGGGGGCCCCCCGAGCTGCAGGGGGCCCAAAGCGGTACAAAAGGGGGTGGTGATGGACGGAGCATCTGAATCAATCAAACACTCACCCCCAGTCAAAAGATCTGGGTTTAATCCATCACCGTTCTTTAGCCCACTCTGCCACCCCAGTTCAGACATGGCTATATGCAAATCAGTCTGACCCTGTGCCTCATGGGAACAGTCCAGCCCAAACTGCCAAGCATCACAGAACTCAGGCCTGAGAGCTCCAGATTAAATCCGGAGCAGGGCCCCCTCTATGTACCTGGCAGGGCGGCCCCCTCAACTTTTGTTACACCACTGTGTTTATAAAGGCTGTTGGTGCCTGTATCCACATTTGCTCTGTTCTGCTTCTAGGGGCGCCCCTTAATCATGCCCCCATTCCTTCTTCTTACCCCTTTCTAGTTTACAACACACAGACTAAGATGATAAGTCAGAGAGGGTGCCAAATTTGGTTTAGCCCTGGGTGCTGTCCGAGCAAAGCCCAGCTCTGCTGAGGAAGGTAGTGTGGGTTTGATTCTTATGCGGCACACCAGGCAACTAAAGTGTGGCCGTCATTATGCATGGCAATTTAATTAAATTGGGCTGCTAATTGCCAGCCCTGCAGCATTTATGGGGTCCAAGGATTTGTTTACCTTCAACAGGAAATTTCGTCTGCAAACAGCGGCTGAAGTTTCCCAGTGAAATTGAGGGAGGAAACGAGAAATTACCTGGTGAACAGAGTTACCCATTCTAGGCTGAATGCTCCACCCTGGTTGGTGATTCCCCTTACAGCTGCACTTCTGGAGGGTTGAAAATAGCAGCACATTTCCTTGGTAACTCGTAATGAGATGCAGAGGTCTACCCCGGGACCAGGGTTCAATTCCCGTCGCGGCAGGGTCTTGGGCTCAATGTCCTCGGACCGGATAATTCTCTCGCCTCGGTGCCTACTCCAACCATGGGTCCCACTCTGCAACTCTGTGCAATAGCTTGCTTAATCTCCACAACGTCCCCAGCAATGCTAGGATGCCTGGCTTCACCTTGGGGTGCCCCGGAGTGGGCACCTCACAGGAACAGGCCAGGACGGGTTCCTCAGCGGCACAGCGCGGGGACACACTGGCTAAGTGTAACCAGGCGCTTTATAAGCTCAGGATTATTTATTATTTATTATTATTTGTGTGTTTTTCCCAGAAATGCTACTCAAAAGCTAGCACGCAAAGGCATCCCTGAAGTAGCCGAGCAAGCTCCCGATCCTGTTGGGGTCGCCAAAGCCAGGCCACACACTGAGAGCTTCGGAGCCGGAGGGAGGTGACCACAGCTCCATGGAGGTTCAATGCTCTCCCTTGACCTCAATCAATCAGACATTTATAGAGCGCGGCAAATCAACCGTGAGGGTCTCGTGGCGACCTCATAGACAAGATACGCAGACCGCCCCTTCGTCCCTTGTGCAGCTCCGTTGGACGGCCGACCGGGGGCTGCGACTCCTCTTGGGGACATTTTCTCCTCTTTCAGGAGTGCACGCAGGGCTGGCTCTAAATCGGAATGACCGGGACAGCGCCCTGGGCGGAAATACAATTTGGTGTTAGTTGTAGGACGTTGCAGTGTGCCGGTAGGAGGTGTGAGGAAGATGGGAGGAAGACAAGAGGTTGATGGGGTGCTAATAATTACTCTGAGGTACATTACAGGCTGATTGCAAAGGGCCCGATTCACAGAACTAACTTAAGACAAAATCCTAAACTTACTACTTTTGGTATTCACAGAAGTTAGGATTTTGTCTTAAGTTTGTCCTAAGACAGACTTAAGACAGACTTAAGACAAAATCCTAACTTAAGTCTGTCCTAAGACAAACTTAAGACAAAATCCTAACTTCTGTGAATAACAAAAGTAGTACGTTTAGGATTTTGTCTTAAGTTAGTTCTGTGAATCGGCCCCAAAGACACTTAACTGGTCTCGATTGGGACCAAGTGGAATGGACGAGCTGCTGTTCACATGACATTAAATCAGGCAGCCCCTGCTGCGCCCCTCGGGATATTGGCGCCCTGGGCCTGGGCCCGTCTCCTCCATGCCTTAGGCCGCCCTGATTGCACGCCTTGTAACGCCCTTTCCACAGTGGCTTCCTTCCTCCTTCAAGGTAGACTCAGACAGCTCTTCAAGAAATCTCAGGAGACTTGGGTGGGCGCCCCCCAGGGGCAAAGGGCTGTCCAGCAAGAGGCAATTGTGGGTCAGCAGTGAAAGGGGCACTTGACCCCTTGGCGTTCAACATTTGAAGGTCACGGGCCCCACCCACAGTCGTCTCTTGAAGGTTTTTTTAATTTTTTAATTTTTTATTTTAAAAGTTTTATATAGCACTAGCTTGACCCGTAGGTATCAGAGCGCTTCACATACATACTGTAAATATAGAAAGAAATTGCATTACATAATAGGCTCCGGATGGAAGTACATTTTCACTGGCTACAAGAGATGTATCCTCTCGCCCCCTCTCCTCTGGGCCACCATTAATGGACCCCCCCCCCCCTCCCCATGTTGCTAGGCCCGCCCCTAATTTCGAAACTTTCCATTCACCAAGCGCCTATACGGACTCCTGCCTCTTCCAGGCAGTGTTCGGCCCTCTTGCACACGTCGAGCAGCTCTATTCCCCTGCTCGGCCGCCCTGCCCCCACCTCCCCCCTCCCTGCTTCGGCTCGGAAGCCTCGACACTCACCAGCGGAGCGGCGAGCCTGCCTGCAGGCCACTTTTAAACACCCGCCGCTTGTTTGCAGCAGTCGCGCGCCTCTTAAATTTGCAAATGTGACTCGGAATCAATAAGGTGATGGAAAAGCTTGCAGCTCGCAGACAACAAATATCCGAGAGGGCCCCCCGCAGTGCACGTGGGTGAAATACATTCCCACCGTCGCCGCTCACTCGGAGCCGCTGCCCTGAAAGCAAGGCTTGTTTAATCACAGGACAAGGGGGCGCCGCAGTAAACAAGGCCTCTCTGTCTCGGAGGGGGCGGCAGCTGCGAGGGGGTGAGGCTGGCGAGGAGCCGAGCCTGTCGTGCGCCCAGAGAGGGGACCTGGGAGCCTCGCCGCCTCCCCATCCACAGAGGATAACATACATGACCACCCTGGCAGCATTCAAGCGCCTCGTCCATTTCTTAGGGCCTGCTGGGGGCGCTGGACACCTGGCTGGGGCTTCTCGCCACCCTCCCCTGGCATGTGACTGACTCTGCCCCAATCCTGCAGGCCTTTCAGAGGCAAACTCGACGTGTGCTGCATCGAAACAGGCCTTTGGAGAGCCGAGCCTTGCATTTGACTGACCCTGCCTCAAACCTTCCGGCCTCGCAGAGGGAAGCTCGGTATGTGATTGTTTGTGCCACAGCTTGACAGGACTGTGGAATGTGACTGACTTTTCCCCATTGCTGGCTCTTTTCGGATGGCCATAGCATCCGGGTTCGAAAACTCCCCTATCATTTTTGGAGTTTCCCAGAGTTCCATGCGGGCCCCTGTCATCTTCAACCAGCGAATTGGTGCTCTACGCACAGGTGACGTCTCCAAGATTCAACGATATGCAGATGAGACACAACTCTACTTGGAAGTCTCCTCAGCTCGAGACATCCAGGGGCAGATTTACAAGTCCCTTGCGTCACTTTTGTGCCGTTGTTGCGTCACTTTTGTGCCGTTGTTGCGTCACTTTTGTGACGCAGCGGCGGCGTAAAAGTTACGTCCCATTTACAACGTGACGCATCTAGGGAGATGTGTCACGTTGTAAAGCCCTGCGTGACATTATACCAGGTATAGACTAAACTTACTACTTTTGGTATTCACAGAAGGCATTTAGTAGTAGTAAAGTTAGGATTTTGTCTTAAGTTTGACTTAAGACAAACTTAAGACAGACTTGACAGACTTAAGACAAACTTAAGACAGACTTAAGACAAAATCCTAACTTAAGTCTGTCTTAAGTGTGTCTTAAGTTTGTCTTAAGTCTGTCTTAAGTCTGTCTTAAGTCTGTCTTAAGTCTGTCTTAAGTTTGTCTTAAGTTTGTCTTAAGTCTGTCTTAAGTCTGTCTTAAGTTTGTCTTAAGTTTGTCTTAAGTCAAACTTAAGACAAAATCCTAACTTTACTACTACTAAATGCCTTCTGTGAATACCAAAAGTAGTACGTTTAGGATTTTGTCTTAAGTTAGTTCTGTGAATCGGGCCGATTGTTAAGGTTAGCCTTCCATAAGCAAATGTAAATACATTGTGTACAGAATTTGATTCAGGACTGTTTGGCGGGTTTTCTGCGTATTGTAAATTTGTAACAATTTATTCAATATTTTGGTCATTTTAAGAAAGTACGGCCGGGGTTGTTCTGACCCCCTAACCCAAGACACTTGTGGTTTTACCATTTTTCTATGCATGGGGGAGAATGGATGGGTTGCATCTCCTTGGGGGGGTGGGCTCTCTCATGGGAGGGCACTTGACAATACCAGGCCATATCAGGACCAGGGCCGGACTGGTCCTAGCGGGCACTGGGCATTTTCTAGTTTTGGACTCGGTGGGGGCCTTTCTTGGTACACAGAGGGCCGGTCTTGCAGCAGGGCAATACAGGCCCCCTGTACCAAAAGCGGCAGCAGTGTTTCCCACCAGCACTGCCCCCCCTTCCTCCTCCCCCGCCGTGGCCAGTTAGACTTAATTAAGCAAACACAAGGAGATGATGGACGGAGCACTGAAACTTTTCAGACACTCACGGTCAGACTTAATTGCCCGGGCCGGTTTGTGGTCCCAGTCCGCCGTTCTCAGGAGTTTGGACTAATATGTTTTGAATAGTTTTACACGGTAGTTTCGAAATACATTTGATAAAAATATTAGAGATTTTAAAGAGTGGGTTGGCTTCAGGGCCAGACTGACCATAGCGGGTACTGGGCAATCCCCCGGTGCGCCGTACGGGTGGGGGGCGGTTTTGGGCCCCTGGGGGCCGTTTATGTTACAAGGCTGCAAAATCGGCCCTGTACCAAAATCGGCTGAAAACTGGCCCCGGCAAAGACCTCGGCGGCACCTCCAACTGCCACGAGTGTGGGTGAGGGGGGAGGGGGGGCGAGCACTTTGCCAGGGCCGGTTGCGGTTCCCAGTTCAGCCCTGGTTGGCTTGGCGGTTTATCCCTCAAATGATCTTCGAAAACAAGCTCAAAGATGTATTTTTCACAATATATTATCACAAAGTACTACTGAATATAAAAATAAAATATTTCCAAAATAATGAGTGAAACTCCCGGCATCATTTCGTACGTATAGTGGCATTCTCATCATGACACACAATGAAAGGAGGTGGCACCGGGAACGAGCTGCAGATGGACTGCATCTGTTCTGTAAAGCCAGGTTACGAATTTACTCTGGTGCCACCGACCACAGAGAAGCCCATAGCGCCCGCAGCCAGAAAAAATGCTACTAAAAAGCGCTATAAAAATAATCAGTATACAATAACCTAGCGCTGTCAGCCAACGGGATGCCTCGATCCTATGAAAACGACCAATATCATAGCCGGTTCATTGCATATCAATGCCGGCAGATGATAAACTGGCACGGGGCCATCTGCCCGTAGACGTCTGCCAATGGCTTCAGCTGAGGAAGTGCCCGGTGATACAAACATGTGCCAATAATCTGAGTGCCCCAAATACCACGAGCCCAGGGAATGCCTGTAATGTCACCCGCTCATGACGTGATAAGGAAATGATGTCATCGGCCCATAACATAACTATTTTTAATGCGCACGTTCACTGCGACGGGTATCTTGGGGCTGAATAACAGATGTTTATTGTTACTCAACTCAATAGCACTCATTTTATCGACCTCAGAAGGATGAAAGGCTGAGTGGACCTGCCAGAATTCGAACCTGTGATCATGAGGTCCATCAAAGACCCCTAAAGTGGACGCAGTAGCCCACCAAGCCACCAGACCAAGCATGGGTGCCCCCAATGCACTACGTCCACAAGACGGCCCCCATACATGGCCAGTGGCCCATAACCAGCTTCAATGCCACGTCAAAGGTCTGTGATGTGTGCCCAAGCCATCAGCCTTGATGCCATCGGACAAGGAAGTATTCCTGACACCTCTCTGTGGAAACCTCACAGTTCCATATGCTGAAAAACTCTATCTAGTCACATCCTGCCAGGTAATGGTACAGCTGCCATTTCTTGTGATATCAGCCATGAAATGCCAACACTGCCATTAGCAAATAATGACACCAGACCTTGTCCAATCACCGATGCCAGCCACCTTCTTAAGGATACAGGGGGAAGTATTTTTTAATGCCAGGTAATGCCCCAAATGTCAACAGCCCATGAGCTGCTCTCAATAAAGTTAGCCAATCAAAAGTGTAAGTCCAGTCAGTGCAAGGAATGCCCCAAATGTCAACAGCCCATGAACTGCTCTCAATAAAGTTAGCCAATCAAAAGTGTAAGTCCAGTCAGTGCAAGGAATGCCCCAATGCCATCAGCCAATGAAAAACACCCACGTCTTTACGTTGCTGAAGTACTGCCATGCCATCAGCTAATGAAAAACACCCACAAATTTACGTTCCTGAAGTACTGTCATTATGCCATCAACCAATAAAAAACACCCACGACTTTACGTTGCTGAAGTACTTCCATGCCATCAGCCAATAAAAAACACCCACAACCTTGCGCTCCAGAAGTACCGCCATGCTGCCAGCCAATGAAAAACACCCAAGACTATGTTCCTGAAGTACCACGATGCCATCAACCAATGAAATTCCCAAAACACTATCAGCCCACCTCAAGTGGCATGCCCTCAGTAATGCCATGCTAGGCAGTGCCACCCATGCTGCCAGCCCATGAATGTAATTCAATGCCAGGAGGTACCAGCAGATGGAATAACCCGAATGCCATCAAGCCATAAAAAGTCTCTAAAACATCTGCTCATGCAATGTCCCCAATCTACAAGTCTTTAAAATGCCCAAGAAATGGCTCAGTGCAGCCAGGAGAGGACAGTGGTACACCCAGTGCTTTGGGGGTTCCTGACGCACCCCCTCAATGCCTTCCAGCAACGGAATGCCTCAAACACAGTCAGACCATGAAACTCCACTGTGGCATCAACACGTGACATGCCAGCGGACCACCAGTCCATGCTACCAGCCAATCAAGGGACTCCCATGGTACGTGCCCTTGGAAGGTGCCCAAATCTATCCACTAATGAAATGTCCCTGAAGCTGCCAATCTATAAAATGCCTCTCTTCCACGAGTGCACGAAATGCCCCCAACGCGGCTAGTCCAAAAAATGGCCCCTATCACACAACTGCATCTGTTCCAGTGACATCAGCCAATAAAGTGCCAAGAAGGTGCCAGCGCTAGTGATTGAAGCCATGAGATGCCCCCTGTAGGTAATGATGTGCTCCACTACCAGCAGCTCAAAACATGCCAACGCCAAAAACAACAATTGATGGACGGAATGCCGAAAAATGTCAAACATTCACCCCAAGTCACAGATCTGGGCCTAAATCCATCGTGTTTTTGCTCACCATGCCATTCCAGTTTGAACCCAGCCATGTGCAAATCAGTCTTGACCCTGTGCCTCATGGGAACAGTCCAGCCCGAACTATCAAGCCATGTCTTCCCTGGACCGGAATCAAGCATCCTAGGACCGGTTTCAGGCCATCACCACTCATCAGCCAGGCTTTCTTGACTCCAGTGACATGGAGAGCACGGGACCCACATCTGGGTATACCCGTCCCACTTAGGGCGACAAGCCAACAGCATCCTCAGCCCGTAAAGCAATGCCCAACTGCTGCGAGCTCACGAGTATTCCCCAGTGCTATCCGTACAGGACAACATCAGGGAATGGCATTAGAAAGTGAACTGACCTCATTCATAATCCCAATAAATGCCCTCAGCGCCCCCACCCCAAGGAATGCTCCAACGGGTACCAGCGTATTAAATTCCCATAGTGCAATCAGGCCGAGACCTCAAAGGCCCTCACTGCCAGTAGGCCAATGCCCTCAGTGACGTCAACTCAATAAACAGGCCGGCGGCCATGATGGCTTGGGGTGCATTTCATAGACTGGCAGTGGATGGCCACTGAATATAATTTTCCCCTTGATTACTTAGTGCCTACCGTAAAGGGCCTATCAGTTAAGATGCCATCTCTACTCCTTGACTTAGGTTGTATCAATACCTGCCCAGCCCTTGCTCTCCGTCCAGCTCGTCCAGCTGTTATCAGCAGAAGGGTGAATTGCACAGCGTTATCCTTCGGGCAGTCTGGGAAATCGCCATTCATCAGACACGGCTTATCTCACTGCTTTCCGTAGAATGAACGGCGCAGTGTAAGGGTTATCAACGTGGCGGGAATTAATCTACGAATGTAATCACCTCTTGTGTTCCCGACAGCTTTCAATTCAGCCACAGAGCAGCCCTTCCTTCCAGCAACCACCCTTGAAATCTATTCCTCCGTCTTAGGGGGCGTTGTGTCTCTCCTCCCTCTATCAATCAATCAATCAATTATATTTATATAGCACGGCAAATCACCCGTGAGGGTCTCAAGGCGCTGACGCTGCTGGTCGCTTGGTGGTAGACTGCACACTCGAGCCGCCCGATCTTGAGTCCTCACCTGAACCCCTGAAGCGATGTGGTGTTCCGGAGGTGCAGGGGAAGGTCGTTCGAGGCTTTGGCCGCCAGGTGAGAGAAGAAGCGTCCTCCGCTGTTGCATCGGCAGATCCAGGGGGGTGTCTGCGAGGAAAAGGGAAGCAGATTACAGGTGTCTGGTTGGTTGGTGGAAGCTCATTCGTTTGTTGATGTACGCTGGTCCTTTGTCGTGAAGGGCTTTGTAAGCGTGGGTCAGCGTCTTGAACTGGCATCTCTTCTGAATCGGGAGGCGGTGTAGCTTCCTGAGGATCGGCGTGATGTGAGTTCGTCCGGGGAGGTCGAGGGTGAGTCTTGTCGCTGCATTTTGTATTGTCTGTAGTCTCTTCAAGAGGTGTGCAGTGATTCCTACGTAAAGAGTGTTACCGTAGTCCAGCCTACTGCTGACGAGGGTTTGTGTGACAGTCCTTCTGGTGTTGATTGGCAGCCACCTGAAGATCTTAAGAAGCATGCGTAGGGTGAGGAAGCAGGCAGACGACACGTTCCGAGTCCATTAACTTGGGACTTTGGAGACAAGGAAAGGCCGCAGGTAGCCCTCTGCACTGCACAAGGCTCAAGCGTCCCAATGTCTGCTGAGGGGTGCTTGGTCTATTCCCACGGCCCACCCAAGATTGCTTGGAGGTCGCACTCACACCACAGGAACGCTGAGGCCAGTGGGTGCGGGGAATGGTCTCTGCTTTGAGAATAAGTAGACGAGGGGGATCCTCGCTAGCCGGAACCACTGCCCCAGAGAGCAGCTCTCTTGTACTTTCATCACTGTTGCTCCATCACTCATCCATCTGAGGTAAGAGGCCTCTGGGCCTTCAAGGCACCCTCTGAAGCTCCTCTGTTCTTCTTGGGTTGGATGGTAATCTCCTCTTGAGCGGCACGTGAAGCCAGCCGCTGCACAGCCAATCACGCCTAGCGCTTTGAACTGCTAGAGTAGCACTCCAGCTCATTATCCCATCTCTTGGAAGTTGGGCAGCACCCTGCTGGCAATCAGGCAGATTGCAGCGTTCAAAGATACTGGCATCAGCCAATGACGTTGAAATACATCTTTGAAGGCCTTCTCGTTGTCTTGGAGGGTTGGTCGCTGGCTCGATGATATGTGTATCCTAAACCTAAGTCAGACAGGATAAAAGCGGCTTCTTGTACAGATTTCATTCGCTTTGCGGGTGGCCAGATTTTGTCATTCATCAGCAGCGTCAGATTGGTAACGCGGGCCCTCGGGCAATGCCAGAGGGGCCGTGTCTGAGTTCCAGCTGTGGGCTGCTTTTTTGAGCAGTCTGGGGGGCCGATTTGGTGTCTCTGTTGGGAATCATCCTTTACAACGCAACTTTTACCACGCAGTGCCTTTACGACGCAACTTTTACAACGCAAACCATTACAACGCATTGCACTGGGGGGCGCTCTAGGATAGGGAATAAGTTTAATTTACTATACAACACCTTCCCTAGTGTCCACGGGGACTGGAGTTGGAATAGTAAATTAAACTATTCACTATCCAGCACTCCAAAGCGCTATGCGTTGTAAAGGTTTGCGTTGTAAAAACCGCATTGTAAAGGCATGCGTGGTAAAAGCATGCGTTGTAATGTCATACATCCGTCTCTGTTGGCCGATTTGGGGTCTCTGTTGGCCGATTTGGGGTCTCTGTCGTTCGGATGCCGCTAGCGGCCTTGTGGGGCCATGAGTGGCCTTTCTGGAGGTAGACGGGCGCTCATTACCTCCCGTTTAGCAACAAGCAGAGCTGTCACTCCCTTTCTCTCGCTGGGCTGGCCGATTAATATATATAGACACTGAGCAGGGGCACAGGGCCTGAGCAGAAGTGGCCTCACTTGTTTTCAGGTGTGTTTCACCATTGTAAACTAATCCGTGTATTTTTTTTACCCCCGTCTATTTTATAAACCTACGCCAAAGTAGTGATTTGAGAAAAGGCATTATGCAAATGTGGGCTGATTATTTTTTTGGCGTGCCCGGGCCGATTTTTAATCCCAATCCAACCCTGTTCATCGGACAGGCGTGCAAGATGATGGGATGGGTGGGCTCATGGCAGAGCTGGATAACGGGTTCTCCCTGAGTCTAGAACGATCTCAGCACCCGAGGCCACGACAGAAGCCAGTGGGTTGTGATTAGGCCTGGGTGGAATTTCAATTTTGCCGAAGTAATCAAATTACGGTAACTCTGCAGTACTCTTTGACACAGAATGACAAATAATTACACAATTACTCCTGCTTACATAATTATGGGGACAAATCCTACAGTGAAAGCACATTTAGCAAGCCTGAGCGGCCGCTCGCGCTCACCCATTGCGCTTGACTGCATTTAGCGCTATTTCTTTGCACACAACGCTTCCTCGTGCCCACTCGGCTACTATTCCAACACCTTCTCAACTGTTGCACACGCTAGAATTGTAATAGTAAATTATACTATTCCTAAGATTAGCACGCACCCTACAGCAAGCCATAGAAAATGACAAATGATGGTATGTGTTGTAACGACCGTGTTGTAATCGCATGCATTGTACCGCATGCGATGTAACATCGCATATTCATTCTGGACACAAGGCACATGTCTCTGGTAAGTCCGCATAATTATGCTACACTGAATTATGCAAGTCACACCCACCCTAGTTGTGATTCCCTTGCAGAGTGAGTACAATTATCTCAGCAAACAACTCATAAAGTCACTGACTAATGAACACATCTACCTGCATACACAGTTTTGTTCCACAGGACACACGTTCGCGGTATCACCCAGGGGCATAGGGAACCCCCCACTTAAGCAGCTTAACCCCTTCGCAGCGGGGGTAATTCCCCAACGGTGCAGGGGGGAGGGGCCACGTACAACCCGCGCTTAAACCCTCACGGTGCTCGTTACGAGCCCAGCTGGTCATGCTGCACAGTGGAGCTGTGCTCATGACGAGCTGGGCTCGTCATGACTCCGCCAACTCCCATAGAATGCCCACACAGGCGTGGAATTTACTGTGCGTGGGAGTGCCGCGGCCGTATGACGAGCCCAGCTCGTCATGAGCACAGCTCAACTGTGCCTCATGACGAGCTGGGCTCGTCATAAGCATGCAAGTGGTTAAGCAGGGGTTGCCACGGGGGTCCATGGGCTGGTGAAATGGGCTCCACTAAACATTAAGTAGTTGATGATGGGCCTCCTCTGTCTTCAGCATTGGTGACAAAGGGGTCATAAATAATAGTTTTAGGCAATAAATAGCAGAGGGGCGGGGGTGGGGAGAGGCGTGCACATCAAAGGAAAGAGAGACAGGAAAAGGATGAAATCAAGCAAGTAGGAGCAAACACAGAGGGAGAAATGGAAAAAGTAAGCACGAGAGAAAGGTAAGAAAGAAAAAGTAATGATGAGAGACAAAAGATGGGCGAATAGAAGGAGGAGAGAAAGAATGGGAAGGAGAAAGAAGGAAGAAAGGAAGGAAATGGAAAAGAACATAAGGATGAAAGGCAGGGTAAAAAGATTGGTAGATGGAAGGGTGAGAGGGGAGATGAAAGAGCCGAAGCATTGATCGGTTCTAGGATGAAGGAGTGGAAGGACGAGTATTGAAAAGATGGGAAAATGGAAAGGATGGATGGGTGAAAGGATGGATAGATAGATATGTGGACAAATTAATGGGCGAATGCGTGAAAGGGTGGATGTAAATATGGGTGGATGAGTAAAGGTGTAGTTTGAGTGGCGGCTATTTCAATTTTCTGGCTACTCCCTTGACATCACTGCTCACTAAGGGAGAAAGGAAATTGGCTTCAAGGGGTGGTTGGTAGACTGGCTCCTCCACCTGAGAGGTGTGTGGCGGGTTCTGGGTGGCTGGTCCTGGTGTTTTTATACCTCATGCTTCGCAGGGGTGGTTGGTAGACTCTCTCCTCCACCTGACAGGTGTGTTGCAGGTTCTCGATGGCTGCTCTTGGTTTTAATACACCTCATGCTTCGCAGGGGTGGTTGGTAGACTCTCTCCTCCACCTGACAGGTGTGTTGCAGGTTCTCGATGGCTGCTCTTGGTTTTAATATACCTCATGCTTCGCAGGGGAGGTTGGTAGACTGGCTCCTCCGCCTGAGAGGTGTGTGGTGGGTTCTTGGTGGCTGGACCTGGTGTTAATATACCTCATGCTTCGCAGGGGGGGTTGGTAAACTTGCGCCTCTGCCTGAGAGGTGTGTGGTGGGTTCTTGGTGGCTGGACCTGGTGTTAATATACCTCATGCTTCGCAGGGGGGGTTGGTAAACTTGCGCCTCTGCCTGAGAGGTGTGTGGTGGGTTCTTGGTGGCTGGACCTGGGGTTAATATACCTCATGCTTCGCAGGGGGGGTTGGTAAACTTGCGCCTCTGCCTGAGAGGTGTGTGGTGGGTTCTTGGTGGCTGGACCTGGTGTTAATATACCTCATGCTTCGCAGGGGGGGTTGGTAAACTTGCGCCTCTGCCTGAGAGGTGTGTGGTGGGTTCTTGGTGGCTGGACCTGGGGTTAATATACCTCATGCTTCGCAGGGGGGGTTGGTAAACTTGCGCCTCTGCCTGAGAGGTGTGTGGTGGGTTCTTGGTGGCTGGACCTGGGGTTAATATACCTCATGCTTCGCAGGGGGGGTTGGTAAACTTGCGCCTCTGCCTGAGAGGTGTGTGGTGGGTTCTTGGTGGCTGGACCTGGGGTTAATACACCTCATGCTTCGCAGGGGTGGTAGGTAGACTCGCTCCTCCGCCTGAGAGGTGTGTGGCGGGTTCTTGGTGGCTGGACCTGGTGTTAATATACCTCATGCTTCGCAGGGGGGGTTGGTAAACTTGCGCCTCTGCCTGAGAGGTGTGTGGTGGGTTCTTGGTGGCTGGACCTGGGGTTAATATACCTCATGCTTCGCAGGGGGGGTTGGTAAACTTGCGCCTCTGCCTGAGAGGTGTGTGGTGGGTTCTTGGTGGCTGGACCTGGGGTTAATATACCTCATGCTTCGCAGGGGGGGTTGGTAAACTTGCGCCTCTGCCTGAGAGGTGTGTGGTGGGTTCTTGGTGGCTGGACCTGGGGTTAATACACCTCATGCTTCGCAGGGGTGGTAGGTAGACTCGCTCCTCCACCTGACAGGTGTGTTGCTGGTTCCGGATGGCGGGCCCTGGGGTTAATATCCCTAATGCACTTCTGATGAGCCGGAAGTGGCCCTTTGCACGTGCAATGCCAGCAGCAAACAAAGCCCGGGTATCTATTACTCCCCACCAGGGTGGCGCGAAGGACGCATTCAGAGCCATGAATATAGCTTTAATTAAACATCCCAGCAGGGTTCCCGCGCCGGCGCGATCGAGTGACAGAGTCACTCCTCCTCCTCCTCGGGTCCCACTCGTCTCTTTCCGTGAATCTTGAAGGGTTTCCTGGTGAGCCCTTTGCATAATAAATATGCAATGCCGCCATGAAGGACTCTGCCTTGTCTGCAGGCGGGGAGTGCAGCTTCCGGCGGCCACCCAATGGGATCAGAGAGAGGAGGGGCCCCCCGGGGTGAACAAAAGACAGACAATGGGATCAGAGAGGGGAGGGGCCCCCAGGGGTGAACAAAAGACAGACAATGGGATCAGAGAGAGGAGGGGCCCCCCAGGGGTGAACAAAAGACAGACAATGGGATCAGAGAGGGGAGGGGCCCCCAGGGGTGAACAAAAGACAGACAATGGGATCAGAGAGAGGAGGGGCCCCCCAGGGGTGAACAAAAGACAGACAATGGGATCAGAGAGAGGAGGGGCCCCCCGGGGTGAACAAAAGACAGACAATGGGATCAGAGAGGGGAGGGGCCCCCAGGGGTGAACAAAAGACAGACAATGGGATCAGAGAGAGGAGGGGCCCCCCAGGGGTGAACAAAAGACAGACAATGGGATCAGAGAGGGGAGGGGCCCCCAGGGGTGAACAAAAGACAGACAATGGGATCAGAGAGAGGAGGGGCCCCCCAGGGGTGAACAAAAGACAGACAATGGGATCAGAGAGAGGAGGGGCCCCCCGGGGTGAACAAAAGACAGACAATGGGATCAGAGAGGGGAGGGGCCCCCAGGGGTGAACAAAAGACAGACAATGGGATCAGAGAGAGGAGGGGCCCCCCAGGGGTGAACAAAAGACAGACAATGGGATCAAAGAGAGGAGGGGCCCCCCCAGGGGTGAACAAAAGACAGACAATGGGATCAGAGAGAGGAGGGCCCCCCCCCCGGGGTGAACAAAAGACAGACAATGGGATCAGAGAGAGGAGGGGCCCCCCGGGGTGAACAAAAGACAGACAATGGGATCAGAGAGAGGAGGGGCCCCCCGGGTGAACAAAAGACAGACAATGGGATCAGAGAGAGGAGGGGCCCCCCAGGGGTGAACAAAAGACAGACAATGGGATCAGAGAGAGGAGGGGCCCCCCGGGGTGAGCAAAAGACAGACAATGGGATCAGAGAGACGAGGGGCCCCCCGGGTGAACAAAAGACAGACAATGAGATCAGAGAGAGGAGGGGCCCCCCGGGGTGAACAAAAGACAGGCAATGGGATCAGAGAGAGGAGGGGCCCCCCAGGGGTGAACAAAAGACAGACAATGGGATCAGAGAGAGGAGGGGCCCCCCGGGTGAACAAAAGACAGACAATGGGATCAGAGAGAGGAGGGGCCCCCCAGGGGTGAACAAAAGACAGACAATGGGATCAGAGAGAGGAGGGGCCCCCCGGGGTGAGCAAAAGACAGACAATGGGATCAGAGAGACGAGGGGCCCCCCGGGTGAACAAAAGACAGACAATGAGATCAGAGAGAGGAGGGGCCCCCCGGGGTGAACAAAAGACAGGCAATGGGATCAGAGAGAGGAGGGGCCCCCCAGGGGTGAACAAAAGACAGACAATGAGATCAGAGAGAGGAGGGGCCCCCCGGGGTGAACAAAAGACAGGCAATGGGATCAGAGAGAGGAGGGGCCCCCCCAGGGGTGAACAAAAGACAGACAATGGGATCAGAGAGAGGAGGGCCCCCCCCCCCGGGGTGAACAAAAGACAGACAATGGGATCAGAGAGAGGAGGGGCCCCCCGGGGTGAACAAAAGACAGACCTTTATTTGTCATTTACTGATCTCACATTAATACACCACGCCAGCTTGTACTCAACCAGGCACTGCATGTGTCTTGTGAAAAATAATGTGCTCTGGTGCCCAAAAGGTACCAAACGCAGGGACGTATGTAGAGGATATTGGCGTAGCGCAGCACGTTAAGCCACATTGCTGCGCCGCTCTGCATCAAATCGAAAGGGCAGGAGTGCACCGTATTTACCATGACGTGCATTTGTAAAGTGCTGTTCGCCAGTAGGCATCCTGGTGCTGACAGATGTTTATTGTTATCTAACTCGATGGTGCTCATTTTATCATCCTCAGTAGGATGAAAGGCTGAGCGGACCCACCTGGATTTGAACCTGTGACCATAAGGTCAAACATAGGCCCCTACAGTGTGGGAATTAGTCCACTAAGTCACCAGACCGAGGAAGCAAATCAGTGCATTCCAGTCCTTTCTCCCAGCGCTGGTGCCAACGTACGCACCCTGGCACCGAGGGTGCCTCCGTTGCAGGCAGGGTTGTTTTTGTGCAGGAAGGGGCACCTTCTTCTACAGAAATAACCCATTCAGGTGTTTTCATATTTCTCTGCGTGCTGCAGAATGCAGCACACAGAGAAAGGGGAAAAAACAGGAGAAATTAACATATTTGTCCTCGTTACGACTCACCTCAGGAGTCTTATGGGTAGATGCATCATTGTGGCCGTTTGCTATTCCTAAATTGCGAAAATTAAGGAATCGCAATTTAGAAATCGCAAACGGCAATGCATGAACAATTCGCATTTATTTTTGTGATTCGGTATTTTTCCTTAATTGCGATTCACAATTTGCGAATCGCAATTAAGGAAAACCCTTCCCATTGATTCCTATGGGCCAAAATGCCCATAGGAATGAATGGGAAGGCAATCACATTTTGCGAATTTCAAATTGCGATTCGCAAAATGTGAATACAATTTCAAGGGTGCAGGGGGGGGTCCAAAGAACCCCTCCCTGCACCCCTGAAATGTAACTTTAAATGTAATTTACACACACACATGCCCCAAGGGCATGTGTGTGTGTAAATTTAAACTTCCAAAAATGCAATTTGTGCATATTTGATAGTTTTCTGTAAATTAGCATGAAGTTCAATTTCATGCTATTTTACCCCTTCCAAATTGCGAATTCGCAATTCAAAAATAATCATGCATTGCATTTAAGAAATCTCAAATTGCGATTTCTTAAATGCAATCGCAATTTTAGAAATCGCAACATGGTTGCGATTCCAAAAATTGCGAAATGCATGATGCATTCCAAATTAGTCAATTGCATTCGCAAACGGCTGAAAAATGCGATTCGCACCGTTTGCGAATGCAATTCTGTTTGATGCATCTAGGCACTAATGATTTGGCGCTTCTCCAGGTTTACATCACTTTGTATATCTAGGGCAACTTCAAATTCCATGGGTGCTGCGTGGGAAAACCCACTGCAACACCAATGGAACGCCTTCTGGGAGCAGAGTAAAGCGACGCAGCTAATTGAGCGAATTGAACATGCCAACCCTCCCGATTCAGGCGGGAGACTACGGATTGGAAGGCTAGTCTCCCGCCTCCCGATTCCTCCATGCAAAATCCTAATTCTTCGATAGGCTTCTGCCACAAGGACTGGTCTAGTGGGACTCGGAGTATGCACTGCCGGTGCCTGCTCCCGCGGGCCAGGGAAGACTTCACGTACATCAACTGAATCGTGGTCTCACAATTGTGCCAATGGCTCTGAGACACCGCAATGGAAGTGAGGCGCGATCCAAATTAGTCAATTGCATTCGCAAACGGCCGAAAATTGCGATTCGCACCGTTGCCGATGCATTCACTAAGAGAGTCATTCCATACACCCCGCTAGCTCCCCTTGAACCCACTGCTGACAATAGCCACCCACCACACCAGAACTTACACATGGCTTTCCTATGTTTCAGTGTAAGCCATAATCACTAATTGCTGGTGGATGAGAAGTAGTGTTACTTTTAATGACGTTTTCTTTTTATCTGCCCGGTAGCAACATCTAATTGTGGTAAAATGTTGTACCAGGCAATAAAGCCACAGTACTGTGCTGTATAATGTGGTCTTGAATTATCACATATTTCCAATGAGCATTATTGTGCATTACTTCTGTTTTTTGAACGGGTCATTAACAAACAAAGTGCTTGAGCCCCTGGTATGAAGTGATGTGTCCGTGGGCGCGCAGGGCCGTAGGGAGTCCGCATTATGGTAGGGTGCCCAAACATTGGGTGGAACGGTGACGGTGTAACCCTCAAAGTCTGTGAGGCAATGTGTCCCAAGAGATAAGATTCAAAACAGCCAAAAATATACAGTCAATAAGAAAGGGGCTGACTCAAAAAGAGGGTTCAAAGTTTGGAAATGAGAAAAACCATGAAGGTTTGTTACAAAACTCAAAAGTAAGTTCAATATAAGAAGAATAAAATGCAGATGCAGCAGTAAGCTCATTGAAATACATGTAAGTCACCTGCCAAGTAGGCCATCACAATACAGAAATGGATAAGGTAAAAAATCAGACAAAGGCTGAGCTTCAAGTGTGAAGCAAAACCATTAAGAAATCAGACAGCATCCCTAGAGGCTCAGGAAGGGACTCTGGCTGCCTCCAAAATTCAAGGTTTTAAATACAGTTTTCGTGCATAGAAATTACGGGAATGGCAAAGCCAGCGTGAAAAGCTCTGTCATGTCCCGCCACCTCACCAGCATTGCTATGGTAAGCGGCGCGGATTAACCCCTTGCATGCTCGTGACGGAACCATTCCGTCACGAGCCACCATGGTGCTGTGCTGGTGATGGAATGGTTCCGCCACGGCCCGGCCGCGCCTGCGCTGCAGTGATTTCGAGCCTGTGCGGCGCGTTCTATTGAGCGGGCAGGGCCGTGACGGAACCATTCCGTCACAAGCACAGCGCCACCGTGGCTCGTGACGGAGTGGTTCTGTCACGAGCCTGGCGGCGCTGCGCAGCCCCCTATTCCCCCTTGCGCCGTGGCGGAATTACCGCCGCGGCTAAGGGGTTAGCAAGACCCGCTAGCTCTGGAGAAGAGAGACTCATGCTACTCTATAAGTAGCGATTGCCTCAACATGTTGCATACAGACTTAGAAGAAGACCTAACTAACTCCAGGACTAAACATACCATGTTTATTTGTAAAACACACGTTCACCCAAGGTTATTTTGGCACTGATGTTTATTGTTACCCAACAGTACTCATTTTATCAATCTCAGAAGAATGAAAGGCTGAGTGGACCCGCTGGGATTTGAACCTGTGACCATGAGGCAGAACACAGGGCTCTTGAGTAGATGCATTAGTCCTCTAAGCCACCAGACCCAAGTTCAGCTCTTGCTATCTTAACTCGCAGATATTGTCTCAGCAACAAGGTGTCCAACCTTTGTGTCTGTAATTGAGCCCTGACTCTATGCTCTCAGTGATTACAGAGTTGTCTTCTCTGGAAGAGGCTGCGGTTTGCTTCCCAATATTTTTAGCCAACAGCGAGGAGGAGGACAACCCGGGCATGGCGGACAGCGAAGATACCAGACCAGGTAAGTGCTGCTTTGCCTTTCTCCTGACTTGAGCGTGGGCAGGCAGGAGCAAACTCCGCTACTCTACGGAGTTAGAGTTTTTGCACGAACTCCGTGCTCCCAGCGGAGCGCAGAGGTGGCAAAACTCCGCAGACTCTGCAGGCGGAGCTGAGTTCGCCACCCAGCGTTAATCATATCTTTCCTATTCATTTCTACCCATAATTACCAATTATGTCATAGAGGTGGGGATCCAATCAAGGCTTGAGCCAGATTCCTGGCTCTAGCTCAGCTCGAGGTTCTATTGGACCTTGGAAACCAAAATGAACCGAACCATCATGTGGCTTCTGTCTGCCACCTACGCTCTAACCTCGTGTACCAAGAGCTACAGATAAAGCATTAACTTTTGATGTAAAACAAGAGAGGAAAAGATGTGCCAAACTATTGGCTGAACTGCTCAATGTGAAACCAGAAAACCTGGCATCCATCCCGACTTTCCCACTTGACCAAACTGTGTGATCCTAGGCCATTGTTTTATTTCACTTTCCTCGTTTGTTTTCATTATAAGAAATGGAAGCACCTTGAAATGATTGCAGTAGAGACTATCAAAGACAAAATGTTGATGGGTCGCAATATCATGACCATAATAAAGGTGGAAAAAATGTCAAATTGGTATGTGCACAGAGGGAGGTAAAGATTTAGTATTCTTAACTCCACTTCTACGTACCTTGAAGATATATACTTCATCAAGGTATGTACATGTGGAATTAGGCATACAAGAACAAGTTACTGGTAGAGACTATATCTAGCCGCAGATTCCTTAACTTAGAATTGTCCCAAGGCATCAGACTAGATCCAGAAATTTTCGAGCAGTAACCATGCACGCCTATAAGTGGTATTGTTCCGTTCGGCTGCGGCATCTGCGCCAGAAATGACATAGAGGGTATCTATATAGGCGCCACCTCAGCGCACTGACATCACTCCATTTTTGCGACTTCCCACACCAGGAGCGGTGAGCCACGATGAAGACTAACCACTTGTGTGAGTTTATAGGGCCCTATGTAAGGGGAAGCCATCATCCTTGAACCAAGTCACACAGTGTGGCGAATGGGAGGGTCGGTAAGGAATCTGGGACCAGTTAGAGTCTCTATAAGTTAAGATTTTTCTGAAGGTAAGAAATGTGTTCACCTTATAGAGACTTCTAGCCTCAGATTCCTTACCTAGAATAGATACCCAAGCAATGCCTCCCTGGAGGTGAGTCTGTGAACCCAACTTAGACCAGAAAGGCCTGCAGGACCGAATAGGCAAAATGTCCATCCCGACGGACGTGACTGTTCAGACAGTAGTACTTAGTAAAGGTGTGCAATGAAGCCCACGTTGCAGCCTGGCAGATTTCCAGGATTGGAACTCTGCGAGCTAACGCAGTAGTCGCAGCTTTGGCTCTGATAGAATGAACGTGCAAGCCCTCAGGCGGTTGCTTCTTGGCCAATATGTAGCAACTTTTTATACAGAGCACTGTCCATCTGGAGATGGTTAGTTTCTGCACAGCCTTCTCTTTCTTGGCCTGATGTACTCTACGAAGAGTTGGTCATCGACCCGAAATCATTTTGTGTGGTCATGGTAGAACGGCAAGGCTCTTTTTGGATCTAGATGGTGGAGCCTCTCCTCTTCCTTAGAAGGACAAGGTGGTGCAAAAAAGGTAAGCAGGCTGATGGCCTTGCCTACATGAAAAGGAGTGACTACCTTCACAAGGAAGAAGGCACGTGTCTGGAGAACCAGTTTGTCAGGGAAGAAATCAGTATAACGAGGATGCTCGAGGAGTGCCTGCAACTCCCTGACCAACCTGGGAGATGTAGCCACCAGAAAGCAGTCTTAATGGTCAATAACCGAAGAGGACTGATGTGCCATGGCTCAAAAGGCATGCACACCAGGAAAGTGTGGACCGGGTTCAAATTCCACTGGGGCATGATGAAGGACCTTGGGGAAAACATGTATTGCAAACCTTTCAAAAATCTCGTCACAACGGTTAACTTAAATATGCCCCCGCAGCCCCATCCTGCTCCCCGCATTGTGTGGGACCTGGCATTGCTCCTGCATAGAGCTATTTATGCTGCTCCCTATATGCAGGAGCAATCTGTTGTTCTGTTTCCCTGCCTGCGTCAGTGCGGGAAAGGAAAAAGATCACAAGTCTGCCCCCAGCCGGCAGGAGCATTTTTAAAGCTCCCACCCGCTGGGAGCAGACTATCGGCCCGATTCACAGAACTAACTTAAGACAAAATCCTAAACTTACTACCATTTTGGTATTCACAGTAGGCACTTACTCATTTCGGTATTCACAGAAGTTAGGAGTCCTAACTTTACTACTCCTAAACTGAGAAAAATCCTAACTTTAAGACTTCGGTATTCACAGAAGGCATTCAGGAGTCCTAAAGTTAGGACTCCTAACTTCTGTGAATACCGAAATGAGTAAGTGCCTTCTGTGAATACCAAAATGAGTAAGTGCCTTCTGTGAATACCAAACTGGTAGTAAGCGTAGGATTTTGTCTAAGTTAGTTCTGTGAATCGGGCCCTTAGGGGCCTATTCACAGAACTAACTTAAGACAAAATCCTAAACTTACTACTTTTGGTATTCACAGAAGTTAGGACTTTGTCTTAAGTTTGTCTTAAGACAAACTTAAGACAAACTTAAGACAGACTTAAGACAGACTTAAGACAGTCTTAAGACAGTCTTAAGACAAACTTAAGACAAATTTAAGACAAAATCCTAACTTAAGTCTGTTTTAAGTCTGTCTTAAGTCTGTCTTAAGTATGTCTTAAGTCTGTCTTAAGTCTGTCTTAAGTTTGTCTTAAGACAAACTTAAGACAAAATCCTAACTTCTGTGAATACCAAAAGTAGTAAGTTTAGGATTTTGTCTTAAGTTAGTTCTGTGAATCAGGCCCTTCGTGTTTACTCGTATTTCATGGGAGATGTGAAAATCCTCCAGCCAGATGAGAGGAAACACATTTCTCTGCCCGTGGTAGTGCGGGCAAGTAAACTACTATGTCCTGGGGGTGGGCTCCCGTGGACACAGCAAGTGAACCGGCCAAGGGGGGTGGGGTCCCCGGAACCTTCAAAGCTCGGAGGAGGGTCCCTCCACATAATAATTAATTTGGACCCCGGGAATAAGGGCCGCAGGGCTGACAACAGCTTGGGGAGGTGGACCAGGTACTAAGTTTCAGAGTCCTGTAATGGCTGCCAGCAATATGTTTCTCATGTTGCTGGCAGCCAAACACAGCAATTGCTGTCCCGGGAGTCTGACTCCAGCAGGAGCGAGATGGCTTGAGGGAAAAAGGCTCCCTGGGGCAATCAGAATGCTCTATTTTTAGATATGCACTCCAAAAAGGACCCAGCAATCCAATTATACAAATATTTTTAAACCTTAATTTTTCAGGAACTACTGAACAGATTACTCAAATCACAGTCTGCAGACCAAGATCTAGCTTCTTGCAAAATGTTGTGCAATTTTGTTCATCAGTGTTTGCAGTAGTATTTCCTAAAGAGGTCTATGGAAAAAATATGGGAATTTTGCATTTTTTTCTCAGCTTCCACTTGACGGATCACCCCAAAACTTTCCATGCACAAACTAGGCATAAAAAGAGCACTTTTAAAAAAAGTTTTGTGGAGAAAACTAATTTCTTATGGAAACACTGACTCAACTATAAGTATATATATATATTTGTGTGCGCTTTTTCTTTGTGATCGGAAACGGGGGAGAATTATTGGTGTGCGTGTTTGTGTGTGTATGTGTGTATGTGTGTGTGTGTGTGTGTGTGTGTGTGTGTATTGCTAAATGATGTTGGGTAAGCCCTCCAAATATATTTATCTATATTTATAACGCTAATATCTATTTATATATTTCAGTGTGTTTTTCATCTCAAATTATGGTAATCTGAAATTATGGAAAATTATGCTAAAACCCAATTCCAGGATCCGAAATACTGGTAGCACACCACGCAACTCAACGTTTGTGTCTGTTTATAAAGATAAGCGCCAGCCTTCTGACGGCACTAATATTCACGACACATCTCTAGTGCACAGAGGCAGTCCTTCTATGTTACATGCAGGTCTCAGAACTTCCCATATATCCCATGATGTTCAGTTTGGCACCAAATAGGTCAGATCTCTAAGTTGTAAAGTCTCTCAGTCTCTCCCCCTCCTTATGGAACCTACACACACCACTCCGGTTTTGACTAGATCGGCCCATAACCTACACAGTCTACTCCGGATATGACTAGAATAGTCCATGACCTACACAGTCTACTCCGGGTATGACTGGACCAGTCCATGACCCACACAGTCTACTCCGGGTATGACTAGACCAGTCCATGACCCACACAGTCTACTCCGGGTATGACTAGACCAGTCCATGACCTACACACTCTACTCCGGGTATAACTAGACCGCTCCATGACCTACACAGTCTACTCCAGGTATGACTAGAGCAGTCCATGACCTACACAGTCTACTCCAGGTATGACTAGAGCAGTCCATGACCTACACACTCTACTCTGGGTATGACTAGACCACTCCATGACCTACACAGTCTACTCCAGGTATGACTAGAGCAGTCCATGACCTACACAGTCTACTCCAGGTATGACTAGACCACTCCATGACTTACACACTCTACTCTGGGTATGACTAGACCACTCCATGACCTACACAGTCTACTCCGGGTATGACTAGACCGCTCCGTGACCGACATAGTCTACTCCAGGTATGACTAGAACAGTCCATGACCTACACAGTGTACTCCGCGTATGACTAGACCAGTCCATGACCTACACAGTCTACCCCAGGTATGACTAGACTGCAACATGACCCACACAGTCGACTCCGGGTATGACTAGACCGCTCCGTGACCGACACAGTCTACTCCGGGTATGACTAGACCAGTCCATGACCTACACAGTCTACTCCGGGTGTGACTAGACCTTTCTGTGACCGACACAGTCTATTCCGGGTATGACTACACCACTCCAGGACCTACACAGTCTACTCCGGGTATGACTAGACCGCTCCGTGACCGACACAGTCTACTCCGGGTATGACTAGACCAGTCCATGACCTACACAGTCTACTCCAGGTATGACTAGACCAGTCCATGACCTACACAGTCTACTCCGGATATGACTAGACCAGTCCATGACCTACACAGTCTACTCCGAGTATGACTACACCACTCCATGACCTACACAGTCTACTCCGAGTATGACTCGACCAGTCCATGACCTACACAGTCTACTACGGGTATAACTAGACCGCTCCATGACCTACACAGTCTACTCCAGGTATGACTAGAGCAGTCCATGACCTACACAGTCTACTCCAGGTATGACTAGACCACTCCATGACCTACACAGTCTACTCCGGGTATGACTAGAGCAGTCCATGGCCTACACAGTCTACTCCAGGTATGACTAGAACAGTCCATGACCTACACAGTGTACTCCAGGTATGACTAGAGCAGTCCATGACCTACACACTCTACTCTGGGTATGACTAGACCACTCCATGACCTACACAGTCTACTCCAGGTATGACTAGAGCAGTCCATGACCTACACAGTCTACTCCAGGTATGACTAGACCACTCCATGACTTACACACTCTACTCTGGGTATGACTAGACCACTCCATGACCTACACAGTCTACTCCGGGTATGACTAGACCGCTCCGTGACCGACACAGTCTACTCCAGGTATGACTAGAACAGTCCATGACCTACACAGTGTACTCCGCGTATGACTAGACAAGTCCATGACCTACACAGTCTACCCCAGGTATGACTAGACTGCAACATGACCCACACAGTCGACTCCGGGTATGACTAGACCGCTCCGTGACCGACACAGTCTACTCCGGGTATGACTAGACCAGTCCATGACCTACACAGTGTACTCCGGGTGTGACTAGACCTCTCCGTGACCGACACAGTCTATTCCGGGTATGACTACACCACTCCAGGACCTACACAGTCTACTCCGGGTATGACTAGACCGCTCCGTGACCGACACAGTCTACTCCGGGTATGACTAGACCAGTCCATGACCTACACAGTCTACTCCAGGTATGACTAGACCCGTCCATGACCTACACAGTCTACTCCGGATATGACTAGACCAGTCCATGACCTACACAGTCTACTCCGAGTATGACTACACCACTCCATGACCTACACAGTCTACTCCGGGTGTGACTAGACCTCTCAGTGACCGACACAGTCTATTCCGGGTATGACTACACCACTCCATGACCTACACAGTCTACTCCGGGTATGACTAGACCGCTCCGTGACCGACACAGTCTACTCCGGGTATGACTAGACCAGTCCATGTCCTACACACTCTACTCCGGGTATGACTAGACCAGTCCATGACTGACACACTCTACTCCGGGTATGACAAGACCAGTCCATGACCTACACAGTCTACTCCGGATATGACTAGACCAGTCCATGACCTACACAGTCTACTCCAGGTATGACTAGACCAGTCCATGACCTACACAGTCTACTCCGGATATGACTAGACCAGTCCATGACCTACACAGTCTACTCCAGGTATGACTAGGCCAGTCCATGACCTACACAGTCTACTCCGAGTATGACTAGACCAGTCCATGACCTACACAGTCTACTCCGGATATGACTAGACCAGTCCATGACCTACACAGTCTACTCCAGGAATGACTAGACCACTCCATGACCTACACAGTCTACTCCGAGTATGACTAGACCAGTCCATGACCTACACAGTCTACTCCGGATATGACTAGACCAGTCCATGACCTACACAGTCTACTCTAGGTATGACTAGACCACTCCATGACTTACACAGTCTACTCCGAGTATGACTAGACCAGTCCATGACCTACACAGTCTACTCTAGGTATGACTAGACCACTCCATGACCTACACAGTCTACTCCGAGTATGACTAGACCAGTCTATGACCTACACAGTCCACTCCAGGTATGACTAGACCAGTCCATGACCTACACAGTCTACTCCGAGTATGACTAGACCAGTCCATGACCTACACAGTCTACTCCAGGTATGACTAGACCAGTCCATGACCTACACAGTCTACTCCAGGTATGACTAGACCAGTCCATGACCTACACAGTCTACTCCAAGTATGACTACACCACTCCATGACCTACACAGTCTACTCCGGGTGTGACTAGACCTCGCCGTGACCGACACAGTCTATTCCGGGTATGACTACACCACTCCATGACCTACACAGTCTACTCCGGGTATGACTAGACCGCTCCGTGACCGACACAGTCTACTCCGGGTATGACTAGACCAGTCCATGTCCTACACACTCTACTCTGGGTATGACTAGACCAGTCCATGACCGACACACTCTACTCCGGGTATGACAAGACCAGTCCATGACCGACACACTCTATTCTGGGTATGACTAGACCGCTCCATGACTGACACAGTCTACTCCAGGTATGACTAGACCAGTCCATGACCTACACAGTCTACTCCGAGTATGACTACACCACTCCATGACCTACACAGTCTACTCCGGGTGTGACTAGACCTCTCCGTGACCGACACAGTCTATTCCGGGTATGACTAGACCGCTCCGTGACCGACACAGTCTACTCCGGGTATGACTAGACCAGTCCATGACCGACACACTCTATTTCGGGTATGACAAGACCAGTCCATGACCTACACAGTCTACTCCGGATATGACTAGACCAGTCCATGACCTACACAGTCTACTCCAGGTATGACTAGAGCAGTCCATGACCTACACAGTCTACTCCGAGTATGACTAGACCAGTCCATGACCTACACAGTCTACTCCGGATATGACTAGACCAGTCCATGACCTACACAGTCTACTCTGGGTATGACTAGATCAGTCCATGACCTACACACTCTACTCCAGGTATGACTAGACCGCTCCATGACCTACACAGTCTACTCCAGGTATGACTAGACCAGTTCATGACCTACACACTCTACTCCAGGTATGACTAGACCGCTCAATGCCCTACACAGTCTACTACGGGTATGACTAGACCAGTCCATGACCTACACAGTCTACTCCAGGTATGACTAGACCGGTCCATGACCTACACACTCTACTCCAGGTATGACTAGACCAGTCCATGACCTACATAGTCTACTCCGGGTATGACTAGACCGGTCCATGGCCTACACACTCTACTCCGGGTATGACAAGACCAGTCCATGACCTACACAGTCTACTCCGGATATGACTAGACCAGTCCATGACCTACACAGTCTACTCCAGGTATGACTAGAGCAGTCCATGACCTACACAGTCTACTTCGAGTATGACTAGACCAGTCCATGACCTACACAGTCTACTCCGGATATGACTAGACCAGTCCATGACCTACACAGTCTACTCCGGGTATGACTAGACCAGTCCATGACCTACACACTCTACTCCAGGTATGACTAGACCGCTCCATGACCTACACAGTCTACTCCAGGTATGACTAGACCAATTCATGACCTACACACTCTACTCCAGGTATGACTAGACCGCTCAATGCCCTACACAGTCTACTCCAGGTATGACTAGACCAGTCCATGACCTACACATTCTACTCCGAGTATGACTACACCACTCCATGACCTACACAGTCTACTCCGGGTGTGACTAGACCTCTCCGTGACCGACACAGTCTATTCCGGGTATGACTAGACCGCTCCGTGACCGACACAGTCTACTCCGGGTATGACTAGACCAGTCCATGACCGACACACTCTATTTCGGGTATGACAAGACCAGTCCATGACCTACACAGTCTACTCCGGATATGACTAGACCAGTCCATGACCTACACAGTCTACTCCAGGTATGACTAGAGCAGTCCATGACCTACACAGTCTACTCCGAGTATGACTAGACCAGTCCATGACCTACACAGTCTACTCCGGATATGACTAGACCAGTCCATGACCTACACAGTCTACTCTGGGTATGACTAGATCAGTCCATGACCTACACACTCTACTCCAGGTATGACTAGACCGCTCCATGACCTACACAGTCTACTCCAGGTATGACTAGACCAGTTCATGACCTACACACTCTACTCCAGGTATGACTAGACCGCTCAATGCCCTACACAGTCTACTACGGGTATGACTAGACCAGTCCATGACCTACACAGTCTACTCCAGGTATGACTAGACCGGTCCATGACCTACACACTCTACTCCAGGTATGACTAGACCAGTCCATGACCTACATAGTCTACTCCGGGTATGACTAGACCGGTCCATGGCCTACACACTCTACTCCGGGTATGACAAGACCAGTCCATGACCTACACAGTCTACTCCGGATATGACTAGACCAGTCCATGACCTACACAGTCTACTCCAGGTATGACTAGAGCAGTCCATGACCTACACAGTCTACTTCGAGTATGACTAGACCAGTCCATGACCTACACAGTCTACTCCGGATATGACTAGACCAGTCCATGACCTACACAGTCTACTCCGGGTATGACTAGACCAGTCCATGACCTACACACTCTACTCCAGGTATGACTAGACCGCTCCATGACCTACACAGTCTACTCCAGGTATGACTAGACCAATTCATGACCTACACACTCTACTCCAGGTATGACTAGACCGCTCAATGCCCTACACAGTCTACTACGGGTATGACTAGACCAGTCCATGACCTACACCGTCTACTCCAGGTATGACTAGACCGGTCCATGACCTACACACTCTACTCCAGGTATGACTAGACCAGTCCATGACCTACATAGTCTACTCCGGGTATGACTAGACCGGTCCATGACCTACACACTCTACTCCAGGTATGACTAGACCGGTCCATGACCTACACACTCTACTCCAGGTATGACTAGACAAGACCATGACCTACACACTCTACTCCAGGTATGACAAGACTGCTCCATGCCCTGCACACTCTACTCTGGGTATGACTAGACCGCTCCATGACCTACACACTCTACTCCAGGTATGACTAGACAAGTCCATGACCTACACACTCTACTCCAGGTATGACTAGACCGCTCCATGACCTACACACTCTACTCCAGGTATGACTAGACCGCTCCATGACCTACACAGTCTACTCCGGGTATGACTAGACCAGTCCATGACCTACACAGTCTACTCCGGGTATGACTAGACCAGTCCATGACCTACACAGTCTACTCCAGGTATGACTAGACCAGTCCATGACCTACATAGTCTACTCCGGGTATGACTAGACCAGTCCATGACCTACACAGTCTACTCCGGGTATGACTAGACCGGTCCATGACCTACATAGTCTACTCCAGGTATGACTAGACCACTCCATGACCTACACAGTCTACTCCAGGTATGACTAGACCAGTCCATGACCTACACAGTCTACTCCGAGTATGACTAGACCACTCCATGACCTACACAGTCTACTCCAGGTATGACTAGACCAGTCCATGACCTACATAGTCTACTCCGGGTATGACAAGACTGCTCCATGCCCTACACAGTCTAATCTGGGTATGACTAGACCAGTCCATGACCTACACACTCTACTCCGGGTATTACTGGACCAGTCCATGACCTACACACTCTACTCCGGGTATTACTGGACCAGTCCATGACCTACACACTCTACTCCGGGTATGACTAGACCAGTCCATGACCTACACACTCTACTCCAGGTATGTCTAGACCGCTCCATGACCTACACACTCTACTCCGGGTATGTCTAGACCGCTCCATGACCTACACACTCTACTCCGGGTATGACTAGAGCGGTCCATGACCTACACACTCTACTCCGGGTATGTCTAGACCGCTCCATGACCTACACACTCTACTCCGGGTATGTCTGGACCGCTCCATGACCTACACACTCTACTCCGGGTATGACTAGAGCGGTCTATGACCTACACACTCTACTCCAGGTATTACTGGACCAGTCCATGACCTACACACTCTACTCCGGGTATGTCTAGACCGGTCCATGCCCTGCACAGTCTACTCCGGGTATGACTAGACCACTCCATGACCGACACACTCTACTCCAGGTATGTCTAGACCGCTCCATGACCTACACACTCTACTCCGGGTATGTCTAGACCGCTCCATGACCTACACACTCTACTCCGGGTATGACTAGAGCGGTCCATGACCTACACACTCTACTCCGGGTATGACTAGACCAGTACATGACCTACACACTCTACTCCAGGTATGTCTAGACCGCTCCATGACCTACACACTCTACTCCGGGTATGTCTAGACCGCTCCATGACCTACACACTCTACTCCGGGTATGACTAGAGCGGTCCATGACCTACACACTCTACTCCGGGTATGTCTAGACCGCTCCATGACCTACACACTCTACTCCGGGTATGTGTGGACCGCTCCATGACCTACACACTCTACTCCGGGTATGACTAGAGCGGTCTATGACCTACACACTCTACTCCAGGTATTACTGGACCAGTCCATGACCTACACACTCTACTCCGGGTATGTCTAGACCGGTCCATGCCCTGCACAGTCTACTCCGGGTATGACTAGACCAGTCCATGACCTACACACTCTACTCCGGGTATGACTAGACCGCTCCGTGATTTCACACTCTACTCCAGGTATGACTAGACCAGTCCATGACCTACACATTCTACTAGACTAGACCGCTCCATGACCCACACATTCTTCTAGACTAGACCGCTCCATGACCTGGGTCAAGCTGTTGTGGGCAAAGAGGACTGGAGCAGGCTGGCCATGGCCTGGCTGGGGTCAAGACCCCCGCCAAATCTCCATGACAACCCAACAGAGATGAACTACTCCCTCAGGGGGAGTCGCGCGCTGTGGTAAGTTTATTTAACATTACATTACTCCGTGATGCGTAGTGTGCGGAGGAGAGGGTCTGAGACACTGGGGGGATGCTACCCTTGTAATCAGTAACTGGACTACGCTG
The DNA here is from genome assembly GCF_964261635.1 of Lissotriton helveticus. NCBI lineage: Eukaryota > Metazoa > Chordata > Amphibia > Caudata > Salamandridae > Lissotriton > Lissotriton helveticus. The sequence goes on from NC_136071.1 coordinate 30,831,665, forward strand.
CACGTGGCACTACTTCATGAGGCCTGCAGCAGCTGCAGCCTCAGCATCATGGAGGTCAGGACAGGAAGTGATGAAGGCAGACATCCGGTGCGCGAAGACCCGTCGCAGTCTTGGCAGTAACTTTGAGAAGACAGCGCCTGCACTAGGGTGACCAACTGGCATTGGTGCAAATTCAGGACGGTGAGGGTAAAAATTCAGGACAAAACTTCAGGACAATTGGACACATTTTACAGACACATCAGAGGTCGCGCAATAGTATATAAGTAAGCCCAGCCATATCTAGACATATTCAGTCATTTGCAAACCTATCCATCATGTATCCTTCCATTTATCATTTCACTCATCCAGCCCTTCATCCATCCTTTCACTCATCCATCCATTATCCATCCACCCTTTCACCCTATCCATCTGTACACTCATCCATCCTCTTTTCTACCCATCCATCCATTCACTCATCCATCCAGCCATCTACCCTTTCACCCATCCAGCCAACCTTTCACTTACTCATCCATCCACCCAGTCACTCATCTTTCCACCCATCCACTCATCCTTCCACCCATCCACCCTTTCAGTCATCCATCATCCTCCCTTTCTCTCTCCATCAACTCTTTCACTTAGCAATCCTTTCTTCCATCCATCCACCCACCCATCCATCCATCTACTCATCCGCTCATGAATCCATCCATTGACCATATCACTCATCCATCCTTTCTCTTATCCATTTTTCCTTTCACTCCTTCACTCATCTTTGCCTCATTTTGTCCATCTACCTTCCATTCACTCACTCATCCATCACTACATCCACCCTTTCACTCATCCGTCCATCCATTCGCCCTTGCACTTATCAATTCATCAATCCATCCATCCTTTCACTCATCCATCCACCCTCTTACCCATCCAGCTACCCTTCCACCCATACATCCAGCTATTTCCCTTTTCTCTCTTCCATCCTTCCACTCACTCATCAATCCATCCATCCTCTCCCATTATCCATCTATTCAATCTTTCATTCACCCATTCACCCTTTCACTAATTCATCCAGCCATCCCTTCACTTACTCACTCGCCCACCTTTTCATATTAATTTTGAGCTGAGCCTTTTTGAGAAGAGGCCCATCAAGAACTTCACCCTCGCTGCAGGAGCCGTTCCAGGACTGGGACAGAAGCCACCGAGGGTGGAGACAGGATCCACTACAGGTGGCGACAGGAGCCATCACAGGCGGGGGGGAAGGGGACGGGACAGGATCCACCACAGGCGGGGGGGGCAGGAGCCACCACAGGGGGGGACAGGAGCCATCACAGGCCAGGGGGGGGCAGGAGCCACCACATGGGGGGGAACAGGATCCACCAGGGTGGGCACAGGGGTGGGTATGCAGTATTCTAGTATCATCTTGGTCTCTTCCAGGGTGGGGTAGGGCTCCTCACCCCCTCCTGGATAAGACAACGAGAAGACAGGCTCCGTTTCCAAAATGTTCGTTTTGCCCCCAACGATGTACAGTACTGAAAGGAGATACTCCAAGAGAACTGATTTAACTAATTGTCCTCCATACTTTGTTAATCAGTGTGGGTGCGATTGTGCCATTTCTTTATTTCATTACAATATAGACAGCATGTTTGAAGAATCGGTGCTGCCTCGGCGGTTCTAGGATGTTTGGGGCCCTGGGCAGAAAGGGAATGTCTCATACCAATTGCAGAGACACGACGCATTGAGGGCTGTTTGCATCTGAATGCATGCCCCTGCTCCTGAAGCTGCAGCCCCTCCCTACCCCTCTCCCCTCTCAGTCACCTTCAAGCACCTCTTAGCAGCTCATCAAGGGCTGAAGGTGTGAGGGTTGCCATCCCGCTGTGCCTTTCCAATGCTGCTGGGTATCTGAGCTTTCCTACAGCATCGGAGTCTGTTACACCCGACCTCAACAGCATTAGTGTCAAGAAGGGTGGTGGGGGCCAGCTGTGCCGGTTGTGCGACCAGTTAAAATTACGGACAAATGGCGTCCGTTAAAGAATCCTTCACGGACAACGGACAGACGGCCGAAATTACGGACTGTCCGTGAAACTTATGGACGGTTGGTCACCCTAGCCTGCACATACAAGATGCTGGTCGATTTATATGCGTGGCACTATATTAATGTTCCCCGGGCTCTTCACAAATGCTAATATTGACGCAATCCTGCCCAGCCGTGTTCTCTGCAGTGCTGGACGCGTGTCCAGATTTAAAAATACAAAGATGGCTTGTTGAGCACAGCGCCTGCGCAGAGATGCGCGCGCCACCTGTAAGGCTCCGCTTTTCATCCACCACAAGTTAATAAGAACATGAATGCAGGCTTCGGAGTGTCAAGAGGTGCGGCAGCTGTGTAAATAGCACATTTGGGAGGGTTTTGTGTGATCTAGACACCCGCACACAGATTGTCTGAGAACCGAAGTGTGTCTCTTTCTGGGACTTTGCCTGAGGTTGTCCTCCATCAAGTGCCTGTCCCCCTCTGCCCGCCTCGAAGCGCTGTCCCTAATTCCCTGCCCACGTCCCCCTGCTGGATTGAATTTGAATAAATATGTGGATGTTTTTTGTCATCACAGGGGCCTCCATACTCACGAGGGATCCAAAAGCTCTGACAGTCATAAACACACTGTCCATCAATTGTTCTTTTTGCATTTGTCACCCCGAGTGGGACGGGTGTGCCCAGACGTGAGCTCTCCATGCCACTGGAGTCAAGCTATCCTGGCTGATGAGGGCTGAAACCCCGAAACCGGTCCTTGGATGCTTGTAAATGTGTGGGACTTGTAAAGCGCACTGCTACCCGTAAGCGTCCTGGCGCTGAAGACCGCTGGGGAACCCGTCCTGGCTTTCCCTGTGAGATGGTCCTTTCTGGGTATCTCACAGGTGAAACCAGGCATCCCCGGCGTCTGTGGGGGGCCGTTGTAGAGATGAGGCAAGCCAATGCCCAGAGTTGCTGAGTGTGATCCCTGGTTAGAGTAGGCACGAGGCAAGAATTATCGAGTCTGCTGACCCTGGTCCAAGACCCTGCCGCTTCGGGAATTGAACCCTGGTCCCGGGCCGTTCTCTGCTTCCGGGTCTGCCGCCTCTAACCAGTGAGCCACACCTCTCCACTGTCTCTAGTCCAGGGAGGACCTGGCTTGGCAGTTCGGGCTGGACTGTTCCCATTGGGTGCAGGGTAAAGACTGATTTGCATATGGCTGGGTCCAAACTGAAATGGCATGGGGAGCAAAATTATGATGGATCTGGGCCCAGATGTCTGTACTGGGGTGAATGTTTGACATTGTTCTGCATTCTGTCCATCAATTATTCTTTTTGCATTTGTCACCCCGTGTGGGACGGGTTTGCCCAGACGTGGGTCCCGTTCTGTCCATGTCACTGGAGTCAAGCTATCCTGGCTGATGAGGGGTGAAAGCCAGAAACCGGTCCTAGGATGCTTGTTTCCAGTCCAGGGAGGACCTGGCCTGGCAGTTCGGGCTGCCTGTTCCCATAGGGCACAGGGTCAAGACTGATTTGCATATGGCTGAGTCCAAACTGGGATGGCATGGGGAGCAAACCAAGGATGGATTTAGGCCCAGATCTCTGTACTGGGGTGAATGTATGACATTGTTCTGCATTCTGTCCATCAATTGTTCTTTTTGTACTAGTCACAGTGGCACGCACACTCAGCCCTAAAGCAGGCTCAGGGGGACACCTTGCTCCAAGCCCACTACTAGCTTTCCTATTACGGAAGAGCCTGGGCAGAGAGAGCGGGAGTCTGCACTCAGGGGAGCTTTCATATTACAAAGGGGGCAGCAGAGCCCGGACCTGCCCTTTCGGTGCCCACCACGGTGCAGCGGAGTCAGTACCTGGCACTGTGAACAGGGGGTTCCCCTAGGGGCCCCATTACAGTGGGGGTCGCGGGTTCAAATGCTTGCAAGCTGCTGCCGGGCTGCGGCGGGTCCCAGTCGAGGCGGCCACCGACTGGCACTTAATTAGCCGTGGGATGACACGGCACCCGACAGCCCTGACAATGGCGGGCGGTTATGAGGCGACGGATGCCTCGTTATCTGCTGCGTCACTTTAACAACCTGACAGCAGGAAAAAATACGAGCGGATTAAAGCGCCGAGAGAGATTACAGACAGTACATTAACTCCCGTGCGCGGCATGCCATCTGCACGGCACCGGGAGGGGCCCGCCTCTCATCCAAGCCTTGGCGCACGCAAGACTCGCGGCGCTGCCCCAGAGGTTACCCAGGCCTTGTTATGTTTCCTTATCATCTGTTTCCCTTTAAATCTCCTCGCCGAGGTGTCAGGGCCCCGGAACCGGCTGCTGAGGACTCCGCCGGTGCCTGCCAGGGGTTGCACGACTGACTTATTCTCTTCAATAAATCGCTGTTATCTCCAGCCCCTGTTTTAAGAGGTAGCGCCTTCTGGAAACCGGAGACGAGGCTGGGATCTTAAGGAGGGTTAAAAGGCATCACTGCAAATTAAGGCACATTCTGACACCTGAGAGGTGCCTGTCGCATGGAACCAAACCCGGGGAAGTGATATAAAGCAAACAGCCTTTATTATGCTCGTCAGCTGCCAATGCAGACTCCAATGAACGTCATATCCTCTTCCCCGAATCCACGCACCTCCAGCATTCCAGGAACATACCAAAGTTCCAAGCGAGAGGGGAAGAAGCAGAAAGAGAAGGGAGGAAGGGGAGGGAAAGGGTATATAAATAAACATTGCTTAATCCATCCAAAGCATGACACATCTCTCCTTCAATAAAGCGTGACTTTAAAATCCTTGAATTAATTTCCAAGAAGGGACCCTTGAGGGAGGAAGAATGCTGACCCTTTCTGCAATGGAGGCAGAGTTGTCTTGTAGAACATTTATGGTGTCTTGATCTTTTTCCCTTGGGCTCAAGGTATTGTCCTCTCCATCAAAAACTGGACCAATGTCCTTGTCATGAGAAGTAGGGGTTACCTAAACGGAACATCTGGTCTGATCAACACTCATCAAAATTATCATAATAACGATGGTCTTGTATTAGGTTACCTGGATACACACATTTAGACATCCGCTTAAGATTCCAACACTTCCGTTCTTGCGTGATAACACTCCCTTTATTGATCTTGACCACTCTCATCAGGCCAAGGTACCCTCTTCTACCTTTATCCACTCTCACAGGATTACAAATTCTGACGAAGTCTCGTATTTGGATATCTGGACTTTTGACCTTTTGGGAAATATCATAATCGGCTTTGGATTCATGCAGATGTCTTTCTACTCGCAAGCAAACTCTGTGTTTGTGATTTGTGGTGCCCCCAGTACTAGAAAATGGGGATTTGTTTTTGAGCCTGCATAGGAAAATGGCATAGGTAGGCTCTCTTTCCTTCAATAATAAAAATGTGGTCAGGCCAGTGACAGAATGTGGTGTAATGCAGCAGTGCAGTAGGTCCATAAATGTTCCTTAATGGCCAAGGTAGGAGAAATCCTACTGACACTTGTCAAATGAATGCTATCCTTCAGATACTCATTAAATCTCTCTACCTGTCCATTACACTGTGGATCATAGAGTGCTGTCCTACTGTGTTTGATTTTGTAAGTGTCAAGAAACTCAGACAGCTCCATGGATGTAAACTGTACTCCATTATTGGTGACAATTACTTCTGAGAAATCCTCCCAACTAAATATCTCCATTAAGAATTCTAAAACCACCAATTTAGTAACATCCTCAGTCATCAAAACCTTTTAGAGTGCTAGTCAATAAAATCAATACCATACCGCATGTTGCTTGGTAACCATTTAAAGGGTCCAGCAATGTCTAGGACGACCTTACGCCAAGCACAAGAAGGCCAGGATACACTCTGGATAGGCGTCTGCATTGCTCTACAGCTCCTATCAGAGTTAAAACAGATCTAATTCTATTTCACCCACCGTTCTATTTCACCTTCCATGGAGCGCCACCAGAAAAATTGCCTTAATACATTTTCCAGAGAAGACATACCTGAGTGGCTTTGGTCTTGATTAATTAAAATTTGAACTATGCCCCTTGGTGGAACGCATTTATCTCAGCGGAACACCAACCCATTATTGATGGACAACTCTGAGGATACTTGATGACAAGAAAGAAGACTTCCCTTTTATGATTTAACCTCAGGCCAACCTTTTTCGATATATTCCTTTACTTGGCACAAATCTTTATCTTTACTTGCTTCTGAGGACCAAACGTCTTCACTCACGTCGAATCCACTGACAGCACACACATCTCCAATGCATGCTACCACATCCACCTCTTCAACTGTAAAATTTCCACATGCATCTAGTTCACAAGTCACTCTGGATAAGGAATCAGTGGGTTGGCTACATTTCCCTGGAATATGTATCACATCAAAGTTATACTCCTTCAAACATGAGCTTAATCTAGCAATACAGGCGGAGGATACTGCACCACCCTCTGGAGAAAGAATGGTTGCTAAAGGTTTATGATCAGCCTGAATAGTAAACCTGGTGCCCCATACAAAATGGCGGAAGTCCTCAACAGCCCAAACACATGCAATGAACTCATTTTTGATAACTACACAACGTATTTCAACTTCTAAAAGGGTTTTGGATATGAATGCCACAACCCATTTCCTATTACTGGAACTCTGACTAAGGGTGGGGCCAAGACCATAAGCACTGGCATCAACCTTGATGGTGCAGTATTTTCTACTGGCAAATGGTTGTAAGGTAGGAATGTTCACAAGCTGATACTTTATAGAGTCAAATGCCTCTTGTTGTTCTTTATTCCACACAAAGTCAACATCCTTTCTTAAAAGTTTATGAAGGGGTTCCATGTGAGTTCCTAAGTTCTTGATACATTTTCCATAATATTCACACAGATCAGCAAAGGACCTCAACTTTTCACAGTTATCTGGAGCTGGAGCTAGACTAATAGCTTTCTTTAAAGAAACTTTTGGTGTGATGCATTCTGCAGAAATGGTATGCCCAAGATAATCCACTTAGGAACTGAATAAACAAAATTTGTCATCACTAAGGACCAATCCATTTTGCGCTTGCCTTTTTGCAGATTTCTCTCAGTATCTGAAAATGCTGTTCCAAGCTGTTCTTTAGCGAAAACTAGCACTTCATCCTGAAAGCATCTGACCTTTTTTCCATGTCTTTGAATATGTGAAACATTTTTCTTTGTAAGACTGAGGAATTGCAGGGTAAGCGGAAGGGCATGTGCTTATTTTGGAAGATTCCAAATGGTGTCACGAAGGACGTTAGTGGTGCTGACTCTTATACAAGTTCCATTTGATGATACACACTATGCATATCAAGAGTGGTAAACATGGAGGCACCATCCAATATAGGTAATAGGGCATTGATCTTGTGGAGGGGATGGTTATTGACTACTACGTTTCAGGTAAGCACCCTAATGTCTAAGCATAGTCTTAGTTCCTCATTGTTTTTCTTGGTCAAAATCACAGGAGATATCCATTTGGAGGATTCTGTTTCCTCAATTATATTATTTTTATTTTCCAAATTCCCCAATAAGACATGAAAATCGTTCCTCACACTAAAAGGTACATTCCTTCATTTTTGTTTGACTTACACAGCATTTTTTGTCAGTTTAATATAGTGTTCGAAATCTTTGAACTTGACAATTTCTGCTTTCTTGAATACCTCTTGGTAAGCTAACATAATAATTGGAACCATACTATTCCACTGTAGTCACCATAACTGGTTCCTGGGTACTCAGATTAAGGGTTATGTTTAGAAGTTTTTAATCTCGCCATCAAATAATGCAGACACCTTTCTTTGCTACATAAAAGTTTATACACTCAGATTTATCACTAATACTGGTGTCTGCAACAAAATATCCAAGAAAGGCAATCTTGTTGCAATCATATGTAACAGCTTTTATATCATGTTAATTCAGACTTGGAACTTTGGATGTGAATTTTTTTTCAAAGGTACACCTCGGAATTATGAAGAAAGTGATCCAGAATCAGCCATAACTTGAAATTCAACTTTATGAACGAGGAGTATGCACATTGTAGACGTGTTTTTTTTCCTACTGATCTGGTCGCTTTCACTATCGAGACCATTCCGTTTTGAGAGTCAGTAACTTCACTTCCACTTTCTTCATCATCTAAATTTTCTTCAAGGATTTGAGGCACTTTATTCCTTCCCTGTTGTTTTTTGACTCTCCACACTTTTGCAAAATGACCATCGAATTTACATATCCCACACTCTTTTACTTTTTTTAATTGAAGTTGGCAAAATGCGAGCTACTGCCACATTTGAAACAAAGTATTTAATGTCCTTCTTGTGTCAGTTGGAAAAATTCTGCCTTTTATTTTTGGAAATTGTGTAGCGCACTTATTTTCATGTTTGTCAGTCTCTTCGGTGTTAAGTTCCTTAACCCACACCATAGATTGTCTAATTGCCTTACCTGACTTGACCCCCTTATCTAATAAAGGATGTCCCATTACCCATAGAAGTACCTTTATTCGCCTGTAAGAAGAATTGACCATGCTTTGATATCTAATCATCTCATCAGTGGTCTCTCCAAAATTACAAGACACAAACAAACTGCAGGGTGCAGCTAGAAATTCATCAACTCTCATTTTCTTGCTGGTGTTGGGTATAAAGATGGCATCTCTCTAGTGTGGTGCTTAAAGTAGGTTTGAAGCACAGTCCTATTCTTATCGTAGCCTCCTCAAAAGTGTCATAATCATCCTGGTCAGTAGGGCCATCGACTTTGGGCAGTGAACGAAATATTTCGGTAAACAACCTTTACAACGCAACTTTTACCACGCAGTGCCTTTACAACGCAACTTTTACGACGCAAACCATTACAAAGCATTGCGCTGGGGGGCGCTCTAGGATAGGGAATAGGTTTAATGTACTATCCAACACCTTCCCTACTATCCACGGGGACTGGAGTTGGAATAGTAAATTAAACAATTCACTATCCAGCGCCTTAAAGCACTATGCGTTGTAATGGTATGCGTTGTAAAAACCGCTTTGTAAAAGCATGCGATGTAAAAGCATGCGTTGTAATGTCATACATCCAATATTTCTTTTCCTTCAGATCCTAACTAGTGTAACATATGTTTGTATTCCATTCAACAAGCATTATATCTGCATAAACTGCTGACATATATGTCATAAACTACTCCTTACATTTTTTTCCATTCTATTTGAGGATCCCCTTTGTTCTGTAAAAACATGTGGGGTGATTAAAATTGCAATCTTGAGGCAGTATTCTATAGATAGATGGATGGATAGATGGATAGATGGATAGATGGATAGATGGATAGATGGATAGATGGATAGATGGATAGATGGATAGATGGATAGATGGATAGATGGATAGATAGATAGATACAGAATTACATTTAATAAACACATCTGGATAGCAACAAGGCTACAGTTAGTATAAAAAAATAGTAATATGTTCGAGAAGAACATTTCAAATTGAGGCAAAAATGCTCAAATGTTCTCCATGAATTCAGAGTCTCTGTACACCTTATAATGTCTTTGAGGACAATAAATAAGTTGAAACTAAATTCTTGAATTAACTATAGCCACTGTTAATATGAGGAGGCAGAAAGGTAAGGCTATTCCTCTCAATTATGACTTGGAGAGGTGTGGCCCTAATTCATAAACACTCCCCAGACTGAGAAAAGGATCCGCATTCAAGGCCATAATAAGGCTGGAGCAGGCAGAAAAATGGGTGGGCGATGTAAATTGATACTTGTATAGCGCACTATTCACCCGCAAGGGTCTCAAGGCGCTTGTACGAAAACCGCTGTGGACCCCATCCTGGCTTTCCCTGTGAGGTGTCCACCTCTGGGCACCCCCAAGGTGGAGGCCAGGCATCCTAAGCGTTGTGGGGGGCGTTGTGGAGATTAAGCAAGCTATTGCCCAGTGGGACTCCATGATTGGAATAGGTACCGAGGCGAGAATTATCAGGTCGGTGGAATTTTTGAGCCCAAGACCCGCCGAGGCAGGGAATTGAACCCTGGTCCCGGGCTAGACCTCTGCATCAGGGTCTGCCGCTCTAACCATTGAGCCACACTTCTCCACTTCTGGGCGATCACAGTGTCTCACATGAAACACCCCCTCAGGTCGGCTTAGATGGCCGCGCACTGCCGGCTTCACGCACGCTGTAAGAATCAGGAGGGACGAAGCTGCAATATCTCGATCCTTTGTCACCAGAAATTAATATAAAGTAAGAAACCTTTATTATGTTACATGAATCCATCAGCCTCTTCCCCTCCAATATTCCAGGAACATACCATAGTCAGGAACATACCATAGTTACATGATTTGAGGGGTAAAAGCGGAAGGAGAAGGGAGTGATGGAAGGGGAAGGAAAAAGGGAAAGGGAATATCAATAAGCATTGTTTTTTAAATTCAACTGTTCACAACATGACATGGCCTTTGTTGAGAGACGATGGTCACAATATTTCATTAGCAACTGATTTTTGCCTCATGTTGGATGTGATCCTGGGCTGACTTTTAAGTGAAACTAGAAAAAAGGACTAAAATTTCCCTGTTTTATTTTTTAATTGTTGTGCGCTTACCACAGCGTGCGCGCACTACTACTGTTGTGTTACCATTATGCTGTGTTCTACTGCAGCTAGGCACACACCAAAGCCGCTTGTAGCCCAGCAGTCATGCAGCACGCACCAGCAGTGTTCCGCGCGACAAGGAATCAGGAAAACTGCCCTGAGAGAGAATACCTCAGAGCCACCCTATGAAGGAGAGGTTTGTTTGGAATTGTGTGCAATGTACATGCAGTAATAAAACTCACACAATTTCAGAGACTCTCATTGCGCGGGTGGAGTTCCCATAAAGGACGTGTGAAAAGGTAGCCATTGACATTAGTGGTCCATTCGACTGGCTTTGGTAAGAGGGTAGATATGCCATTGTGATTAAGGAATTACTTTTGAAAATGGCCAGAGATTGCTTTTAAAAGAGACAAAAAAGGCTTACAATGCAATTTACTTGTGTAAAGTGGGCTGTAGAAGGGAAGGATGCCAGAGGGAAGTTGTTTCCGATAATGGACTTCAATTTGTATCTGAAGAATTTGAATCATTCCTCAGGAAGGAAATAATTAGACACCTTAGAGCTGCGGTTTACCACACTCAAGCAAACAGGTTGGTTGAACGCTTTAATTGAATACTGAGTGAGTGCATCCAGTTTACTTAGAGTAGTTGGCTGAATTCAAAGCAAGAGGTGATGTTCCAGAGATATAGCACCACTCCTCACTCAGTCATGTGTGAAAGGATTTTTTCTTGCTAAAGGGAAGAGAAGCAAGCTCAACAGTTGCTTCCACTTTGATGGCAAAAACAATTTGTTCTGATGTGGGTAGGCATGCTCCTTGAAAACGGGCAGAAAAAAATATCAAGACATGTATGCACAAAAGCATAACGATAAATTGAAGAGCGGTCAAAGAAAGTTTGACAGGGAAAATCAGGTGGGAGTGCGCATAAGCGGAAATTGTACGAAGGTGGGTTCCAAGTGGTCAAGCCCTAAGCAGGTGTGTGAAGCAATTGGTAAATGGTACAGATGAAAGATGGGAAGTGCTGAAATGTGAGTAAAGTGCACCACTGGAACACCTCGCGCTCACTTGCATTCTTATCCTCGAGAAATGTACGCTGTCTTGCTAGCCAGCAATCAAGAATACGGCTTAGGGGTAAGGAGTGACAAATCAATGGCGCCTTGCTAAACGACAAATCACTGGCTCGTTCGGCTATTGATCACAGTGAAGCCGAGTCTAAAATTTGTGTCGCTGCCCAAGTCTTCCACTCTCTTTGACAATGAAGTAGGAAAAGCAATTTCTTTGCTTGCCAATGGGCCAAGAAACTTTAACATGTTCACTTTACAACCACTCACCATTTCTCTAACCAAGAAAGTAATAGATCCCTCGTGCCACCATCTCCCATCGAAGCTATAAGAGCATTGTTAAGTGAGGGAATAAATGGGTGGATAATTCCCCCCGGTGAGTAAATCTGATAGCTGGGAATGAGAAGGCGGCGGCTTAACAAGGCACACCAGAGCTGACGCCGCACCTGACACAGCAAACCACCGACATTAACCATAACATCCCTAACCAATCTATGAAAGTTATGTAATTTTTGAATATGATGGAAAATGTGTTAGATGGGATAGGAATTACTTATTTATTTCATTTTCCCTATGCTGTCGTCTGTCGAACTTTGACATGGCCTTGGTCCAGAGAGACGTAAAGTAACCTTTTTAGTGCTACTTGCTTCTAAGCGCTCTATTGCATTTATTCCTTTAAATCTAAATAGTTCAACTTCTTTACATTTGTTTTGTTGTTGTTTTGATCTTGTTTTGTTTGTTTTGTTTATAAAATAATAATCTATTTTTATAAACCTATGTGCAGTCTTTTTTGTGGTGTATTCATTTTGTTACTCTGTGTGTGCTGCACAAATACTTTACACATTGCCTCTCTAGATACGCCTGACTGCTCTGCACCACGCTACCAGAGGGTGAGCACAGGTTATCTTTCTAGCTTATCCTTTCTAGAGTGGTGTTCCTGCCTGGCCTGGGTGCATACCTCAGCCAACCATGAATCCCATTTCTAACAGCATCTATTTTCACCTCTAAAAAGGACCTAAACGCTTGAACTAGATGACCACCCATCATGTAATGTAACTCTTACATGTTTGGGAGTCATATCCCTCAGGTGCTTCGGCTCCTACAGACTCGGGCTTCAAAACTTCAGAGCTCTCTTTGGGCTACCGTGACCTTACAAGTTCAGACGGCAGAGTTACCCCTTACGTGACACTGATTTGACGGGCTCAGACCTCATACAGCAAACCTACCCCTTAGGTCATACAGATCTTGTATGCTTCCGCTTCAGACGGTAGCCATATTCTCCAGCTCCCACAGATCTTAGAGTCTCAGGCATCAGACAACCGAGCGTCAGCTCCAGTCACACAGATCCGACAGTCATTGTGAGGTTCATAGTAGGCAATGCGGTGGTGGTGATGGTAGTGGTGGTGATGGTAGTGGTGATAATGGTAGTGGTGGTGGTGGTGATGGTGGTGATGGTAGTGGTGGTGATGGTAGTGGTGGTAATGGTAGTGGTGGTGATGGTAGTGGGGGTGATGGTAGTGGTGGTGGTGGTGATGGTGGTGGTGGTGATGTTGTTGGTGTGAAGGAAGCGAGAACAAATAGCCGAAGTTAGAAAAGCCTACATGAAGACAAGGTGAAAGGCTGCGCATGCGTCTTCACTCACTGGAGCATCTGAGAAACCTGCCTAAGGCAGATGTGTGCAATTGTTTCACGGATGACGTGTGTGAAACCCATCTCAGGAAGGTTCTGGTCACATACGTGAAAACAGGAGCCATTTCACAGGGATAAGAGATAATTATATCCCTCTCATGGAGGGGGGCTGAGTATGGGGTAGTGGGCTGCTAGGCAACCCAGGGAGCTGGTCTGAATCCAGGGAAGCGTAATGTGTTCCAGCAGTAGCGGCTCTTCCACTAAGGCGTCGGAGCGTCGCCCCACTGCTTTCCAGCAGTGTAAATAAAGGAAAAATAAAATGATAATAACTCAATGTTATTAATATTTTATTTGTTCCTGCTGCGGCAGCTTTGCGGGAGGTGTGCGGCTGCTCTTCTGACAGAGGAGCAGGGAGAGGAGTGCTGGGCACTCTGGAAGTGCGTATGAATGTCTGCCCAGCGGTCTTGGGCCTCCCAAACCAGAGACATTTTAAGGCAAAGTGGGCTCCGGTCCAGGGCCCGAGCCTTTCAGGGTGCCGGCCCCCTGAATGATCCAGCTCTATTCTCCACGCAGTCCTTCCCTGATGACATTGAATGTTTTTTTACCCATTTTTTTTTGTATAATTTTTCTTTAATTTATTTTTTAAACGGGTAATGTGTGGGAGTCTATTACAGACATTTTCCAGAGAAATGTTGTGTTTATGTTTTTCAACACTGTGCAAAATCCATTAAAATGTACCTTCTAGGACAAACAGGAGCTCACGTATGAGAAATGACAGTGGGTCGCAGAGGTTATTCGGAATAATATTAAGGTGCCGCCACTATATTACAATATTGAAACCACGCATCAGTATCCCTGAATATTAGACGTAGTCACGTTTAGAATTTGGACCAGTCTGCCGGTGGAGTGTCGGTGACCTGGTCAAATAGGGCACAATAGAGCTGAAATTGGATCATAAATTTCAAGCTGTTCCTAACGGTGACCCCCAAACTATGTTTGGCCCAGGGCCCCCAAAATCCTTAAGCTGTCCTTGGGCCAAACAGTCATGCGCACTTTGTATGTTCTTCACCGAGAACATGCCCAGTCTCCCTGTCTCCATCCGAGCGCCAAACCACGGCACTCAGTCCAATCACAACGCTGCATTGCAGCGTTTTGATTAGCTTTGGGGAGCCTGCGTGATTCCTGGATTGGTTTAAGGGAGCCTGGGTGATTCCTGTTCCGGCCGGAGCGGAGGGATGACAAGGAGAGACGCGGTGACGAGGTAAGTGTAATATTCTTTTTCTTTACCCCCCCCCCGCCCGCAACCCCCGATCCGTGCCAGCCGCCACTGTGTTCCAGCCTCAATGTGGTGCTGGTTTTACTGAAGAAAACATAAGTAAATGGGCATCTGCAGAACGGCTAGCCCAGAAATGCTGCATTTCATCCCAGAAACCACGTATTCAAATGAAATATCAACTTTCCTGCCGATCGCATTTGTGTGGTCCTCTTCGACTCTGCCATTCTCTGGCCACTGACTCCATTCTAACCTCTAGCGAGTGGCCTTTGATCTAAAAAAATAGTAGCCAATGGGGAAGATTTCCTGTCCTAGACAACTCCTAATTCAACCTCTCTGAATGCTGTCTCCAGGTAGCAGCATGTGTGATTTGTTCCAGCTGTACGCGGCTGCTCATTATGCCAGGGAAGAGCAGAGCCTTTAGCCTGTCTTGTGCATCCCAGAACTCTAGCCTGTGGAAGTCCACTCTAGCTTCACTGCTTTAAGGCTGGTCGAAACGTCTCGGCTCAGCTTTGCTGATCTGTGGGCACTTCACCCTTTTCTACTGACCCTTCCCATTGAGAAGACATGGCCAGCAAATAGCAATCTGCCTTTATCAGGATTAGAGGATGAAACTCAAACGCCCCCCCAACAACTAAAGGCTGGTTGCATTGTCCCGGGCTAGCGTTGATAACCACCGTAATGACCTTGGGGCTTATTTACAAGCCACTTGTGCCACTTTTGCGTAATTTTTAACATGGGAAAAGTGACGTACGGGTGGTGCCAGGGGCTTGTACATAAGCCACCTTGTCTTTGGATTCTTTCATGAGGTGTGTACTAGAAAAACCAGACTGAACACTGTTTCTCTGATTTTCTGGTTTAAACCTTATGCTCTTACTAAAAACCATTCAAAGATACAGAGAACTTTTTGGGCATTTATTCCTTAAAAAAGACACAACCCCCCCAGTTATTGTATTGTATTGTAATTGCATTTATATAGCGCTTACTATCCCTGACGAGGCGTCAAAGCGCTTTTTCGGCGAGTAGCACACTACTCAGGGACCCATAGAGGATTAGTGTTGAATTAGTATAGTGAAACATGCTAGTACATTTTAAGTGGTAGATAGGTTAGTCAGTTAATTGGATTTGGAATGATAGCAGAAGGTTAGAGGAAGACAGAGGTTTGTATTTATATAGCGCTTGTTGACGCACGCTATTCAGGAAGCCTACAAAGGATTAGTGGTGAATTAATATGGTGAAATATGAAAGTAATTTCAGTGGTGGATATTAGTCAGTTATTTGGAGTGAGAAGGATAGCGGAGGGATAAAAGGGGAAGGAAAGTTAGCATTCATAGCACTTGTTAACCCTGATGGGTGTTGAAGCGCTATTCTGGCAAGTAGCACGCCACTCCGGAACCCATAAAGGATTAGTGTTGAAAATTAGTATAGTAAAATATGAAGTGATTTGAGTAGTGGATATGTTACTCAGTTATTTGGGTAGAGAAGGGTAGCTGGCGGAATAGAAGATGGAAAGAGGTTTGAATTTATTAAGCGCTTGCTACCCCTGATGGGGTTTGGTATTGCCTGTCTCTCTCGAACTACTTCTAGACTTTCCTGGTGGCATTAGTGGGTTTGCCACTTGACAGGCAGCCCTACCTCTCGAACACTGAATAGGGATCCTGTCCGGGTCACGTGACCCCTTACGCTTTCCCCATGCTTCTGCTAAACAGTACTGTTCGTGGCATAGCTGTCCCTGGTTCTAGCAAACAGAAGCTCGCCATCTTGGCGCTGCAAGCAAGATTCATGGAAAGAGCAGACCCTGGCGCCTGCTGGGAGAGGTTCTTGCTTCATCCAGTAATCCACCCTCACAGGTCACAGGCAGCCCTGTCAAGGTCGCCATCCGGGGTTCTCCTCTTTCCACTTTCTTTGCAATGAAAAGTGCTGACAGCCGGGGCTATTAATACTGGCACTGCGCAAGGGTTGGCGTTGTACGTGCCAAGCGGGCAGGAGAGAGGGCGCGGGGCTGCGGAAGGCCCCAGCACTGCGACTGAGCATGCAGCGCCATCGAAGGATGAGTTCCTGCCCAGAAATCGTGCCCTACCAATGTGCAGTAAGCGCTATATAAATGCAATTACAATACAATACAATACAATATCTCCTGTCAATATGTAACTATTAATGGTGGCAGTAAGGCTGTATCTAAGCACACTCAACTCTGCACTGGGAGGTGAAGTGAATCTCCCCCTCACTACCTGGTCAAGTAGTTGAAACTAAGAGTCTACAGCAGGGGTTCCCAATCTGGGGTGCCCGCAACCCAAGGGGTGTGGGATGGCATTTCTGGGGGTGCGACAAAGAGGGAAAGTATGTACTGTATGCATAATAGGGAATCAGACAAGACTTCTGTAGGGGGTGTGAACAATAACCAGGGGTGCCGGGCATAGAAAAGTTTGGGAACCCTTGCTCTACAGGGACAGTGGCTGCCTTGCTCCTACAGGCAGGGCCGGACTGGCCGTAGCGGGCACCGGGTGTTTCCCCAGTGGGCCGCCAGGGTGGGGGCCGGTTTTGGGCACCTGGGGGGTGTTTTTGTTACCGGGAGCCGGCAATATCAGCCCCCTGTAACAGAATTGGCCAAAACCGACCCTTGCAAAGATCTCGGCTGCAACCCCCTCCCCCCATGGGGGGCCAGACGAGCAGTTTGCCAGGGCCGACCTGGAGGAAGTACACTTGGCCCCCTTACCCTAATTAAGGGTCAGATATTTGATGCAGAGGGCTCACATACACTTTCTATCCAGCATGCCTCAAGCCATGGCACATCACCTGCCCTGCATGAAAGGAACCTGCCCTGAGAAGCCTCTGTGCCGGAAGGCTTGGAGACACACCTGAGCCCAGAAGGTGCTGCTCAAGTTTCCACTTAAGGGAAATGGATTCAGTATAACCTGTCCTGAAGACACCTACAGCTTCTGCAGTGGACTTTGCACCTCTGCCTTAAAAATAAAAAAATTACCTGAGCTGCAGAGACCCTCCATGTTGACAAGTATTTTAACCATGCCGAGCTCGTGAAAGCCGCATCGACTCACAGGTGAAGAGACGCCTGTGCCAACCGGAGACTTCAGAGCTCATCGCTTGAGCAGGAGACTCAGCAGCTGCAGGGGTCCCTGGATCCAATGTATCCCACCCACTCATTCCACCCCTTTCCAATCTTTCAGTCGGCTTACTGTTAATGTCAGAAGCCGCACCCCCAGCAGGTTGAAAGCAAAGACAATGGAGATGATGGAAAAGAAAAATGCACTCGAATTTTAGCTGGCCACAGACTGGTAAGGTCTGGAGCAAAAGCCGCCAAAGGAGAAATGCAAGCAGTCTGGTCTCTGGAAGAAGGAATGTAGGATCAGGAAGAGAACCCCAGTGCGATGAAGATGGAGGCGTAAAACCCCCTGTACCCGACATTAGTGCGGGCAGCGATGAAGCGACAAGTGGAGAGCCAATCTTGGAACCACCAAAGTAAACTTCCGGGGGAAGTGGTGGCCAGAAGGGCTATTGATGGCGAAATTGACAACTGGTGACACTTGCAGATTGACACCCGGTGTCTGCTGCATTCCTCAGACAGAGGCGCGGCCTCCGCGGGCAGGGGCTACGAGTAGGCTAGATTGAGAGGACCCAGGTACTCTCTGGAGAGCCCGCTCAATGCAGCATCACATACAACAGCTTCTACTCAGGTGAGCAGGTACAGAGTCGACCTACAACTGGATTCAAGCAACCACTCCTTGGAGGAGAGATGGGTGTCTCAACCAGAGCACTGGAAGGTCGCCTCAAAAGTCAATAGAGCTGCTTCTATTGATCATTTGTGCACAACATGAGGGAGCAGAGGGCGAGTCAAGGTTGAGGCACTCTTGAATTAATGTCCCTGCTTACAAGGTACCGCCCTGAGTCCAGGGTCTTTCAGCCTCCTGCAGCCAGGACTGGCTGCTCCACCAGCCACCCATCGATGGTACCTTCCCACAGCTTCAGTGCATTCAGGGCGGTTGTGGGTCTGAACAACCGGGGGCGTGCCTTGCTACGCTCTGCCCTGAAAGAGGCGTGAGTAATAAGGGACCAGGTGTCACGTGATCCGAGAGGAGGATCACCAGAAGGGGCAGCACAGACGGGGTTCGCCCCAGTGCTGCTTGGCTCATTAGGCGGGCAGGTGGCGAGAATGCAGCCTGCCCTTGGATTGCCCGTAAGATAACCCACCATATTACATAACCGTGTATGTGATGAACCTGTAGCAATTTTTCCCAGTAACAAAATCTGTGTGGTGTGTATTCTTTGCATACATGCTATGTGCTGGGGGGTGGGGAATGTTGCCATGATGGTACTATGGCACCACACATTGCTTCTGCAGCACTGCTAATGATAGTAACAGCACAACTACTCACCATCACACTCCTACAAGTGTGACAGTTCAGACTATTCCAGGCCCCCAAAGATATAAGAATGGCTTGGGTGGCATGTATTAGTCTTTTTAAATCTATATTGAATTAATAATTGCCTGTTGTTGTGGTCATCTGTAAATTAGCCAGACAGCGCCACCGTGTGGCAGACTGTCACAAGCCTCGGTGTTGACAATTAAGTGCCGGTACCGAGCACTGGAAACCACCGGCTCAAATTAAGCACTGCCTTCGTTCAAGTTCCTGCCAAGCAATCTGACCCTTTTCAGACTATCCATTCGAGTGGTTCAAGCCAGCGCTCCAATGCACCACCCCCATCCTTCCGCCTTTGGTTCAGCCCACAGTAAACGCTATTCCATTTCAGTGGGTGATGCATTGTGGGTCCATCTGCTGTTTTCATATAAACATTACAGTAAAGGAACTTCAACCTACAGTGGCGTTGTACGATGTTGTGCAAATGTTTGTTATGGCATCTTTTATTATATTTATATTATATATTGTATATCATTGCTGCTATGTTTCCTAATGTTTGATGCAATTTTTAATCTTTACCACACACCCTTTACCATTCATTTACCTACCACTTAGGCCATTTTTAGGAACCTTACAACAAAAAAAATTTTCAAGCAGGTTTTTTTCATTAAAATATAAAAAGTGTAAGGGGTTTAAAGGGTTAAAGGATGGGTAAGGAGTAGGAAGGAGTTTTCAGGTTTCTGGGGTGATTTGGGGTGTGGGCTGTTAGTGTCCAGGGACAAGTAGTGGTAAAGAGACATAAGTGATTAGTAAACTGGGTTCGGGTGAAAAAGATTAAAAAAATATTAAAAAGGGAGGATTTGGGTCACCCCTCCCCTAAAAAAAAATATATGTATTAAATACATATAAACATGTACACATGTATGTATATAGATACACACACACTTATATGTGTTTGTGTGTATTTGCTAGAGTGCCACGAAGTAATATAAAAGGTTGTAAAATTCAATGCATTGTTAGGCATGCGTCATAAAGGCATGCGCGCTAACGACTTATGTTTGTTTGATGTGACTAATTACATTTTGGACTAACTGATTTGGATTGTCACATTCTTTATATTGTAACTGTATTTTCTTTAGCAATGTTTGCACACATACGGCAAACTCTTTATTAAAAACAAGCCTTGCCGCTCGGCCAAGCTATCAGGGGTGAGCCACAAAGTTATTTACAGATCCCTGGTGTACTCTGTGAGTGCCACTGTTTACTCCACCTAGGAGCTCGGTCACAGTTCACATCAGGACTATGGCCTTTCTACCAAAGCCTGAAATTGCAGTTTTATGCAGATACACGCCCTCATGGGAAGTATAGCAGCCAGGGCAGAAGAGGGGTGCACTCTACTGTGCTGTCAGAAGACCGAAGATCCATACTAAGAGCTCTCTGCCAGCCAGGTGG
This sequence comes from Lissotriton helveticus, assembly GCF_964261635.1. Lineage (NCBI taxonomy): Eukaryota > Metazoa > Chordata > Amphibia > Caudata > Salamandridae > Lissotriton > Lissotriton helveticus. Next base: position 30,851,981 of record NC_136071.1, read on the forward strand.
AGCTCTTGCTGCCCTCAGCACTGGCACCATTATGGCAGGTCCGAAGGCATTGAAAGGTTGCTGGACAGGCGCCATGTTTAATGTGCCTGCTCAGCAAAGTTTTTTGTTCTTCAAAAACAAACTCTTAAAGCAGGAATGTGTTACTGAAAGACAACAACGGTCCCTAATACACTAGGGGTTTAAATCACTGCATATGGACAAACTCCAGAAAAGACTCCAACGCGTACAAAATGCCTCCGCACGCCTCATCCTCGGAATCCCTCGCCACAACCACATCACCGCCCACCTGAGAGACCTGGACTGGCTCCCCGTCAACAAGAGGATCACCTTCAAGCTCCTCACCCATGCACACAAAGCTCTCCACAACACTGGACTAGCATACCTCAATGAACGACTCACCTTCTACACCCCGAACCGCCAGCTTCGCTCCTCTGACCTCACGCTCGCCACCATCCCACGCATCCGCCCAATGACCACCGGCGGCAGATCATTATCCCACCTTGCCGCCAAGACATAGAACACCCTCCCAATCCACCTGCAACAGACCCAGGACCTGCTGACCTTCAGGAGACTTCTTAAGGCATGGCTATTCGATCAGTAGCTGCTTCTCTCCCCCCATGCGCTTGAGACCCTCATGGGTGAGTAGCACGCTTTACAAATGTTTTGATTGATTGGTTGATTTATTTGGTTTTCAGTCAGGACCCCCAAGCTTTCCGAACAGGAAAAAAGTGTATCAGAATGTAAACTCTCAATATCAGATGGGTCTTTGGTCAAATGTTTCAGTGGGTGGAGCCAGTTCAGTCTGCAAACAGAGTGGTTCCCAAAGTTCTAAATCGGGGGAACCATGAGTTTGGCAGACGGGACATCCGCCACGTTTATGATGGAGCACTCTGTCACCCAATCTCTAAATAAGTCCCACTTGACTCCCAGCATCTCAAACCAGAGTGCATAAATACAGACAACCTTTTTTCTCTCTTACCTCATGTGAAATGTGCTCTTCGCAGGGAGCTCTTACCTGATGGTCTAAAGATGCTTCGTCCACGGCACCCGATTTATAGCCTCAGCTGAGGCTGAGACTGCCCCGGGCGAGTGAAGCTATCACTGGAGCTAGCTTGTAACCTCGACTTTATGAGGCAACTGACATCACTCTTGTATTCTTTATTCCCACAATCTTTCACTTCTTCCTAAATACTGCAGCTTTATGAGGTGACCCCCTACAACCGTTCTGTCGCGTTTTGCAAGACCACGGAAAGCCTGCAGGGTGTACCGAGAGGGGCAGCTATTGTTACCGCTACAGAGCAGCTCATAGGAGCCATTTTACTCGAAAAATCTTGGGGGGTGCGGGGGGCTCAGTTTCTCTCTCGCTCCCTCTACTCTTCTTCTCTCTTTCACCTTCTCCGTTCGTGAGTCGCTGTTATCAGCCCCGGGTTCTAACATCAAAGTCTATGTCCGTAGCTGCATAATTGGAACTATGCCATACCATCAGGGCCGGACTGGCCATACCGGGCATCAGGCATTTCCCCAGGAGGCTGGAAGGGTAGAACCCGGTTTTGCAGTAGTGGGGACGGTTTTGTTACTTGGGCCAATTTTACAGCGGTACTTATATCGGCCTCCAATAACAAAAAGAGAAAGCAAGCATATCTACCCTAACAGGGCTAGGCAGTGATTCCCCAGGGACTGGTCCGATTAAATTGCCAGGGCTGCTTTAGGCTGCCACTCTGGCCCTACATTTTATGTGGCAATGAGTGGAACAATTAGGAGAGGAGAAAACAGAGGATTGAGGAGGAATCCGATTTCCTTAGAGGGGGATGCTCTGCTTGAATTATTTGTCTCTGCAGAACCTTCCCAGCATTAAACAATGCATAGTATTAGAGCCCGTGCCCCCCAGCAAGTCCCCCGTCCCAACCTCATGCAATCCCACAATCAAACTAGCCAGTCTAAGAGTGTGCGTAAAACGGGCATGTTTAGTAACCATCAAAACATTCATAAACATGAAAAAAAAAATTAATTCACATTTAAAAATTCAAATATTCACACTTTTAATATTTACAAGTATTATAACTGATCATAACCACCGGTTATGCAATAACTACTTACTCCAGCTCCCAGGGGCCCTCTGGCTCACATCCCCTATCTGAGAACCACACATGGCGCAACCCACCTGCGTCCTTGAGCGGTGAGCCCCAGCCCTTGGTCCTTGTCCGTCATTCCAGGGGCCCACTCCTCTCCCACCAGGCTGCCAAGGAGGCACGTGTGACCTGGCGCCCTTGTCTCCCCAGCCGGTGTCCCTATTCTCCCTGCGGAGATCTTACCATCTCTCCCCTCAGTGCTGGCCTCGGGAGTATGTAAGCAGGCCTCCCGTTAACCCTGAAAATCGTTGGGCCCGATCCACAGAACTAACTTAAGACAAAATCCTAAACTTACTACTTATGGTATTCACAGAAGTTAGGATTTTGTCTTAAGTTTGTCTTAAGACAGACTTAAGACAGACTTAAGTTAGGATTTTGTCTTAATTCTGTCTTAAATCTGTCTTAAGACAAACCTCCACCCTGCCCCTCCCCTTCCCCACGTCACCGCCCGGCAGGTAGTCCCCTACCGACCGCGGCTGAATGGAACCCACCCCCCACCCCCAAGGGTTCAATCGCAGCATGTGTCCATCCAGTGGTGTCACTACAACTACATGTGCTCTGGCACCCAGTGAGGCCCAACAAGTAGAAGGGAGAAATGTCATCTGCAAAAAATAGTGCAAGGGTCTGGTCAGGAGGCCTCTGCAGCTTGCACCACACACTACCCCTGCTCTGCTGCCAGTGATAGTAACAACACAACTACTAACCATCACACTCCTAAATATGAGAAGATTCAGATTATTCCAGGCCCCCAAAGCTACAATAATGGCTGCCGGGCCCCTCGGACTATGGTAGCCCCTGGCCTGGCCCAGCTCACACATGCCCAAGGCAGGCCCTGGTGGCAAGGGTGTCACGGGCCCTTGTGAAACCATGGAAAAGCCCCCCTTGACTGCTGTTGGGGTAGTAAAATACAGCACAGTCAGGGCTCAACAGGCCCTGGTGCAAAGGTAGCCAGAAACTGCTAATCAGGTCACAAGTCCTAAAAAAAGAAGTGGGGGGACGCTGTCACCGGAAGTGAAGTCACAACAGGAAGTGACGTCACGAAAGGTGGCTTGCACCAGCGTGCTGTGAGCTCCGATCTCGTCCCAGAGAGGCCAAAGAGTGAAGTCCAGCTGTTTGGCGGGGGGGGGGGGGACGCCGTCCACCCAGTAAAATAAGTGGGGGGACACCGTCCACCCGCGTGGTACCCCGACTCGAGCCCTGCTGCTAATGATCTGTACCCACCAGCCCCTCCTCCTCTGGGTGGTCTGGCTGTGGCACCCTCCTCCTCTGGGTGGTATGACAAGGGGCCAGTGGTCTCTTCCCGGCCATCCCTGGCGCCAGGCCTCCCCTCCGCCTCTGGCCTTGAAGCCCCCCCCTCTCCCGGCCCCGGTGGATGCGCCGTGCGCGGGAGCGGAGCGGGCCTTACGCGCCCATTAATAACCCTGAGTAAGTATCCCCCGCGCGCAGCAGGTGCACGAGGCTCATCATCGCAGGTAATAAATAGAGTCCGTCGCAGCCATCCCCGCGCAGGGCTCATTGGTACGCAGGCGGCGTGCGGACACAGACACCGGCGCGCCCCCGCGCAGGCCCATGCGCGCCCCCGCCGCCATCCCAGCCCCGTCCTAATCATGGCCGAGCCCCCCGCGCACAGCGCTAATATCGATAAATGCTCTGTGTTCCCCCCTCCCTGGGGGCGGCGCAGGCCACGAATCAGCAGGAGGGGGGGTCTGGGTACCAGGGAGGCGGGGGGGGGGGGGCACAGAGGAGATGGAGCCCCCGCCGCTGCCACGAGCATCTCCAGAGAGGCAATTAGAGAGGAGCTGGACTGTCACTTCAGGTGTGTGTGTGTGTCCACGTGTGTGTGTGTGCAGGAGAAGGGGGGGCCTCACCAGGCCTGCCTGCGGGGCTGGCTCTGGGATGTGTGCCATCACCCACAGCCTGGCCTCAGTGCACACTCCTTGTGTGCAGGGGGAGGTGTGTGGGTGAGGAGGCCGCCTCTGGGATAAGTGCCATCACCCACAGCCTGGCCTCAGTGCACACTTCTTGTGTGCAGGGGGAGGTGTGTGGGGGAGGAGGCCGCCTCTGGGATAAGTGCCATCACCCACAGCCTGGCCTCAGTGCACACTTCTTGTGTGCAGGGGGAGGTGTGTGGGGGAGGAGGCCGCCTCTGGGATGTGTGCCATCACCCACAGCCTGGCCTCAGTGCACACTTCTTGTGTTCAAGGGGAGGTGTGTGGGGGGAGGAGGCCGCCTCTGGGATGTGTGATATCACCCACAGCCTGGCCTCAGTGCACACTTCTTGTGTTCAGGGGGAGGTGTGTGGGGGGAGGAGGCCGCCTCTGGGATGTGTGATATCACCCACAGCCTGGCCTCAGTGCACACTTCTTGTGTGCAGGGGGAGGTGTGTGGGGGGAGGCGGCCGCCTCTGAGATGCGTGCCATCACCCACAGCTTGGCCTCAGTGCACACTTCTTGTGTGCAGGGGGAGGTGTGTGGGGGAGGAGGCCCCCTCTGGGATGTGTGCCATCACCCACAGCCTGACCTCAGTCAGTGCACACTTCTTGTGTGCAGGGGGGGGTGTGGAGGAGGAGGCCGCCTCTGGGATGTGTGCCATCACCCACAGCCTGGCCTCAGTGCACACTTCTTGTGTGCAGGGGGAGGTGTGTGGGGGAGGAGGCCATCTCTGGGATGTGTGCCATCACCCACAGCCTGGCCCCAGTGCACACTTCTTGTGTGCAGGGGTGTGTGTGTGGGGGAGGAGGCCACCTCTGGGATGTGTGCCATCACCCACAGCCTGGCCTCAGTGCACACTTCTTGTGTGCAGGGGGAGGTGTGTGGGGGAGGAGGCCGCCTTTGGGATGTGTGCCATCACCCACAGCTTGGCCTCAGTGCACACTTCTTGTGTGCAGGGGGGTGTGTGTGTGGGGGAGGAGGCCGCCTCTGGGATGTGTGCCATCACCCACAGCCTGGCCTCAGTGCACACTTCTTGTGTGCAGGGGGAGGTGTGTGGGGAGGAGGCCGCCTCTGGGATGTGTGCCATAACCCACAGCCTGGCCTCAGTGAACACTTCTTGTGTGCAGGGGGGGTGTGTGGAGGAGGAGGCCGCCTCTGGGTTGTGTGCCCATCATCCACAGCCTGGCCTCAGTGCACACTTCTTGTGTGCAGGGGGGGGTGTGTGGAGGAGGAGGCCGCCTCTGGGTTGTGTGCCATCACCCACAGCCTGGCGTCAGTGCACACTTCTTGTGTGCAGGGGGAGGCGTGTGGGGGAGGAGGCCGCCTCCGGCATCTGTGCCATCACCCACAGCCTGGCCTCAGTGCACACTTCTTGTGTGCAGGGGGAGGTGTGTGGGGGAGGAGGCCGCCTCTGGGATGTGTGCCATCACCCACAGCCTGGCCTCAGTGCACACTTCATGTGTGCAGGGGGAGGTGTGTGGGGGAGGAGGCCGCTTCTGGGATGTGTGCCGTCACCCACAGCCTGGCCTCAGTGCACACTTCTTGTGTGCAGGGGGAGGTGTGTGGGGGAGGAGGCCGCCTCCGGCATCTGTGCCATCACCCACAGCCTGGCCTCAGTGCACACTTCTTGTGTGCAGGGGGAGGTGTGTGGGGGAGGAGGCTGCCTCTGGGATGTGTGCCATCACCCACAGCCTGGCCTCAGTGCACACTTCTTGTGTGCAGGGGGAGGTGTGTGGGGGAGGAGGCCACCTCTGGGATGTGTGTCATCACCCAGAGCCTGGCCTCAGTGCACACTTCTGGACATTGTGAACAGCAGCATAGTCACTTCTATAGCGCCTCGTCGATCAGCAGCACCGACCACAGTTAAAAAGCACTTCATGTAGCACTTTGTGGAGCAGTGACGCAGACGATGAGGTGCAAGTACAACCTATAGGTTCTTCGATAGCAGGGGCGTAGCTAGAGCTTGTGGCGCCCGGGGCTATCCCACAGGTTGCTGCCCCTAGGGGTTGGGGGAAGGGGTGCTGGGGAATAAGTTTGGCGAGCACTTGAAAGAGGCCCGAGAGACATGTAGTATCGCTGCTAATAGTTACCTCGATCAATCATGCAAGTTACATACATGACACGGTCCAAGGCTACACAGTTGAATACACTGGTGACCGGCAGTACAAAGGAGAACACACAGACTGCATAATCGAACTGGGGACTCAGAAAAAACGCATGTAACATCCATCAGAGAGATGCATGAACGATTACCTGGTAATCCCCTCAGCACAATGCAAACATACACATACATGACACTGTTCGGGGATCCATCATCTACAGCTGACATTAAATGGCCAAACATCATGGTCCCCCCATTAAAGCAGTCACCAACCTAGCATCAGCCTGCATTAATTGAGAGTTGTACTAGTGGTCCACCACAGCAGCAAGCCACTATAGCAACAACAAAGTTCGACCCTGCAGGGTACAGCATCACCATCCACCAAAGCATCCAGGCGTATCAACAGTGCCGGCTTCTTAACGGATGTGTTCTCATTCCTTGAGAATCCCAGGCCCCGCCAACTTGCCTTACCAGCACCCATCAGGATGCAGAGCCGTAGCGGAAAGGCACCTAAAATCAAACACGGAAATTGAAAATATAGCGGTGTATGCCAAATAAGAACACGCCCCCATGACACGATGCGGGCAGAGCACATCTCCCTTAACACCCTTGACACCAATCCATGCCGTTGCCGTGTCAGCACGAGAACACATCTCCCCGCCCTTCACTTTAGGGGGTGTCAGAACACATCCATCTTGCCCTCCCTACACCCAGGGCTTGCAGCAGTACGGAACACATCAACCTTGTCCCCCCAAAGCCGCATTGCTTGGTGTGTCCACCTCACCCTACTGCACGGCAGTGCCACAACATGCCCCCTACATTTCCCTTCACTCTCATGCCCGCAGTTCCAATCCACACATCCTTCCTTGCTCCCCCTTGACCCCAAATCACTCTGCACTGATTTCAATGGCCACAAGGCAATGACCATATAGCCCAGTCTGTTCCTACTTTGTTTTTATTATTATTACTGTCACCCTACACTAAATATTACGGCTGCGTTGCACTGATTATGAAGACTACCCAGGCTCTGCACAAATAAGGAATTCCACTTTTCTCTTATATTTGTGGTTTTCTGCCTCTAGGATTTCCACTGTGCAACTGACATGCCTAGGCCAGGGTAATTTGGTAAAAATAATCAAGTTGCCCGTTTCCGCCTGGAATCATCTCGCAATCAAAACAGAAAACGAGACCCACCAGATCTGCGTGGGGGCTGCAGCCAGTGCCCCTTTTAGTATGATGTTGGCGCTGTTCTCTTAATACATTCATGAGGAAAGCCTACATGCTTGCACACGCCACCTTTCTCTTGTAACACACTGTTTGCTACCGCTCACATTTTGTTTGCTTTTGATACTTGCACAAGTGCTACCAATGCCTATTTAATGTTTGTTCTTGTGCCTGAGTGTCTCCCAGTTATTGCAGTATTATACCTCTAATTGTACTTTGTTTTCTCTTGTAACCTGCACACGTCACTTTTTCCTCCTGTAATGTACCGTTTGTAAACCTCATGTATTTTGTTTGTTCACAATTGTCACGTTTGCCTCATGTAATTTAATGTTTGTTTTTGTAATTTGTTCACTTGTAATTGTCTCCTCATGTATCATTACTGTTCCTAATGTGAAGCGCTCTGACACCTTCGGGTAAAGTCTGCGCTATATAAAGACGCAAAAATAAAAAAATATTGAAAAAATACGAGAATAAGTCACAGTACCTTTCCCTGCGAAGCGTCAGTGACTGTAGCTGCAGAATCCGCTATGTGTGCTGTCTCCTCCGCACTGTACGCAGCGCCCGATGCAGCCAGGCAGCCAGGCCTCTCATGATGGTGCCGCACCATTGAGGATTCTGAGACCGAGTCTCAAGGGCGGGTGACACGCATCAAGGCAATACTACTGCTGACACTGAGTAAGTCTGTTACAGCGTGAGGCGGCAGCCTATCACCCTTTAAGGGCTATTGGATGGCGGCCGCGGGACGGGAGTAAAGAATTGCATCACTACGTCCTGACGTTGCGCGCGCGAGAAGTGTGACTAAGGGTGATAGGCTGCCGCCTCACACTATTCCCCTTCATATTTCTGACGCGCGCAACGCCGGGACACACTTCTTTTTAATCCCGCGGCCGCAATAGTTGAATACAACAGTAGGGCAACCAGAGTCGCGCGGCCATGGCCGCCCCCAAAACAGTGCCGCCTGGGGCGGACCGCCCCCCTCGCCCCCCCCTAGCTACGCGAGTGTTCGATAGCGCACTGTGGAGCAGCGGAGCGGCTTGATGAAGCACGTGCGCCAACAAAAAGCACTTCCCATTAAGCATTGTGGGACCGCATCACAGTCGATGAAGCCCACAGACAGCCAATGAGCACTTCGCGCAGTGCATTGTGGGTCAGCGGTTCAGCCAATAATGCTCAATTACAGCCAATAATCACTCCTAGGGCAGTGCAGTCTCCCTGAGTTTTCAATGTTCTGCCCTCGTTTATCTTTGTAAAGGCGTCAGAAACAGGATTGCTGATTAAGCAACGGCCGCCTGACTTCAAGATGGCGGCTGTGCCACAAGGGGCAAGATAAGCTTGGTGTTTGAGCTACTGGTAGTGGGAAATATCATCCTTGTTTCCAAGCACATCAACATTGTCTCTCTTGGTCTACTGAGAACAAACTGCCCCAGATATCTTCAGGCCCGATTCACAGAACAAACTTAAGCAAAATCGTAAACTTACTACTTTTGGTATTCACAGAAGGCATTTAGTAGTAGTAAGGTTAGGATTTTATCTTAAGTTTGACTTAAGACAAACTTAAGACAGACTTAAGACAGACTTAAAACATTCTTAAGACAGTCTTAAGACAAACTTGAGACAAACTTAGGACAGACTTAAGACAGACTTAAGTTAGGATTTTGTCTTAAGTCTGTCTTAAGTCTGTCTTAAGTTTGTGTTAAGTTTGTCTTAAGTCTGTCTTACGTCAAACTTATGACAAAAATCCTAACTTTACTACTACTAAATGCCTTCTGTGAATACCAAAAGTAGTAAGTTTAGGATTTTGTCTTAAGTTAGTTCTGTGAATCGGCCCCTTTGTCGGAAATGATGTGGTTGTTGATCTAAAGGACAGGCAGAGCCTGGAAGCGTTCTGATAGAAAGCTCCAATTGGAGCAGCCGGATGCCTTTCTTGACACAGAAGGCCTGTGTGGGATGCTGTCCTGGGGGACATACAGCACCTGATCGAGCAGGCCGCATCCTCAACATTTAAGGTAAGTGAAGATCAGACACCCCCTAATGGGATCAGGACGTCCTCTCCGAATCAGGCCCAAGGGCCAGCGGAGGAGGACGTCAGGGGCAGATGTGTTCAAGGAACAGACTTATTGGAAGTCCTTCAACACTTAAGGGGACATTTGGCGTTCCCAGAAGCCCAGGTTGAGGAAGAAGAGAGCAATTGTTTTGTAAAGTGCACGTTCACCTGTAGGCACCTTGGCACTGAATAACAGATATTTGCTGTTACCCAACTCAATGGTACTCATTTTATCGACCCCAGATGGATGAAAGGCTGAGTGGACCCACCTGGGTTTGAACTGGTAACCATGAGGTCAAACACAGGCCCCCGCAGTAGGTGCATTAGTCCACTGAGCTACCAGACCCGGCTGTGAGAGGAAGGAGTCAGAGAGTTTACCTCCTCATTGGGCTTTGAGCAAGGTGGTGATGAGCGAATGGAATCGCGCCTTTCCTCGTTTTCTGGCCAAACATTTTGGAGGAGTTTTGCTCACAGGTGAAGGTGGACTCGCTGATTGCAGGGTTGTCTTCACAGGGCCTGATCCTATCAGAAGAAGCCTCTCCATTGGACCAGGTGGGTAAAATGGTTGATTTGGCGGTGGAGAGAGTGTATTCAGCCTCCAATCATGCTATAAGGACCTCTGGGTATTCCAGCTACACAAGTCAGACTCTATTTTAAAGGTCTCTCAAAGGTCGCAGAACAAACGGAGCAAGATACAGATATTTCTCTACCATATAACTGATGGCGAAACAGGTCTGCTTTATTTTGGAGATTTCGTTCGAATCACTAGGAGTGGCAGCAGTTGCTGACCCAAATCACTGCCATATGAGTGCCAAGTCCTGGTGTGACTGGAAAAACAGCAGACAGTGCAGCGGTGGCTGAGTCAGGAGAATCCGGCCAAAGGGCCTGATTCACAGAACTAACTTAAGACAAAATCCTAAACTTACTACTTTTGGTATTCACAGAAGTTAGGATTTTGTCTTAAGTTTGTCTTAAAACAAACATAAGACAGACTTAAGACAGACTTAAGTTAGGATTTTGTCTTAAGTTTGTCTTAAAACAGACTTAAGACAGACTTAAGACAGACTTAAGACAGACTTAAGTTAGGATTTTGTCTTAAGTTTGTCTTAAGACAAACTTAAGACAGACTTAAGATAGACTTAAGTTAGGATTTTGTCTTAAGTCTGTCTTAAGACAGACTTAAGACAGACTTAAGTTAGGATTTTGTCTTAAGTCTGTCTTAAGTCTGTCTTAAGACAAACTTAAGACAAAATCCTAACTTCTGTGAATACCAAAATTAGTAAGTTTAGGATTTTGTTCTGTGAATCGGGCCCAAAGGGTTCCCCCTAGAAGTTCTCCCCCAAAGGTCCTGACCGTGGATGCAAGTGAGTTAGGATGGGAGGGGCAATTCTGGTGAATGAGTGAGTGTGGGGAGTGTGGTGCAATGCTCAGAAGACATTTATAGAGGTAGAGTCCAGTCTTCCCTCTGCATGCTGTCCATCTTCTGGGGAGGGAAAATTGTCCTCTGGGCCATCTGAGCAGGTTCTTCCCCTCTTATGTAGAGATAGCCCTATCTCAGGCTACCTTCCAGAAGATAGTTTGGAGAGTTAGGACGACAACGGTGGATTTGATGAACTTCTGCCCTGATTTTCTATAAGGGGTCTAAGTTGAGGGTCCTGGAAAGAGGAGACGGTATGTCTCCCATCTCCCCATTCCACTATTGTCGAAGATCCTAAAGAAGGTGCAGGCGGACCAGGCTGAGATTCTCCTGATGGTGCCGTACCGGAAACCGCGACCATGGTTCTTTCTCCTACAGTTGGCAGTTCAGGTGCCTTAGTCGATTTCATTACGGCCATACCCAGTAAAATGCATTCTTCTCCCTCTGGCCCTTTGGCTTATCTTCAGCTGGGGATGGCCCTTGAGAAGGCAAACTTAAGCTTGGGTAGTTCCTCTGATGTGGCTGATCTTATTAACCCCTTCGACGCTCATGACGAGCTCAGCTCGTCATGAGGTACACCTCTCGTACGCTCATGACGAGCTGAGCTCGTCATGAACCGCGGGTTTTTTAAAAGTGCAGCCCACAGCGGGAAAATGCGCAGCACGGATGGTGTTAACCTTGAAATCAAGGAGAGGGGGCTCTGTATACCAAAGGAATGGAGCACCCAATAACCATAAAGTTAAAGAAAATTTTCCCTTTGGTCAGGATCTAACTCATACCATACAAGCCGCAAAGGATAGCAAACAATCAGCAGGACACAAACTCCACTCTGAATGTATTAAAGCACTTATAAAGATCTAGGTATACAAAAAAGTGTATGTTTATTACTCAATAAAAATGCATAGCATTGCAAAAATACATATCATCGCAATATATTAAAAACATTTTATAAAAAACACACACGTAGAGTGACACTGTTGGATGACTACAATAATCCTAAAGGAGAATAGACATAGACAACAAACTCTGTCTAATACAAGTTCATTTGGTTCCTCTTTAAACAACAGGGGGCACGGGTCTTAATTCCCTGTCACCGTTAAGCTGCTGAATTGTCCAAATTTAACAGTAAAGTTTGGCGTCGACGCGTTTCAGTGGTACGTTCTCAAAAGGACTACTTTCATCAGGACAAGTATAATATTTTCTCCTTAACCCCTTGGGTGCTCATGACGAGGTCAGCTCGTCATGAGCCACGGCGCTCCGGTGCTCATGACGAGCTGAGCTTGTCGTGACTGCGCCCGTTCCGTGGAACGTTCGCACGCTGGGCTGATTCCCCTCCTGTGCTGAGCGTTCCACGGGAGGTAATACACCTGTGACGAGCTCAGCTCGTCATGAGCACCGGAGCGCTGTGGCTCATGACGAGCTGACCTCGTCATGAGCACCGGGGCGCTGTACACGCCCCCGCCCCCCAGCACAGCGGGGCGAAACAGCCCCGCACAGAAGGTGTTAATACGACTTTAGTCTCATCTAATATGAGATAAAGACAGAACATCACAATCTTTTTAGTCACTCCCATCCTAAACGAGTGCTACTAGGCATGGCTATAAAACTCACTGATCTTATTCAGCCATTGAGGCATCTGTCAAAAAAACGTATTATAGGCATTGGCTCACTTTTGAAAAGTGGTGTGAATTTAAAGTTTAAACTGGGGGTGGGTGAGTAATTCGGTTCCACCAGCGGAGTTTTGCCCACTCCGCGATTCACTTGGAATGGAAAGCTCCCACAAAACTCCTCCAACTGCAGTGTGGTGGAGTTTTTTCTTGCACGTGGCTATCTAACTTTAAGTTGGCGAATGATAGCGAGAATTTGCATCTCCTAGCGTGATTTTTGACAGCTAGAATGTCTCCCAGTGAGGTTTCTCAATGTGGCCGGTCGCAGCAGGTCACGACCGTTCAAGCTGAGAGAGATGCCACTTGAGTAGAAAATCCGCTTGAGCGTCAGAAAGAAGTAGTACCCTATATGTGGTGCTGTCCGCGCTGATTTTTACAGCATGGAACAAGCTCTCAGGGCTAAAAATCAGCACAATGTGCCGAATTTCGCACGCTCATGGAACTCTGCGGAATCTCACAGAGTTTTTATGTATCTCCACATGCTCCACCCACCCCTAGTTCAAACGCAATTACAGAGGACCCAGCTTCAGTGTTCAGTGTGATAACCCTCGAACACAGCCAATAATCAGTTCTCATAGTACGGTGGGACAACGGCGTGGTCCGACAACACTCAAGCACAACCAACAAACACTTCTCATTGCACTGTGGGACCATGGTATTGTATGACAACCCTCGAACACAGCCAACAATCAGTTCTCATTGCACTGTGGGACAACGGCGTAGTCCGACAACCTTGAACACAGTCGATAATCACTTCTCATAGCACTGTGGGACAACGGCACAGCCGGATAATGCGTGAGCACAGCCAATAAGCCCTTCTCATAGCACTGTGGGACAACGTCATGGTCCGACAACCCTCAAGCACAGTCAACAATCACTTCTCATAGCACTGTGGGACCACGGCATGGTCCGACAACCCTCGAACACAGCCAACAATGACTTCTAATAGCACTGTGGGACAACGGCACAGCTGGATAATGCCCGAGCACAGCCAACAATCACTTCTCATAGCCCTGTGGGACAACTGCATGGTCCAACAACCCTCGAACACAGTCAATATTCACTTCTCATTTCACTGTGGGACAACGGCATGGTTTGAAAGACCCCGACACAGCAAGCAATCACTTCTTATAGTACTGTAGAACAGCGGCATAGCCGGATAATACCCGAGCACAACCAGCAAAACAGAACAGCACCATGGTCCAAGGAAGCCCAAGCACAACCAGTAATCACAACCCTTTCCTAAACATGCATGACCCAAGTCTGCCGAAATATTCTAACAATGTTCACAAACTTCCAGGACATTAAAATGTTGCTGTTTCCAGATAATTTTCGGAGAGGCTGTTTGCCACTTTGTTGGTCGAAGACAGAAGTCTGTAGGTTGCAGGAGCTTCTGACTAAGGGCAACGAGTTGAGAGATGGTACAACACATGAACTTTCAGACCACCGGTCCTTCTTCAGGCATCAACCGTCAGATGTGAAGATCTGAAGGAGGACCCGCGTGGTTGCCAAAGCGAACGATCAGCGCAGTCTCTGTACTCATTTTGTCGGTCAAACGAAAGACATCACTACTTTCCTACACCAACTATTCATGAAATCCACTGGAAGGAATATTTTTGGGGTGGGTTGAATTTGTGTAATCGCTTTACACAAATCTCCGCAAAACGGTAAAAAATCTCAGCGAACATGCAGAAATTCCGCGAACACACGGAATTGTTTGTTCGCAATGCTTTTTTCCTGTTCGCAATCGCTGTTTGCGTGCTCGGGGGGGAAATATCTTGCGAACACTCATTTTGAGAACGCGAACAAGCAAAAAATTTCGCGAAGCCGCGGAACACAGAATTTTGGGCAATTTCACGTTCTCCGCAGAACGCGAAATTACCCAAATTCTGCAAATTCCGCGAGCGGAACGGAATTTGCCGCCCAGGCCTAGAATATTTAAGCCAGATGAAAAACTGCTCATTAAGAGACACGGAGACCAGCCCTGAGTATGTCGGAACCTGCATCTGATACTGACAGTGCCACTCACCTGTAGTCCAAGGGGAGGCCAGGTTTCCAGATGCTCTGTTATTATTCTGCCTTCACCTGATCGGGGGACTTTTATTATAATATGTTTATTGACTGCACTGCTGAAGTTCATTACAGGACAGCATATTCTGTTCGCACGACGCTGGCTTTGATAGCGACTTCAATTAAACGGCTCAAAATATGCGTTTGCAACAAATTACAAGCGGCATATTCATGCGATGAGTTCACCTCACAGATTCTGCATCATTATCCGCAGAGCTGCAAGCAAAGGGTCTCTTTCAGAAGGAGCCGGAAAAAAACATGAAAGAGGGTGATAGTGTGACCATGTATTAGAAGGAATAATTACCCCCTACCTCACATACCAAACGATAACAGAGCCAACTGCTTTGGCTTTTGTATAATTGCCATATATTCCAAGTAATTCAACACCCTCAACCATACTAAACATATAGTAACAAATACAATTACTTTGGATTTTGAAAATTTACAGTGTATTATGCAGAATAAAATACCCTATGCCGTGTGCAAAAGCAGTGAAAATATAATTATTTTGGCTTTTGCATAATGAAACACTTTTACCATGTTTCACTGACACACACATTGCACATGCACTGCACGGACAGCAGTCGGGTGTTTGGGCAAAATATTGAGTTTAAAATATTGGGAATCATAAATATCAGAAAAAAATATTGTGATATAAAAATGTCATGCTATGGAATATTGTTGTCAAGAGTATCGTTTTTTTAGAATTTAAATAATATCGTTTTCAAGAATATTGTCATTTTTAATACCATTATCAGTAATCAAGTTGTAAAACATATTGTTTTTTAAAATTATTTTAATGTGTTTTGCTGATTATATTATTTTTATATGGTGGTAATGTTGGTATAATTGTTATTACTTTTTATAAAATATATATTTGCAATTTTAAATGATTTAGTATTTTTTTAAAGTTATTAGTAATTTATAGTGTTGTAGCCTAGTCATTGTTGAGCTTATTAGGGGATAGGGTGGGACGTTATCTATATTAGACATACTTTCAATTTTGATTTTTTTTTGTTAATTCATTTTTTATTTGATTATTCATTATATTTATTTATTTGTCTTTATTCTTAGTCATAATAAGTAATATTTTAGTGGTGGGTTGTGGGGTTTGAAGGGGTGGGAAGCTAATTAAGTTATACATAATTTAGAATTATGTATTCGTTTTTATTTGTTAATTATTTATTTACTTGTCTGTTAAGTATGTAAATAGCTTAATACTGATTTATTCAAGAAACATTTTTGTTGTGAGCTGCTTGGTTGGTAGAGGTTTAAGGTGGGAAGTTATACAAATGTATATGTATTTTATTTTAATGCAAAATACTTAGGGGCCCATTAGGATGTCTGGCGGATCGCCACTGCCATGTGGGTGTTGGTGATCCACCAGACATCCTTACCCGCCTGCCACCCATTTCCCCCCCACCATATTATGGCGGGGGGACCGCGGCGGACGGAAAGACCGTCCGCCGCTTTTCCGCCCCGGTCGCAAGGCGACCGGTTCGGAAAAGGTTTAATCTGGTAGCACTGTCGATCAGACACCGTCAGCCATATTTGCATGGGCCAAAACAGGGGCCTTTCTGCCTGTCATCCTAATGAGCCCCTTAATATTAGAAGTATTCCAGACTGAGGCCACCCTCTGATATATTTTCCTGCACGGGGACATTATCTGAAGAGAGCCTGTTTTCCTTCTTTCCCAGGTCCAGCTGGTAATAACCAGCTCTCCTCCCAGCGCTGGCCTGTACCGAGGCTTCCCGTCACCCGCAGAGCCGCCGCCTGCATCTTCTGTGCGAGGAAATGTTGAAAAGAGCGAGAGGTTTGTTGCAAACCTGCTAATAACTCCCCGCGAGACCTCGACAATGCGGCTGCGCCGGTCAGAGGCGCAGCCGCTCGAGGGGAAGTGAACTGGAAGCGGTAACTAGTCTTGCAGCTTGGCTGAGTTACCACGAGCCATGTTTGCAGGATGAGGTATTTACTGGAGAGGGCAAGCCTGACGAGGGAATATGGAAACAGCACGCGCGTCTACAAGAGACTCAACGGCGGAGAACAGTCCTTCTGTAATCATATTATTTACATATTTATACAATTCTAATATTCCCCTTCGAGCAGGCGGGAGCAGTGAGATTTCTTCGGAAAGAATTATTGGTTTCATACTTTTTTTTATTATTTAACATTGGCAGCCGCGGTCGGCAGTAGGAGTTCCTGCAGGGCGGTGACGTGGGGAGCGGGAGGGGCAAGGTGGGGGGGGGGGGGGGGGTTGTAATGTATGGATTACGGAGTTTAACAGGTAAGTAAACATGTAAATAAATAAAACGAGTTTCGTTGCGCGCACTGCATCGCATTTGGTGATGCAGTGCGCGCCCTGCAGGAACTCCTACCGCCGACCGCGGCTGAACATTGGAAAAATAAAGCAAGTCAAGGAAGATCAGGGGCCCTCAGACAGGGGCCAGTTACTTTATGTTTAACGCCTTCGCTGCGCTGAACGTTCCGCGCTGGTGCGGAACGCTCTATTGAGCGGGCGGGGCCGGAATGCTCAGCGGACGTGCGCAGCACTAGCGAGGTAGTGCACGCGACGTCCGCTGAACGTTCGCCGCACTTAAAGGTTTAAGGATCGCTGGGACTGGGGAGGGCCAGGCTGTGCAGCTACATTGAACCCCCCGGGTTCAGCCTGTGATCAGCCTGTGAAAAGCAGACTATTGTAACTTTACGTTGCATGGGGTATTGCCTATGAATCTGCAGACAGGAATTCTACACTGCAGTACTTGTTATTGGGGCATTACGCTCATATCAAGTCCAAAATAATGCTGTCCCCCAACACACGCTTCACTTTCAACATGGCGGTGTCAGCCACAGACGGCAGCCTGTCGGGGATGTTCAACAAGTGCACATGCGGTTCACAATCACAACGCTGATGGTACAACGCGGTGCCATTACAACGCAGTCAGTACATCGACCGCCTTGTTACCACGTATACCATTACAACGCAAGTCGTTACAACAACGTGCTGTAGGGGGCTTTAGGTGTTGGATTAGCAATCCAACACCTTCCCTACTGTTGCACAGACTGGAGTTGGAATAGTAAACTATACTATTCCAAACTCCAGCGCCCCCTACGGCAAGTTGTTGTAATGACTTGCGTTGTAATGGTACGTGTGGTAACAACGCAGCCGTTGTACTGACTGTGTTGTAAAGGCATGCGTTGTAAAGGCATGCGTTGCAATGTCATATACAACATGGGGGTGGGGAGCGGTCTACCTTACAAAAGGCAGGTGGTGTCGAACAAATAGGGAAGTGTGCTAAACGCAAAAGATGCTGTCTCAGGGAGCTCTCCAATGGTGTCTTTGTGAAACACTAACCATCAACCCCTTCCTAGGACTGACACAAGGGAAAACACAAACGAGACACCCGAGCCAGGGAGATGGCAACCTCACTCCTCGTCATCACAGACACTGCTTCGAGTCCCAGACTCGTGTACGACAACCTCAAGGATTCGAGGTGTTGAGGTTTTGGTTTTGCCTCCATTGCAGGAAGACAGGAATTATGTGTTAGAGAAAAACCTGGGGTCCACAGGTGTCAAGATTGACATGCATGGAGCCGGCCTTCCTAGCTATGGCCCACGTGCACTGTGGGAGGGGGATGGGCACACAACACACCAGCTGCACAACAGAGACGCACAAGAAGGGTGTATATAAGCATACATAGCCAGTATGGCACACACACATATAGCCATGAACACAGACACATGCAGAGCACATGCACAAGCCTGAGAAAAACACGCATACTGTCATATGTCATACACATATTCCAACACATACATATACACAAACACTGCATAAGCGCACACACTCATATAAGCCACACAACAACACACAGAGGCAGATAGCTACAGACACAATGTAAAGAGATACAAAGCAGACATTCACAAGCAGACCTTCGTTTCAGACAACAAAGGCATAATAACTATTAGAATGGGGGGTCTCTAGTTGGCAGAGGTAGGTACCTTTGTCCAAACAGGGATGCTGGCTTCTAGTTAGGGTAAGGGGGCTACACACTTTAGATAACCCATGCTCACCCCCTGGGTAGCTTGGCACGAGCAGACAGACTTATCCCAAATGCAATGTGTAAAGTATTTGTACTCAAGACACACAGTAATACAGTGATAACACCACAAAGGGACACCACAACAGTTTAGAAAAATAAAGTATCTTTATCTAAACCCAAGAAGACCAAAACGACAAAAATCCAACATACATGTAATAAGAATATGACTTTAAAAAGGTTTCAAACAACTTGGTCCATAGAAAACTATTGATGCATGATTTTTCTCAAAGTACCTGTAATTGGGACAAAATTCACTAGGCCAAACAGCCGCAGAGATGGGAAGCGTCGAAAAACAAAGTGATTCGTCAGTTCCTGACACCGTGGGGAGGCGATGTGACTGTTCTGCTGCACACAGGAGAAGTGAACACAGGAGGACTGTCCAGTCGATAGGGCGAAATGATGTGTCGATTCCGAGATGGTTCTGCTCCACGGGGATGCATCGGGAAAACTTCCTGCACAGCTACTACGAGTGGAAATCTGGGATGCATCGATTGATGCGGTGGCGGCGCTGCGTCAGTTTCTTCAGCCATGATCCCTCTCTCGATGCATCAGTTTTTGCAGCTGCAACAGGCCCTGTGTCGGAGTCGGCAGCGGCGCAGCGATGCGTAGAGATTCTTCTCGCACAACGGTGCTGTGTTGGAAAAACAGCCGCAAGAAGAGCAGTGCATCGAATTTCCTGTAGTTGAGTTGCTTTGCTAGCTCCCAACAGCAGGCACAACCTCCAGAGGCTCCACACAGTCACAGGCACCTCTTGGCAGGTCAGAACTCCCATCAAGGAAGTTCGGGGGAGCTGGGAGTGAAGTCTTTGTGTCCCTAAGACTTCACAACGGGAAACATCCTTTACAGCGCAACTTTTACCACGCAGTGCCTTTACGATGCAACTTTTACAACGCAAACCATTACAACGCATTGCGCTGGGGGGCGCTCTAGGATAGGGAATAGGTATAATGTACTATCCAACACCTTCCCTACTATCCTCGGGGACTGGAGTTGGAATAGTAAATTAAACAATTCACTATCCAGCGCCCCAAAGCACTATGCGTTGTAAAGGCATGCGTTGTAAAAACCACGCTGTAAAGGCATGCGATGTAAAAGCATGCGTTGTAATGTCATACATCCCTTCACAACACAGGAGGCAAGTTCTACTCAAGCCCTTGGAGATCTACCTCAAGCAGGGAGACACAGCACACAGCAAAGTCCTTCTCCTTTTTTTGGCAGAAACCGCTACTGCAGGCCAACCCCAAACAGCACACAGCAAAGGGGCACTACTCCTTCTCCAATTTTTCCAGGTCTTCTCCTTGGCAAAGGTTCCTCTTGATTCCAGAAGTAGTCTAAATGTCATGGGTTTTAGGTCTAATATTTATACCCCAAAATGTATTTGTTCTCTTTGTGCAAGGGTCTCTGAGCCCAGTACAAACCAGTTCTGTCCTCACTGGTGCAGTATGACCACAGGGGGTTGAGAGGAGAACTCATCCCACTACTCTAAATTCAGCTGAGCCCCATTCAGCTCAGCTCAGAGTCATCCAGGATGGGCCAGGCACACGTCACCCTCCCCAAGAGGCTGTCTACAGTGACTGCACATCCACAGCCCCTGTCACTCCAAAACCAGAGAGTCAATACACAAACAGGCAGAGGCACACAGGATGGTTAAACAAGAAAATGGCTACTTTCTAAAAGTGGCATTTTCAAACACACAATTTAAAAAACATCTTTACTAAAAGATGTGTTATTAAATTCTGAGTTCAGAGAACCTAAACTTTATTTCTCTATATTGTCCCAATGGGAAGTTATATTTATAAGATGTTATAAATATACTCCCATTCTAGCCTATAGGGAAACATAGCCTTTCTGTAGTGAAAAACAAAATTGGCAGTATTTCACTATCAGGACATGTCACACACACCACCAGTACATGTCCCACCTTTAACATACACTGCAACCTGCCCGGGGGGGGGGGTACTTTGGGCCTACCTTCGGTGTGGATTACATGTAATAAAAGGGAAGGTTAGGGCTTCTCAAGTGGGTGCACTTGCCAGGTGGACATGGCAGTACAAAACTGCACTCAGACACAGCAGGGGCAGGTTTGAGATACCTTTTCAGGGCTACTCATGTGGGTGGCATAATCAGCGCTGCAGGCCCACTAGTAGCACTTGATTTATAGACCCTAGCACACTTAGTGCACTTTACTATGGACTTACCAGTCGATCAAATATGCCAATCATAGATAACCAATCATGATAACAGTTTACACAGAGAACATATGCACTATAGCACTGATTAGCAGTGTTAAAGTGCCCGGAGTCCTATGGCCAACAACAGGTCAGGAAAAAATAGGAGGAAGAAGCAAAAAAGGGGCAAGTCCTACAGTAACATAATACTCGCGCGCACACACATGTGCGTGTGCGGAAATGCTACAGACCAACCAAAACAAACAGAAAGAAGGCATCCACACAGACATGCATGTGAAGGTGAAACACACATACACAGTAGCGTGACACTGGACCACATGCATAGCAAGCATGCACACTTCACAGGCACACACTTCAGACAAGCACACCCCAGAGAGGCCGGATCACAGTACCCAGGACTCACACACACTGGAGAGGCCAGGCCAGACCACAGCATCCAGGACTCACACACACTGGAGAGGCCAGGCCAGACAACAGCACCCAGGACTCACACACCCCAGAGAGGCCAGACCACAGCTTCCAGGACTCACACACACGAGAGAGGCCAGACCAGACCACAGCATCCAGGACTCACACACACGAGAGAGGCCAGGCCAGACCACAGCACCCAGGACTCACACACCCCAGAGAAGCCAGACCACAGCATCCAGGACTCACACATACTGGAGAGGCCAGACCACAGCACCCAGGACTCACACACCCCAGAGAGGCCAGACAACAGCACCCAGGACTCACACACCCCAGAGAGGCCAGACCACAGTACTCAGGACTCACACACACGAGAGAGGCTAGGCCAGACCACAGCATCCAGGACTCACACACCCCAGAGAGGCCAGACCACAGCATCCAGGACTCACACACACGAGAGAGACCAGGACAGACCATAGCACCCAGGACTCACACACACGAGAGAGGCCAGACCACCCAGGACTCACACACACGAGAGAGGCCAGACCACAGCACCCAGGACTCACACACCCCAGAGAGGCCAGACCACAGCACCCAGGACTCACACACCCCAGAGAGGCCAGACCACAGCACCCAGGACTCACACACCCCAGAGAGGCCAGACCACAGTACCCAGGACTCACACACACGAGAGAGGCCAGGCCAGACCACAGCATCCAGGACTCACACACCCCAGAGAGGCCAGACCACAGCATCCGGGACTCACACACCCCAGAGAGGCCAGACCACAGCACCCAGGACTCACACACACGAGAGAGGCCAGACCACAGCACCCAGGACTCACACACCCGAGAGAGGCCAGGACAGACCACAGCACCCAGGACTCACACACACGAGAGAGGCCAGGCCAGACCACAGCACCCAGGACTTACACACCCCAGAGAGGCCAGACAACAGCACCCTGGACTCACACACCCCAGAGAGGCCAGACCACAGCATCCAGGACTCACACACCCCAGAGAGGCAAGACCACAGCATCCAGGACTCACACACACGAGAGAGACCAGGACAGACCACAGCACCCAGGACTCACACACACGAGAGAGGCCAGGACAGACCACAGCACCCAGGACTCACACACACGAGAGAGGCCAGACCACAGCACCCAGGACTCACACACCCCAGAGAGGCCAGACCACAGCACCCAGGACTCACACACCCCAGAGAGGCCAGGACAGACCACAGCACCCAGGACTCACACACCCCAGAGAGGAGAGACCACAGCACCCAGGACTCACACACCCCAGAGAGGCCAGGACAGACCACAGCACCCAGGAATCACACACACGAGAGAGGCCAGACCACAGCACCCAGGACTCACACACCCCAGAGAGGCCAGACCACAGCACCCAGGACTCACACACCCCAGAGAGGCCAGGACAGACCACAGCACCCAGGACTCACACACCCCAGAGAGGCCAGACCACAGTACCCAGGACTCACACACACGAGAGAGGCCAGGCCAGACCACAGCATCCAGGACTCACACACCCCAGAGAGGCCAGACCACAGCATCCAGGACTCACACACACGAGAGAGACCAGGACAGACCACAGCACCCAGGACTCACACACACGAGAGAGGCCAGACCACAGCACCCAGGACTCACACACCCCAGAGAGGCCAGACCACAGCACCCAGGACTCACACACCCCAGAGAGGCCAGGACAGACCACAGCACCCAGGACTCACACACCCCAGAGAGGCCAGGACAGACCACAGCACCCAGGACTCACACACACGAGAGAGGCCAGGCCAGACCACAGCACCCAGGACTCACACACATGAGAGAGGCCAGACCACAGCACCCAGGACTCACACGCCCCAGAGAGGCCAGACCACAGCACCCAGGACTCACACACCCCAGAGAGGCCAGACCACAGCACCCAGGACTCACATACCCCAGAGAGGCCAGACCACAGCACCCAGGACTCACCCACCCCAGAGAGGCCAGACCACAGCATCCAGGACTCACACACACGAGAGAGGCCAGACCACAGCACCCAGGACTCACCCACCCCAGGGAGGCCAGGCCAGACCACCACACGCAGGATTCACACACACTGGAGAGGCCAGACCACAGCATCCAGGACTCACACACCCCAGAGAGGCCAGACCACAGCATCCAGGACTCACACACCCCAGAGAGGCCAGACCACAGCATCCAGGACTCACACACACGAGAGAGACCAGGACAGACCACAGCATCCAGGACTCACACACACGAGAGAGGCCAGACCACAGCACCCAGGACTCACACACCCCAGAGAGGCCAGACCACAGCACCCAGGACTCACACACCCCAGAGAGGCCAGGACAGACCACAGAACCCAGGACTCACACACCCCAGAGAGGCCAGGACAGACCACAGCACCCAGGACTCACACACATGAGAGAGGCCAGGCCAGACCACAGCACCCAGGACTCACACACATGAGAGAGGCCAGACCACAGCACCCAGGACTCACACACCCCAGAGAGGCCAGACCACAGTACCCAGGACTCACACACCCCAGAGAGGCCAGGACAGACCACAGCACCCAGGACTCACACACCCCAGAGAGGCCAGACCACAGCACCCAGGACTCACATACCCCAGAGAGGCCAGACCACAGCACCCAGGACTCACCCACCCCAGAGAGGCCAGACCACAGCATCCAGGACTCACACACACGAGAGAGGCCAGACCACAGCACCCAGGACTCACCCACCCCAGGGAGGCCAGGCCAGACCACCACACGCAGGATTCACACACACTGGAGAGGCCAGACCACAGCATCCAGGACTCACACACCCCAGAGAGGCCAGACCACAGCATCCAGGACTCACACACACGAGAGAGACCAGGACAGACCACAGCATCCAGGACTCACACACACGAGAGAGGCCAGACCACAGCACCCAGGACTCACACACCCCAGAGAGGCCAGACCACAGCACCCAGGACTCACACACCCCAGAGAGGCCAGGACAGACCACAGCACCCAGGACTCACACACCCCAGAGAGGCCAGGACAGACCACAGCACCCAGGACTCACACACCCCAGAGAGGCCAGACCACAGTACCCAGGACTCACACACCCCAGAGAGGCCAGGACAGACCACAGCACCCAGGACTCACACACCCCAGAGAGGCCAGACCACAGCACCCAGGACTCACACACCCCAGAGAGGCCAGGACAGACCACAGCACCCAGGACTCACACACCCCAGAGAGGCCAGGACAGACCACAGCACCCAGGACTCACACACACGAGAGAGGCCAGGCCAGACCACAGCAACCAGGACTCACACACATGAGAGAGGCCAGACCACAGCACCCAGGACTCACACGCCCCAGAGAGGCCAGACCACAGCACCCAGGACTCACACACCCCAGAGAGGCCAGACCACAGCACCCAGGACTCACATACCCCAGAGAGGCCAGACCACAGCACCCAGGACTCACCCACCCCAGAGAGGCCAGACCACAGCATCCAGGACTCACACACACGAGAGAGGCCAGGACCGACCACAGCACCCAGGACTGGGGCTGAGGCAGACTGTTGGCAGCCGAGGTGTGAAAAAAGGAACAGATTTTGGGTAATTTAAAGGCTGCGCTGAGCTCTGCGCGGATGATTCACTGCAGTGAGCGAAGCAGCCAGTTGGAGGCTATGTGACGAGAATACCGATAGTACTGGTGGGGGCAGGAGGCGGCCGGAGGAGCCGGCCTAGGAAGCGAAGAAGAGAGAGGACCCTGCAACTAAAAGGAGCTGGCGGTAAGCGTCGTTTACAATGCGGTGTTTACACTGCACGACCTTTACCACGCTGCCATTACAACGCAAGTCGTTACTACGACTTGCACTGGATGGCGCTGTTGGTTAAGGAATATAGTAATTTTATATTCCAACACCTTCCCTACTGTTACGTGGACTAGTGTCGGAATATAAAATTATAATAATCTTCAATTCGCGCACACCAACGCAAGTCGTTGTAACGACTTGCGTTGTAAAATCCGCGATGTAAAGTATCGCAATCAAAATGATCGCGTTGTACTGTCATACATCCGGAGCCGGCAGGAGAGCAGCAGACCCCCAGCATCTAAACACAGGGTCCTGAGAGCAGCAGACCCCAGCCTCAAAACACAGGGTCCTGAGAGCCACAGCTTCTGACACAGGCTGCTGTGCAAGGTCCCAATCCAGGAATCAATCCCGATTGAGGCCAGAATTAAGTTCAAGGCAGAGGCGTAGCTAGAGCTTCTGGCGCCCGGTGCTATCCCCCAGATTGCCGCCCATGGCAGGTAGTGGCGGGGAGGGTGGATCTGGGGAAAAATGTCAGCGAGCAGCAGGGGTGGATTGGCAGGGTTTAAGTTACAACGCCACTCTCTACTCCACTGCATAAGAAAGGGTGTGAAACTGCGTCGTAAGCCTAGAGCAAACCTCGAAGGTCAAGTCTCAGTTGATGAAGGCCCACCAGCACTAAAATGGTAGCTAAATGCATAAGTAAATGTATCCCTTCCTTCCCTTCCTCCTCTTACACCTCTCCATACTGAACTGCTACTACAAGACCACAGCAGTAAAACCACCTGCTAGACATCAAGAACACCACCAAAACAACTCCCACATAGGTTACACTCTACACCCACACTCTACCAATCAACGATAGTATTTAGAAACATAAGCAAAGCTATAGCTATAGAACAGCTTCATTATCTCTTCCATCCATGCATCTATCTATTCATTCTTTCACCCTTCCATCCACCTACTGGCATCCACCATTTCACCTTTAGATTCTGTCATCCATTCATTCTTTCATCCATCATTCAATATTTTCCCATTCTATCCATTTATCTATCTATCCATCCATCTAATTTGTAAGCATTTATCGGATTTTCGGTAAATCCGCAATCCGCGAACTCTCGCGGATGTAGCGAAAATACGCAAATCCGCGCGCTGCGGATTTTTTGCTTGTGATCGCACTGCTCGCGGTCCGCGGCGCGGGCAGCAACAATCTCGCACTCGCGAAATTACAAAAATTACAATTGGGGAGGAGTGAAGGAAGTGGCCCAGTCTCCAACTTCCTGTTCCTGTCCAGCAAGCTCCTCCCATTGCTTAGTCCATTTCCTGGCCACTTTGAATTCGATCTTGACTGGGAAGGATTACTTTTTGTGGATGCTGCTGGAGATTTGATTTTGAGGCCTTTTGGATTACTTTTGGATTCGAAATTTGATTTCACAAGTAAGTTGATAAGTTGATGTTGTTTGTTTGTGGTGATTTTTGTGTGTTTTTCGACTTTTTGGGGTGGGGTTGGGGGCTGGCTATGTTGGTGGGAGGCCATTTTGAGGCATGGTCCTGCAGGTCCTGGCCATGTGGATGGGGTCAAGCGGCCATTTTGAAGTCAGGCAGTGTGCTTTGTGCCCTAGGCCCACCCAGTCTGCTCTGATTTCTTTCATTATGCCCAGGGAGCCTAGAACTCCAGCGGATTACCCGAAAATCGGATTTTAAAAAAAAAATGTTGCCTGTGTTCGCACTGCTCGCGTCCCGCGCAGCAACAGTCTCGCACTCGCGAAATTGTAAAAATTACAATTCTGCACATGAATTGAAAACTACCAGGCTTAGTTATGGGTGCATGCATGATACAACTGTTTTGTTGAATTTTAACATGATTCTGGCCAGGGCATGGATGGCATTGGATTGTGGTGATTTTTGTGTGTTTTACGTCTTTTTGGGGTGGTGTTGGGGGCTTGCTATGTGGGTGGGGGTCATTTTATTGCCTGATCCCGTGTGGGTGGGGGTCTAGGGGCCATTTTAAGCCAGTTTGTGTGCTTTGTGCCATAGGCTTGCACCCAGTGTGCTGTGATTTTATCATGCCCAGGGGGCCCAGAATCGGTCTGTTCGCGGATTTTGCTGGTTTTTCGCCACGTTCGCGGACCTGACGTACAACATGAAAGAAAGAACAGAAAACATTGATGATTGCTGCTTGTCGATGTCCTTGTCAACCAAATCAAACATTTAGAAAGAACAAGAACCAACTATTTTGCGAGGCGCACAGCTGCCTGACCGCCACCCTCCCCCCCCCCTGCGTGGGAACGCACCCATTGTGGCGCAGGCCCAGGCCTTAACGTGGCACATCTCCCTAGATGCATCACGTTGTACATGACTCGCAGGGATGCACCACGTTTACGTCGCTGTGCGTCAGGTAAGGCAGCGTAAACGTGGCGCAAGGGGCTTGTAAATCTGCCCCTTTGTGTCTAGCATTACGCAGTTCTCTAAAGTACACTCATACATTACTCAGCCCAATTAAATGAACACAAAATAGAAAATAAATAAGCAGTGGCACCGCCACAGAGAAGGAGAGCAGTGCACCTGAAATGCACAGAAGATTTTGAAATATTAATTTACCTCTCCTATCAATGTAATCGGCAGCATTATTGCTCTTTGTAAAAAAGTTAAAACAAACATTTGCAATATAACACACAGAGCAGGAGAAAAAACAGAGTAGTGAGTGATGAAAAAATTGCTACTACTACTCACCAAGCCCGGGGACCTCCACTCCCAGCAGGTCGAGCAGGTCGCGCTCCCGGTCCAGGATATCGGTCCAGCGGTGGGTCACCTGGTTGTAGGTGCGCTGGACCCCCGAGATGTGAAACAGGGCCCGGCACACCTGCTCCCACCGCTTCCGTCGCTCCTGGAGGTTGTAGCCACCAGTGATCCTGCCGCCTGCCGCGATGGTCCTGGGGAGGCGGCGCTGTACATAGAAAACGAGTGCGCCCACCTCCTCAGGGCTGAAGATGTCCCTGGGCACCACCATTTCCGCCCTCAAACGGCCACACGGGAGCCGGGCACGGGCTGCGGGGCCCGTCTTGGGCAGCTTCACAGCTGGCTTCACCATGGTCTGGGCAGGTGTTAGCAACAAGGAGACAAAATGAAAAAGAATAAGACTAGAGAAGAAGAAAATAAAAGTTTTAAAAAGTAGTTGAAAAGTAAACAAAAGTAGCCTAAAACACAAAAATATAGACCTAGAAAACTAGAGGGATAGAAAAAAAGTTAAATAGATCAAAAAAATATTAAAACAAGCAAAGGATGGCAGAGATATAGAGAGGATAGAAACACCATGCCCAGACACATAGGAATGAATGAAAAACAAGATGGCGGCCCGATCACGTGCGCGTAAGTAAGTTCGCACGCGATTTCTCTCGCGAACTTGCATTCGCAAGGCGCTCATTCCGCGAGATTACACATAGCGGGCGGAAACGGAAATACGTCACGCAAACAAAATGGCGGCGCCCATACTCAACCTTGGGGTAACTCGCACGAGTTCGCGGTTTCCACGGTCGATTTCGCACGACGCCGCGCCTCGCGAATACCACGAAATTACCGAAAAACGAGTTTTGCAAAAGCAAAACCAACGAGCAGGTGCAAAAGTTCGAGCTCATCATTTGTAACCATTTCCCTGTAGTGCTTCCTGAAGGGGCCCTCCAGAATCCGGTTGCCTACTTGCAACTATTGTGTGACCCTGCTCTGACAGTCACAGAATAGTTAGAAGTATGCCATTGCATCCTGTTAAAATTTTTTTACATTGCAACGAAAAGGAAAGGGAGCAGACAAGCAGGTGCCAGCCTTCATTAATGTCAGTTGGGGCAGGGCAGGTGTTGTTGTTTGCAAAACTTAAAGCACTTAGCAGGTGTGCTTTGCTTTGCCACAATAATGTACACTCACTGGTCAACCAGAGGGTGCTGTGATGACACCGAGGGTGGCATGGGTGTGCCAGCCAGAGGGTGGCATGGGTGAACCAGAGTGGCAGTGTTGACAGAGGATGGCAGTGCTTTGCTTTGCCCCAATAATGTACACTGGTGAACCAGAGGGTGCTGTGATGACACAGAGGGTGACATGGGTGAGCCAGAGGGTGGCATGGGTGAACAAAGAGAGTGCCAGTGGTGACAGAGGGTGGCAGTGATGAAGAAAGCCTTGCAAACAGGCTGGGCACGTAGAAACAACAAGTTCGCAAAACTGGCGACCCGACAAGTAGGTTCGCAATTTGCGAAATTGTACAAAACCCTCGCGAACTTGCAGAAACCCGTGCGAACACACACCCAAAAAAATGCGCAAAATCCGCGAGAATTCGCGGATTTTGCGGATTTTCGCAATCCGCAAATTCGCAAATCCGCAAATTCGCAGTTTGCGAATCCGCAAAATCCGCCCATGCTTACCAATTTGCCATCCATCTATTATGCCCATCCATACAGTCTAAAAACCAACCATCCACTCTGCCACCCATTGATCTATTCACTCTGCCATCCATTCTCTTTGCATCCATCCTCCACTCTTTTATCTTACCATCACCTCTGCCATTCATCGATCAACTGACATCCTTTCATGAATTCATTAACTCTTCCATTCATCCACTCGGCCATCCATCAGCCTACTCTGCCGTCCATCCATCCTCCTATCCTCTCTTCCATCCATCCATCAATCCACTCTGTCATTTACCCTCTCTGCTATCCACTCTGCCATCCATTCACCATCCATCCACTCTGCCACCCGTCCATTCATCAACTCTTCTATCTATTCAGTTAACCACCCATCCACTCTGCCATTCATTCATCCATCAATCCACCCACTCTGCTATTAAACCACCCATTCATCCACTGCCATGCATCAATCCCCTCCACCATCCATCTGCTCATCCATCCATCCATTTATCCACTCTGCCATCCATTCATCAATCCATCCACTCTGCTATCCAATCATGCATTCATTCACTTTGCCTTTAATCCATTCACGCTGTCACGCATCCATTCATTTACTTTGCCATCCATCCAATCTGCCATCCACCCATACATTCATTCACTTTGCCACCCATCTATTCACCCTGCCATCCATTCATCATCCATCCACTACGACTTCCATTCCCAGATCTTTCGCCCACTCATCCAGCCCTTTACTCTATCCTCCTTTCAGCTGTCCCTCCACCTATTCATTCACTCAACTATTCATCCATTTGTTCTGCCTTCCTTTCACTTGTCCATCCACCTATCCATTCACGCACTCACCCATCCACCCATCCCTTTACTATACTTTCATGTGTCCATCCATCATCATTCACTTCTTCTTTCACCCACTCATTCATCCTCCTACTCCATCATCCCTACTTCCTTTTTTTCACCCTTTTCTTCCAACATTCCTTCTTTCTTTCCCTGTTCTATTTACCCAGCAGTCGGGTTTCCTCTGTGGCTGTGGGAGTGCTTCCGGTTTCCACGTGAGACATGACTGCATGTCAAAAACTAAACCTGCACCTACATGGTCTGTAATGTCTGGATTTAATGAGCGAGCCCGCACCATCCAGCAACAAACCACTAAACAGCCCATTCTTGGATCACGGTGAAGCAGAGCATTCACTACAAACACTGGGCCTTATTTATGAAGGCCTTGCGCCGCCGGTGCGTCACTTTTTCCCATGTTAAAAATGACGCACCGGCGGCGCAAGGCCTTCATAAATCTGCCCAACTGTGCGAAAACACTTAAAGTTTTTTTGGGGGTGTGGGAGTTGGGCTATGCAAAACTCCCAGGCACCCTGCAAAACCAAATGGGGGAGGGGCAGGGGGCTTAGGGTGGTCAGAAAAGGACGGTGGAAGGAAGGGGCAGGGTGCTGAGAAAGAGAATATGGACAGAAGCATAGGGATAGTTAACCCCTTCGCTGCGGGGGTTAATTTCCTGCTGTGCTGGGGGGGAGGGGGGCGCGCACGGCGCCCGCATGCTCAGGGCGAGCCGAGCTCGTCATGAGGCACGGCGCTCCGGTGCTCATGACGAGCTCAGCTCGTCACAGGTGCATTACCTGCCGTGGAACGCTCAGCACAGCAGGGGAATTCTCCCCGCACCTGAGCGTTCCACGGCTCATAACGAGCTGAGCTCGTCATGAGCACCGGAGCGCCGTGGCTCAGGACGAGCTCATGAGGAGGCTTGGGGCAAATGAAGTGGAAGCTCGCAGGAATAAAATAAACACAGTAAAAGAGGCTGTGTATTTTCGTCTGGAATGTTCCTAGAAATCAGGGAATGGTGGTCTATTTTAGCAATGGATGATGTTTGGGGTCCTTCGTGCTAGTCCACAAAATGTAATGAACTGAATGTTTGCTTATTGCGGCGCTGGGAGTGAGCCTCGCATACCAGAGCACACGAGGACGGAGACTGAGAGCAGAGAGACGGGCGGGGCGAACATAGGGGATATTTAACTTTTTGGGAGCACTGCAGTCAACGTCAGGCATCGGAACGCTTAAGAGAAACTGAATGAACAAGTGCAGTCCTATCCTAACTTGCACAGTGCACTTACATACACGTGACGTGTGCAGTGCTGCTCGACTATGTCAGGGGCGTAACACAGGCCCCCGCATCCCCCGCATTGCAGGGGGCCCGAAGCTCCAGAGGGCCCCCTCGGCACTGCACTCTGCCCAGAGAGCTCCTGATTGAGCCTGGAGGGGTCCCCTCCAGTGGACTATGGGGCCGATTCAGAGACCTAACCTAAGACAAAATCCTAAACTTACTACTTTTGATATTCACAGAAGTTAGGATTTTGTCTTAAGTTTGTCTTAAAAAAGACTTAAGACAAACTTAAGACAAAATCCTAACTTTTGTGAATACCAAAAATAGTAAGTTTAGGATTTTGTCTTAGGTTAGTTCTGTGAATCAGGCCCAGTGTGCCTAAGTAAATCCTGGGCTGGCCACCAGTACCACGCAGCTGCCGCCCCCAAAATAGTGCCGCCTGGAGCGGACCGCCCCCAACGCACCCCCCTAGCTATGCCAGTGGTTCAAGGCACTCTGTATGACATACAGAGCCTTATACAACCCGGGCCCGAGTAAAATCAAAAACCTGTTGACCCTCTATGTCCCAGACAGAAGCCTCTGATCCGGCTCCGAACGGCTGCTAAAAACCACCAGAATCAGGAGAGCCAGAAGGGGAGGTAGAGCCTTCACTCCTCCGGCACCCAAGCTGTGGAATTCACTGCCACGCGAATCTAGACTTCTGTAAACGGAAGCAGCCTTCCGGAAGTCGATTAAAACTTGGCTGTTCCATCAGTATTTTTACTCCACCTCTATCCTTTCTATGGTATTGTTCTCTTAGCGCTGGGAAGCCTTCGGGCAGCTATGCACTCTACAAATCACATAATTCAATAAATAAATAAACACAGGGTCCTGTGAGCAGCAGACCCCCTTCCTCTGAAGTCAGGCGTCTCCTCATGCGCATCACCCACGGGGTCTTCTCGTGATCACCATCTGATAATCCCACAACAGGGTCCGTTTCAAGGATGTAAGAATCCCTAGGTTGGGACATACTCCCAAAGTGGAAAGGATGTCCCACACTGGCTTCATTCACACCTAAGTCCTTGAAACATGCCGAAACGTCTCGAGTTTTACTTTGCTTGTCCCAAACCGTGCAATATTATAAGGACCCGAATCCCCCTCTGTCTTTCTCCTCCTACAAAAATTATTGCAACCACTTGAAGTTCTACTCAATTACCCTGTTCAACATTCTGGTCCTGTCCATGGAACAAAAGTCCTCCCCTGCTCCCTAAGATAAGCGGGGTGAGTACCCTTGAGCCGCCAGCACCGGGGATGCCGTCCACAGCCGCAACAAGAGTTCTCTCTCTACCGAGCCATCGCTGAAGCTTGCGCCAGGGGTGTAGGAAGGGGGGGTGTGGTGGGTTCTGGCCGCCCTGGGTGTCTTCACTGAGGGGGGTGACAAAATGGCAAAATATGTGTTTTAAACACATATTTTTGCCGTTTTATCAAGCCGGGGGTGACAAGAAATTTTCCGCACCAGGTACCACCTAACCTTGCTACGCCACTGGCTTGCGCTGCTGTGGGTCGGAAGAGTGTTGACGTTCCCCATCACCGCTCTCCCTAGTATCAGAACACTAGAGACCAGTTACTGGATAAGAGTTGCCCAAAGTGCTCAGCTAGGCTCAAGGGAAGGCCTCTCCAGCCCAGATGTAAGCACAGTCTACTAACAAAAACTGCAGTGTCCTTCCTCAGGGGATCTCTCAGTCAACTCAGTGATGTCTTAACTGACCATTATCTGAGGCCCCTTAGCCACCAGGGCCAGCAAAGGACCCTCGTTTAAGCATGAGGGGCGTCCATCTTTAAGAAGGTGTGCAAGGCGAGTCAGTTCCACACCTAAAAACATAAATCAAGCTTGGTTTGTCCCACCCAAATGGCACTACTCGCGAGCCCTATGGCGCTGCTGCTGCCTTGCTTCCTGAAAACCCCCTGAATAGCGCTTCGTGTTTTGCAGGATACCTTCGGAGCTAGTTCTGCCACGGTTCACCCTCTAACACCAGAGCCAAATCTCCACTCGGCCAGGGGCGGCTCCTCCACTAAGGCGAAGGAGCATAGCCCTACTTCTCTATGAGAAGGAAAAATAAAATGTTAATAGCGTAGGTTCGGGGCTGGGTTAGGGTGGGTTGGGGCTGGAGGCACAGGTGGAGGAGTGGATTGTACATTCCAAGTGCCCATCACTGCTTGGCTGCCCATCTTGGCTCGGCCAAACAGTCATGCGCAGTTTGCATGTTCTCTGTGCAGGCTGCATTGCACAGCTTCGTGGGGAACATGCCCAGGCCCCCAGTCCCCATCTGAGCGCTGATCCATGCCGCTCAGACCAATCACAATGCAGAATTGCAGCGTTTTGATTGGCTATGGGAGCCTGGGTGCTTCCTGCTTGCCGGACACGAGAAGCAGAGGAGAGACGCTGCTGGCGGAACAGGTAAGTGGCATTTTAAAATGTATTTTATTTTGTCCCCGCCACCCCTCCACCCTCATTCCCAGCCAGCCGCTACTGCACTCGGCAGAGTCAGACCTGGCCACTGGCTTAGGGTGACGAGATGTCCCGGATTAGCCCGGACAGTCCCGGTTTTTCACCAGCTGTCCCGGCAGATTTTGGCAATTTTGGCTCATGTCCCGGTTTTTAGAAGGGGGTCGACTGAAAACAGTGAGAGGCACTTTTTGGGTGTTCTAAAGCTGTGCTAGTTAGCAGCTGTTATAAGTAAGCAATTTAATTAATAGGTATGGTGTTGTTTGTAGAAATTGCATTTTATTTACTTTCTTAATGCATCCTCTGTGATCCTATGTTGATGACAGCTGTCATGTTGCGCCATTCCGTGGTTGAAAAATTGTAGCCCTTCCTCTATTTTCCCCAAATGTCCCGGTTTTTGGTTCTCAAGATCTGGTCTCCCTACACTGGCTCACCATGTCTGTCACACGGTAGGGCCATTACATAGATTCCACCTAACGCTGCTCACCTCTCATAACATATGTGCCTGTCATTTACCAGTTTGTGGCTCTTGCAAACTCCAAATTTTTAAAAAATCAACCTGCCAAGTGGCCGTCAAATTCTGTCCCCCTTAAATGACCCTTCCTTTCATGACGCATTTCTGTCTTTTTTCCCAGCGTACGTCTCCTTTTAAGCTTAATCTACTTTGAGAAGGATCCTTGTTAAGAGAGGCTCTGATTAGGAACCTAGGGCCAGATGTAGGTAGCTAAATACCGGTCGGTAACGGCCAAAAATCGGTGAATTTCCTGTTACCGACCGGTATTTAGCCCTTTCCAATGTAGGAGGCTGTAAATAAGGATTCGGTAATTTACCGATTCTTATTTTAAGGAATCGGTAAATTACCAAATCCTTATTTTGAGGAATCAGTAAATTGCCAAATCCTTAAAACCTATGTAGGTAGCACTTAAGTGAGTGCATTTTTGCTTTAAGAATTCGTTATTTAGTTGGTGGTAAATACCGAATACCTTTAAAAAAGCAATTATTTGCTTTTTTCAAAGCGCCATGTGGCAGATATATATGCCCTTAGGGCATGTATGTGCGCCACATGTGCACACATGCACGATTCAGGGGTGCAACAGGGTGTCAATGTGTATTTACCAAATCGGTAATAGTGAATGGCTTCCCATTCATTCCTATGGGCCTCCAGGCCCATAGGAATGAATGGGAAGGTATTCCTTATTACCGAATCGGTATTACCCATACGGTAATAAGGAATATTACCAAACCGGTACATTTTACCAATTGTTTACCTACATCTTATTTACCGATTCCTAAATACCCAATTGGTAAAATTCGGTATTTAAGAAGCGGTAAATTGAGATTACCTTCATCGGGCCCCTAATTATCTCTAAATGAAGATTAGAAGATTGCACACACTTGCCATTCAACCGTAAAAGGGCTTAGAAATGGCTCCAGTGATGAAACCTAGGTATGACAGGCTGACTGTTTTCTTTAAATGAAAGAGTGTAATTGATGCTGACCTGAGTGTGTTGGTCGCCAGTGAGTTGTCTCGTTGCTTGGACCCCGGTGCGCCGCTGCAGGACTCTGAGCTCCTATCCCTGCGGCAGGAAAACGACTAGGTCGATACTTGGACTCACGTGCTGCGACGTGGAACCATTTGTGGGACCAAAAATCTGCAAACTCAGCAAAGACGTCGAAAATAAAGCGCCAGACTGTCGGTCCCGATGACGCGGAATGGTATCTGTGGGTGTTCACCAGAGCCCAGGCCCAAGGCTCTCTGGACTCCTCTCTCTGGGATTGAGGCCGAAGATTCAGATCGAATCAGAAAATTTGTTGATGGATCAGGATAAACCTTCTGATTGTTCTCAGCTTGGGTCTATTCTGGCGACGGAAGGCACGGTCAGTGCTTAATTTGTAAATAACGTAGTGCCGGGGCTCTGAACAGGAGGACACTAGAGCTCGCACCATCTGTTGCCCCTGGCAGCGCTGCCAATGACAGCACCAACACACTACTAATCATTACACTCTTAAGTGTGACAATTCACACTACTACAGGCCCCCAAAGCTATAAGAATGGCTTTGGAGGCAAATACTAATAATTGGAAATAGAAATTGAAATAATTAACAGAAGTTGTTGTGCTCGTACCGAAATTGGCAGGCACCACTACCATGTGGCAGACAGTCATAAGCCCCGGTGCTGGTCATTTTGGTCCAGTGCTGAGCACCGGAAAGCACCGGCACAAATTAAGCACTGGCGGAGCGCCCTTGGCGAGCATGGCCCTTATGCGTTCGACTTTACTCTGACTTCCTGTCTTCCTCATCACAGTCCTAAGTGTACGAGGAACCTGCTCCCAAGACAAGCATATCCCCTAGGTTCATCACTTCAGTTTCTTTTACAGGATAAATAAACTTGTTTACTTTATCCTACCACACAGGGTAAAACTCATCCAAGGCCTGCAGGGGGCATAAGTGATGCCGCGCACCAGATATGGGCCGGATTGATCCTGTTCTGGCCCATCTTCAATTAATGAAGACGTTTTTGGGTCTGACCGTCCACCTCTATAATATAAATCACTGAGGGTCAGATGTATGAAATTCCATCTTTGCATTTCCTAAATAGTGAATCCTAAGATATTGCTATTTAGGAAATGCAAAATGAAATGTACTAAAATAGAGATTTCCTAATAGCAATTCCTACAGAGTAGGCATCGCTATCAGGTAATCGCTATTTAGGAAATGCTAAACCATTCCTTTCAGGAACAAATGGCTTTTCATTACCAAATTTGTGATTTCAGAAATCACAAATTTAGAAATGCAAAGCCAAGGGTGCCTATGGGCCTAAGGCCCCCTTTGAGGCACCCCCAAAAAGATGGTGCACATGTAAAGTGTAGACATGCCCTAGGGGCATGTGTGTGCTTTATGGCACTTTGAAAAAAGCATTTTTGGGGTATTTTTTAAAGTGCACATGGTTACTATCCAATTGAAATTAATGGTAATAGCAAATCCTAACTGTCCATTTCGCAAATAGCAAATGCTGTGAACATGTCCTTAGAAATCGCAAATAGAAAAACCCTATTTGCGATTCCCTAACTGTCTTTGTATATGCGGAAATGCAATCGAATTTTTTTTTAACAAAACCAAAATTGTGATTAGTCTGTTTTGAAATACTAAATCCTTGCGTACATCTGGCCCATAGATGCATAATGACTCACTAATGGAAGAGATAAGACAAAACTGGATTTCAGTTTTTCTGAGTAAAAGATACCCAATTGTGGATTTTGAGACGGAGTTCTCTCAATCTCCGTAAGTGAACTCCTTACTTGCTAGTATGTTATCCTCTTTACCTAAGGAGCTATTCACAGAAGTTAGGATTTTGTCTTAAGTTTGTCTTAAGACAGACTTAAGACAAAATCCTAACTTAAGTCTGTCTTAAGTCTGTCTTAAGACAAACGTAAGACAAAATCCTAACTTCTGTGAATACCAAAAAGTAGTAAGTTTAGGATTTTGTCTTAAGTTAGTTCTGTGAATCGGCCCCTTAATAAAGACTGTCAGGTCCTCTGATGGTGTACAAAGTGGCAACACCTGTACAGAGCTTTTTGTTTTTTTTTTAGAAACATATTTTATTGCGTCAAGGGTCAAATACAATGCAGAGCTCTGTAACCCAGAAGCTATCTGCTACAGTTCAAAGTACAGAAACTTTTCATTGACATTTAAATATACAATTTTTCTTAAAGAAACAATCAAACGTTACCAATATAACCCCCTCCCTATTGCACTGACTCAGCACTGCATCACCTCCACTCCCACCACCTGAATAACAGTTCCCACACAGCCACTGGCCTCCTGTGCCTTTGTCCTGTACAATCATCCCAAGGCCATACCATCTCCAGATGACATAGGCTCTAGGTATAGGCCTCGATA
The DNA here is from genome assembly GCF_964261635.1 of Lissotriton helveticus. Classification (NCBI taxonomy): domain Eukaryota; kingdom Metazoa; phylum Chordata; class Amphibia; order Caudata; family Salamandridae; genus Lissotriton; species Lissotriton helveticus. Next base: position 30,889,999 of record NC_136071.1, read on the forward strand.
ATCCGCCCATCGCTTCCAGATCTTTGGGTGCTTTTCTGGGCAGCTTTAACGATAGGAATCTCCAATCCCATGTTGAAATCAAGACCATTTTTCCATGCTGACAAGGAAGGCGGAACCTCTGCCTTCCACTTTCGTGCAATATCGCGTTTCGCCAGTATAAATCCTAATGGTAATAGATGGCGTTTATCTGTACAGAACTTTTAAGTACTATGGAATTAATGACTTCGTTTGATGCCTCGTATGCGGCAGCAACTTCAGTAGGTGCCATTACGACGGGAAGGAGGGATATTTGGAGGAGACCGTGGAAGCTCGATGCAGCTCAAAGGTCCATCATCTCTCATTTACCCCTTGGAAGTCCAACGCTCGTTAGATCAGCGCTGGATTAACTATTTAAGAAGACAGTGGAAAATACACATTTTGCTACAACCCTTTCAGGCGAAGCCTTCAAAGAGAAGATCCTCCTTGTTTCATAGAAATCCACACTCCGAGCAAATGGGGCAACAAATTCAGGCCTGGGCGTAGTTTGCGTAGTTTTGCTTTGTGATACTCCGCAAAGTTACAAAAAAAACTCTGCGAAGTTCAGCGAGTGGCGGAGTGCAGTGCGAACTGCAGTTTGTGCTGGTATTCCTGTCATTCAGGTAGAAGTTCTACCCGAGCTTCAGCTGGCACTCGCATACTTACAGTCGCTATTGCAAACTTACCGTTCGCGATCGCGACTCGGGAAAAACTCTGCTGCACATCGCGAAGCAGAGTTTTCTGTACTACGCGAACTCCGTGGAGTGCGAAGTGCAGAAAACTGCAAACTCGGCAAACGGAGCGAAGTTCCCCGCCCGGGCCTAGCAACAATAACAAAGATTGTGCCTGAGTCATTTTCAGACCCGGCCCAGGGTTTGTTCCTAAGCTTAATTCTAGATTTCATCTAGAACAGGAGATTGTTCTGGTATTGTTTTCCACAACCATCAGCAGATGAAGCTCTGCAGGTGCGTATAAAGCACGCCTAACAGATTTACTTGCAGAGATCTGGATACTTTTGGTCTTGGAAATCACTATTATTAAAATTTGATTTAGGTGGTGGGGGGAAAGAATCCAACAATGACCAGTATTAGCCACTGGGTTAAAGGTGCTATTGTTTCAGCTTATGAGGATGTGAAATAAGAGGTGTAAGTGGGGGAAACCTCTATTACAACGCATGCATTACAATGTAGTGCCTTTACAATGCAGTCAGTACCAAGACTGCAACCTTACCACGAGTTACATGACAATGCAAGTCATTACAACTACGGTTTAGGGAATGCGGCGTTGGACTGATGTTGGATTTTAAGTCCCTCACCTTCCCTACTGATGCACCGACTGGAGTTGGAATAGAAATTTAAACTATTCCAAAGTCCATCGCTTCCCTAAAACAAGTTGTTGTAATGACTTGCGTTGCAATGAAACTCGTGGTAAAGACACAGTCGTGGTATTGATTGCGTTGTTAAGCACCTGTGGTTTTGGTATGTGTGGTAACAGATGCTTTTGTTAATTGGCATTCAGGGTTCCTCTACTAGAGGGATAGCAGCCTCTTGGGCAAAAGCTAAGAGTGTGTCTCCGGTGGAAATATACAGAGCAGCTGATTGGTCTTCCCCTCACACATTTGAGAATCCTTACTGTTTACGAGTGGCAAATCATGCACGTGTGTAATCACGATTCTGAAGGCCTGTCAGAATGTGTGTTATGTTGTCTTTAATTTGAGTCAAAATCATCTTTCTTTCTTTTTTAAAATGTAATAATCTGGACACAGATAATTTATTTAGTGTTTTTTCTTTTGAAAGCATAAAAAAAAATAATGAGTGACAGAGAAAAGCAGGGCCGGACTTGCCGTAGCGGGCACCAGGCGTTTTCCCAGTGGGCCAGAAGGGTGCGGCCCGGTTTTGGACCCCTCGGGGCCGGTTCTGTTACAGGTGGCCAGTTTTGCAGCAGTGCTGCAATATTGGCCGCATGTAACAAAAGCGGCTGCAGGGGTGGTCCTTCCCACTCGCAACCCCTCCCCCGCCCACACCCGGGGGCCCATTGAGCTGATTGTCAGGGCTGGTTTCAGTTCCCAGTCCAGCCATGGAGAAAAGTGTTTGTGTTCGTTCTAAAACATGGCAGCATTTTGGGGAATCTTTGTGACTCCTCATGTGGTAACTACTGTGACTAGAACATCGGATGAGGGAGTGACATGAAAGAAAAAACTTCGGGCCCGATTCACAGAACTAACTTAAGACAAAATCCTGAACTTACTACTTTTGGTATTCACAGAAGTTAGGATTTTGTCTTAAATTTGTCTTAAGTCTGTCTTAAGACAAACTTAAGACAAAATCCTAACTTCTGTGAATACCAAAAGTAGTAAGTTTAGGATTTTGTCTTAAGTTAGTTCTGTGAATCGGGTCCAACGTAAACTAGATTTTTAAGCCTGGAAATTCAACTGAAATTATCAAACTAATAGACACAACTATTGTCCTGGGAGTCTGACACTCATACAGTAAAGACTCTAGAAAGGAAGGCGTGGGCCAGGAGTAATGAAGATTACCAGTGGGTTGTTGGGTCAGTAATGTGGCATCCCTGTTCAAATGAGGTTTGATTGAAAATGGGGCTGGCTCAGCTTCAAAGTTTTTACAGATTTTACCCTCAATGCAGTAGCTTTATTTGGATTTCTGCCTTTGGCGTTTCTTATGATGTTGTACAACATACTGTGACTGAATGCCAAGGTTCGACTTATCCCCAAAAAATGAAATTAAAATAAATACAAAATTGGATTTTTGTGTGTCCTCTAAGGCTTTTGTTTGTATTCCAATGAATGGATCCTGGAAAAAATAGGGGCAGGGCTCCATGATCTGATCCAAAATAGATTACAGCACGATTGACTATAGGCACTCTGCTTTTAATGTCTGACAGTGAGGTACAGAAGGAAACAGACAAACAAGGCCCATAGGTCTCGTCTATGCAAGCTCTTGCCTTTGTCAGTGTTTTAGCCAAGTCGTGCAGCAGCGTGGGAGGCACCTCGGAGGGCGTGTAACATGGGGGGTGTAGATGGTACCCACAGCGTACACACTGGAGCACGGGTACAAAGGCAGCTTGTGTGTTAGAGCACGGATACAAAGGCTGAGTATGCACTGGTGCACTACTGCAAAGGTGGCGTATATAAATAAATAATACCGGATCTAGGTTTTACTGGACATAGCAATAACAGATAGCTCAATAAATAAGAGTCAAGATTCGAGGTAGTAGGAGTTTGCAGGTTTAATACAGCATAAAGGACAGGAACAGGACAACCTGCATAGGAATAGGATGGCAGGGCCCGGCAGCTTCCGGGGCTGGATATGGGATGAGCGCGCTAACTTTAATAACAGTACACAAGCATATATACTAAAACAGTTGCATTACAGCGAATACAATAGGCGGAGCAGTGGGTGTGGTCAATAGCAGTCGCGAAAGATAAGAGTGAAAGTGGGTGTAACAAGAGGCGTGTACATAGACATGTGATGTAAACGTAACAGAATATGTCATAAATGGGGCGGAAACATGGAGGGGGCTACCCAAGGAGCCGGGACCTCTAACCTAATGGTGCGTGCAAACTGACAATGACGTGTTACTAGGAGAAGCTGGGGGCTATGAACTCTGTGCTAGGAGCAGAGACTGAAGTCTGGAGAGTCAGGGCGACATGTACCTAAACCCTATCTAGTATCTAATGTTTAGAGGACATGTTGATATAAACTAAGAGTCAGGAGGGGAGAGGCTAACAGACTCTAAGACTGGAGCATGCATTATTCTACATGTAGTGCGTGATGAAGAATATTAAATGACCATTAATACAGTATTTCTCTTACATGGAGACGTAAAGGCTAGACAATGACGGAAACTATTGATGCGATTCAGTAGCTTAGGAATGCAGAGAAGGAGGGCTGGACTGATAACTAGAATCATAACATACTCTTGGCAGACTCAGAGGCAGAGCCAGGCCGAGCCGGGCACTGCGAGGCAGGAAGTAAGTGAAGGGTCGAGGATACAGGTGGGGGCTGTATCGCTCCTCAGCGAGGGTTCAGGAGACAGAAGCTGAATCTGGTGTCCGGGCCCTTTTGAGGCCTAGAAACGGGGACTTTACAATGAAATAACGTGCACACTGAGAAACGTGGCAACGTAACTTTACATAGGCCTAATACTCGTAGCCTTCACGAGAACTGGAAACTGGCATACTAGAGATGGACACAACTGTAATTGCGTCTTTAATCGATCATGGGGAATACATATGCATATTAATCATGCACACATAACATAAGATGGGGGACACGTAGGGACACAGAACATGGCAAAATTTACTTTTCCACATTCCCTCCTTGTCACTACGTTTCCATCAGGAAACATCAATATTCATGATACCATCTATCATTTCATACAGTATCATTTGCTCGTCTCGAATTTTCTTGGAACTGGATTTAGAACGGGACTTAGGACTAGGAATACAAGAGGTAGCACAAATGCCGCAAATCGCAGGGCCACATTGTATACAGAGGCAGCAACTGAATATGATCGCTACTGCAATACCTAGAAAAGACAATACTTTCCATCCCCAGGTGGAAATTATATTCCAGAACCAACTGGACCATGTCCAGGTGCCTGGATCTTGGTGTAACATATGGGCAATATTATGGAGTCTGGTTATAGCTGAATAAACAGACGGCGCGTTATTAGGAATGAAAATGCAGCAACTAGATCCGATGACTCTACAGGCCCCGCCCCTATCGGCCAGTATGACGTCAAGGACGAGACGATTCTGGAGCACGACAATTCTCATAAAGGATTGTTCTTCGGTTAAGTTACTTAGAGCAGAAGTAGTCTCAATCACTACTGCTTCAAGTGTTCTGGTTAATCTACGTATCAGTTTACTATTTACAACAGTGCCTAAGTAGGGGAAGACACCTTTATTGATATCTATGTATTGTTCTAGAGCAGTTTCAGTATAATCGACAATCGGGAGATCTCTTTTGTGTCTAGTATGTACTAGGTGGGAATTCCTATGGTAGTCAGGTGGGGCTAGAAAAACTGGTGGCAGTAGGAAGGCAATGTAACAGGTTCCCTCCCAATCGAGGGGCAAACGAACATATGCGGTCTGACCACAAACAAAATAAGAATGACGTGAAGCTTTGAAAATAGATTTCCTACTGTCACTATACTTGACAATAGTAGTACAATCACTATGTCCTACATGTACGGAACCATTATTTCGGACACATAATTCGCCTTTAACTGGTAGTACTGACATAGCAGGTAAGTCTGGAGTAGAATCAGACTGAACATTCAGGACCATAAATTTCGAAGAATAATTACCCAAATTATAAACTTCATTTTCTAGATCTAACCCTGTTCTGTGGGGGAGACCTTGCTTGTCTGGGAAACATGTACTGTTAAGAAAAGACATATCTGTTGAGGATGACGTTAACGTGGACCATGCTCCACACGAACCATTATGTGAAAATGGATAAGGAAAGAGTGGCAGAACTCCCTTCGGTGTCTGGAAAGGGGGGAGTCGACCACACACCCAACAATTAGTGGCATTGCTGGTCTGGTGTGAATAATGTAACATGCGGATAAAAGAATTATTTCGCATAGCGAGACGATATGAGAGTTCATGAGGAGGCAGATCACTAAACGTGTGTTCTACTGTAGCATTAGCAGACTTATTTACATGAGAAACTGGAAAATACAAATAAAATGCATAATATGTGCAGGTAATCATAAGGCTGAAAAACAATATGAAACTTAGAAAAACGATACATCGGATTGAGTTTTGACTAACTCTCTCACTATGGGGGTCTATTTTATACATGTCAGAAACCGGTCTAACCGTTTCACCTAGGGGAGGACTTAGACAATCAAACTGGCTGACTTATTTTACTAGACCTTAATTTGAGCTTATACTCCTGTTGCGGAGTTTTCTCTAACAGGGAGGGTTCAGTATCATTGTCTTTTGCGGGACAGTCCTTAAGAATAGTACTTTGGCAGTCTTTAAGATCCTCGGAAATGTTCTTTGAAACAGGCTTCAATCCAAAAAATCTTTTCACATGTGACAGGTGGACCCAGCCCTTCCTGCCTTCCAGCTTGACGGCAGTACGGGTGGCCAGGAGGACCTGTCGGGGTTCCTTCCAGCGAGGCTCCAGCGGACTTGAACGATCAAAATTCCGGACAAGAACCATGCATCCGGGAACGATGTCATGCGGTGCCACCTCGGTATTGTCTGGAAATGCGGCAGCAACCTGTGAACGACAAGAGTTGAGGGCAGACATCAAGGAAGCTAGGTAATCTGTCAGCATATTACTTGAAACATCGGTAATACTTCGAGGTCTAGGTGTACCCCACATGTTAGGGGGGCGGCCGAATACGACCTCATACGGGGACAGACCTGATCTGGAATGTGCGACCATGCGCATATAAAATAAAGCGACTGGCAGAGCTACTAGCCAGTCCACACCTTTCTCTTTACATACTTTGGCGATGCGGATTTTCAGGGTCTGATTATGTCTCTCTACTAGACCAGCTGCTTCAGGATGGCGTACACAATGGAACTTCCACTGGTACCCTAACAACAGGGAAATGTGTTTCATAAGCTCGGATGAGAATGGCTGGCCGTTATCAGAATATACGACTCTAGGGAGTCCATAACGGGGGAAGAATTCACGAACCAACTGCTTGGCAGTGGTCACGGCTGTGTAATCTGGGACTGGATATGCTTCTGTCCACCTGGACAAAGCGCATACAACTACAAGGACATACTTGAAACCTCGACATCGCTCCATCTGAATATAATCCATTTGGAGGACTTCAAAAGGGTGGTCAGGGGGCTGGAATCCACCTTGTTCCACCGGGACACTTTTACCTGGATTAAACTGACAACATATCATACAGGTACGGACTTTCTGTTTGGCTGCAGCCCGTAAATGCTTGTTGAACCAAATGTTCTGGATACTATCTAACATAGCTTTTTCTCCTAAATGTGCTGGACTATGTGCGGTATTGATAATGACTTGAACCATGGAGTCGGGGAGAAACCATGTGGCTCTACCCTTCGTTACCCATCCCTGATCTGTCTGGACCCCTCCTTGTTCGGACCATTTCTTGATTTCATCGGGAGTAGCATGTAACTGGATATCTATGACATCTTGAGTGGGGTCCTTAACTGTCATACATGTAGTCTGATCTGGAGTATGTGTCTGTGTCGGGTTAACTGAAATGTCTGGAGTCTGTGCTGTAAGCTTGGCTGTGCGATCTGCTAGATCATTACCTTGAGAAATAGTGTCAGTAACTTTCGTATGTGCTTTGCACTTCATGATAGCAATAGATGTCGGTAAATGTATGGCATCTAACAGAGCCTGAATAAGGAGACCATGCTGAATCTTGGTTCCATGAGAAGTCATGAAACCTCTCTCCTGCCAGAGCACTCCAAAGTCGTGTACGACTCCGAATGCGTAACGTGAATCTGTGTAAACATTAACTTTCAGGTTCTTGGCGTGTATGCAGGCTTGGGTCAGAGCAACTAGCTCTGCTGCTTGAGCAGACAGGGTGTCAATACGGTGTGTTTCTATAACTTCAGTGTCAGTAGTCACTGCATACGCGGCTACTAGTTCTCCTGTACTTGTTCTCATACATGAACCATCCACATAAAGTGTCAGGTCGGGACCTGGTTTAACCTGTTAAACGTGCAATTGTCAAGTGCTGAGTCTGTGTTCGGTTTAAAAGAACTTCCACGGAGTGTGGAACTTGTACTGTCAAGGAGTGTCCTAATACTATGGAATCACTTTGTCTGATAGCTAGTGCTGTGGCTGCAACTGACTTGAGGCACACAGGCAGAGCCTGGGCTACAGGATCTAGTGTGCTCGAAAAATAAGCACAAGGCTTGTATTGTCCTGCTTGATCTTGTGTGAGAACAGATAATGCTGTACCTTCCCGTTCAGTGACGAAAAGTGTAAAAGGCTTACTGTAGTTCGGTGTAGCTAGAACAGGAGCTTGGCATAAAGCTTTCTTTAACTCATTGAAACTAAGTGTATGTTCAGATGTCCAAGGGAGGACAGTCGATACGGCTGCCTCCTGTGTCGTTAACTGTATCAGTGGCTTGGCTAGGAATGCATACTGAGGAATCCATTGTCTGCAGTAAGAAGTAAGGCCGATAAAAGCACGTACCTCCTTCTGGGTCTTGGGCTGAGGAAGACTCGCTATTAACTGGATACGGTCTGGTGTCAACTGCCTACCCCTCTTGGACAGTAAGTGGCCTAAGTAGATCACTTGCTGGACACAGAATTGAAGCTTCGAAGGGGACACCTTGTGCCCCATCTCGGCAAGGAAATACAAGACTGTAAGGGATGCTCGCTCGCAAGCACGTTCAGAACGGGCTGTGATTAGTAGATCATCGACATACTGGAGCAGGGCAGTGTCAGTTGGCATGTGAATATTGTCTAGTTGTCTCTTAAGTGCTTGACTGTAAATACTAGGACTTTCTGTGAAACCTTGAGGAGCTCGTGTGAACATATAGCTCCTTCCATTTAAACAAAATCCGAAAAGAAACTGGCTGTCTGGATGAATGGGGACACTGAAAAACGCGTTCTTGAGGTCTATGACTGTGAAAAATGAGGCTTCGGAATCAATAGCTGTCAATAGGGAAGAGATATCTGGGACAACTGGGTACTGAGGAATAATACATTTATTAAGTTCTCGAAGGTCAATCACTAATCGATATACTGGGGGTGCATTTGGATCAGTACGTTTCATGACTGGAATGATCGGAGAATTACATACATTGGAGTCAGTTTCTACAACTACTCCTTGAGCCATGAGCTCGTCAATGATTTTGGATAAGGCTGCTACAGCCTCAGGTGGCAATCTGTACTGTCTGATTCATGGCAGGACTACACCTGGCTTGAGAGTCACACGATGGGGTGTGATTTGCATATAACCAACATCAGTTGGACCTTGCGCCCATAGATGCTGCGGGACATTAGACAATCTCGTATCAAAATCTCGTAACACATAGTGACCCTTGAAGTCGAAGTCACGTAGAAACAGTCGTATTCCCTCGGGGGAGCAGCAAATAACTGCACCTAATTCTTCTATATTTGTGGCGCTGTTCTAGAATGACGCTAATTAAATCGGTACCTAGACCTTTCCATCTATACTGGAGTAACTCGTTCAGGACATCGTGTAACGGACCTGGATCAGAGTGTTGACCCTCATACAGAGTAATGAGGTGCTGGATCATATACATACCCACCAGTCGTTGCTCGGCTGGGGGCAATTTCAGAAACATTTGTGCCACTATTTCGTCTGGAAAAGTGGTAGAATCAGTAATCCATCGGACTGCTGATCGGACTAGTTCTTGTTCATGCATAGTACTTAACTCACTATAACCGATTCGTGACTTCAAAATGTGATCGGTAGCTTGAAATACTTGTTCTAGAGAACCTTGTTCTGGTGCTGGATGATGAAAAACTGTCTTGTGTTCTAGGCATAAATGGCGAACTGGAAATCTAGATTTTCCTACATACGCTATTCTAGTGGGATTCTCGTCGTCTACCTCTTCGGTAGAGTCATTTTCTTTCTCGCTTACTTGTGCTGCTTTACGTTGTTCGTGTAACTTTAGTATTTCTTTACGAATTTTCTTGTACATACTCTCTATACTACTGATAGTCTTGTGCTTACCCTCGGCTATATTATCACTCCACCTTGTCAGGATTCTCATTTCGGCCGGATCTTTAGTCGGGTAGTCTTGTTCTCTTATTAGACAATTAATCAGAAACTTTAATATCATGAGCTGGATCTCAGCTTTCCTTTGAGACATGGCTTCGCCAATACTTTCTGGATCATCCCCTGTACGGATGAAACGATATATTCTATCTAGATCTCCTTTCATATCTGGTAGGGTGTCTAAATACCCGGTAACCCGTCTTACACGGATGGAATATATAACTGTACTATCATCACCTGCGACTGGATCATAGCGGCATTCAGTAAGAGCTCGTCGGATATCTGCAACGGACTTAAATTTGGGCGTACGTTGTAACGCACATTCATGTAACTCGGCCAACGTTCTCCGTTGGCGTGGTGGCGGGGTACCAGGAGGACCTCCTCCTGCGGCCCCTAAACTGGAATCGTCGACTGATACTCTTCGTGCTGGCAGAGTGGGAAATTGTAATGTAGGCTGGACCGGGGGTACCGTAACGGGTACTCCAAAGGGTGCCCCGGTGTCTGGGGGAGCAGGAATTGCCTGATTTACAGGGACTGGCGGAACAGGATTTGCATATTCCGGGACTGTGTCGTCCAAGTAGGACGAGATGAAAATATCAGCTGCGGTCGGTTTGTGACGTAGCTTGGTCGGAACTAATGGTGGCGGAAAATTACTGGATGCCTCCGGGGTCGCTTTTGGCAAGCCCTCGGCAAGAAGAGGATACATACCCTTAATAAGGGCATGCCTCTGTCTGTCTGACTGTTCGGTTTTGACTCGTTCACCTATCTCGATTAATTCCCTTTCTTGGGCTCGTTCTAAGGATTCTCTACTTAATTCTGACTTTCTGATTTCTTTTTCGGTTCTTTTATGAGATTCTTTGCGCCATAACTCGATGGCATCTTTCTGTGACTGTCTGGCTTTCTTTTTCCATAATGCTTCTTCTACTCGCATGATGCACTCGGCATCCCATGTGCCTGATACAGGCCATCTATACTTTTCCTCTAACTGTTTGGTATACTCTACCCATAAATCTAGATATAATATGGCACTTATGCCATGCTTTTGATACATAAAATGACCTGGACTGTCCCTAGGCGGGACAGGAACTGCTGCTTCTAGCAGACCTTTTCTGGTTTTTAACTGACATAGTTTAGAAAATAAGGGCATGACTGAACTGTAACCTAGACACAATACGCAATTACAATATACAATGAACACGATAAATACTCCACATTCATACCACGACATTACAATACATGAAAAACATTTAAAATAACAGTTCGAACAGAATACTACCTGGAATACTGGAAACAGAATACATGAATTTTCTCGAGAAACAGAACTGACTAGAACAGAAACTAGATGTACTGCTAAAACAGTACGAAACTCACCGGTCTCATAAAGAGACACGTTAGGACCCGCATCCACCAAAGTGGACACTTCGTTTTGGGTCTGTGTACCACCAACCCACGGACCAGAGTCAATTTAGATTGACCCTGTCTAGATACTACCCCAGCAATGGTACTCACCGGGCAGCAAGAACGGAAGGCCTCGGACTGGACTGGACTGCTTCGACGCCGGACGGACGAACTTCGGACTTCTGTTACGGGTGGGCCTCCGGATACCTCGGACCTTGGACTCTCGGCTTGGGCTCTGGTCGGGACTCGCCGCGTTCCTCCACCGCCTCGTCTGGATGCTGGACCGCCACCTCCGTCTCCTCCGTGGGCCTGAGGGATACTTGAAGCAGAAATATCTGCCGGTGCGCAGAAGAGTTCCGTCACGGCTGCAGAGGGTCAGGGGGCCGGCGTGGCTTCGCCGGCGCGTGGGGAGAGGGCAAGTCCCTATTCGGGCGCCATTATGTGGTATATAAATAAATAATACCGGATCTAGGTTTTACTGGACATAGCAATAACAGATAGCTCAATAAATAAGAGTCAAGATTCGAGGTAGTAGGAGTTTGCAGGTTTAATACAGCATAAAGGACAGGAACAGGACAACCTGCATAGGAATAGGATGGCAGGGCCCGGCAGCTGCCGGGGCTGGATATGGGATGAGCGCGCTAACTTTAATAACAGTACACAAGCATATATACTAAAACAGTTGCATTACAGCGAATACAATAGGCGGAGCAGTGGGTGTGGTCAATAGCAGTCGCGAAAGATAAGAGTGAAAGTGGGTGTAACAAGAGGCGTGTACATAGACATGTGATGTAAACGTAACAGAATATGTCATAAATGGGGCGGAAACATGGAGGGGGCTACCCAAGGAGCCGGGACCTCTAACCTAATGGTGCGTGCAAACTGACAATGACGTGTTACTAGGAGAAGCTGGGGGCTATGAACTCTGTGCTAGGAGCAGAGACTGAAGTCTGGAGAGTCAGGGCGACATGTACCTAAACCCTATCTAGTATCTAATGTTTAGAGGACATGTTGATATAAACTAAGAGTCAGGAGGGGAGAGGCTAACAGACTCTAAGACTGGAGCATGCATTATTCTACATGTAGTGCGTGATGAAGAATATTAAATGACCATTAATACAGTATTTCTCTTACATGGAGACGTAAAGGCTAGACAATGACGGAAACTATTGATGCGATTCAGTAGCTTAGGAATGCAGAGAAGGAGGGCTGGACTGATAACTAGAATCATAACATACTCTTGGCAGACTCAGAGGCAGAGCCAGGCCGAGCCGGGCACTGCGAGGCAGGAAGTAAGTGAAGGGTCGAGGATACAGGTGGGGGCTGTATCGCTCCTCAGCGAGGGTTCAGGAGACAGAAGCTGAATCTGGTGTCTGGGCCCTTTTGAGGCCTAGAAACGGGGACTTTACAATGAAATAACGTGCACACTGAGAAACGTGGCAACGTAACTTTACATAGGCCCAATACTCGTAGCCTTCACGAGAACTGGAAACTGGCATACTAGAGATGGACACAACTGTCTTTAATCGATCATGGGGAATACATATGCATATTAATCATGCACACATAACATAAGATGGGGGACACGTAGGGACACAGAACATGGCAAAATTTACTTTTCCACAACACACTGGAGCACGGATACAAAGGCTGAGTATGCACTGGTGCACTGCTGCAAAGGTGGCGTACACACTGGAGCACGGATACAAAGGCAGCTTATGTGTTAGAGCACGGACACAAAGGCTGAGCATGCACTGGTGCACTACTGCAAAGGTAGAGTACATGTTAGAGCACTACTCCTAAGGTGGCGTACACACAGTAGCATGGATACAAAGGCAGCGTATGTGTTAGAGCACGGATACAAAGGCAGAGTATGCACTGACGCACTACTGCAAAGGTAGAGTACATGTTAGAGCACTACTCCTAAGGTGGCGTACACACAGTAGCATGGATACAAACGCAGCTTATGTGTTAGAGCACAGATACAAAGGCAGAGTATGCACTGGTCACTACTACATAGGTAGCGTACACACTGGAGCACGGATACAAAGAAAGAGTATGCACTGGCGCATTCCTGCAAAGGTAGAGTACTTGGTAGAGCACCACTACATAGGTAGTGTACACACTGGAGCACGGATACAAAGGAAGAGTATGCACTGGCGCACTCCTGCAAAGGTAGAGTACTTGTTAGAGCACTACTACATAGGTAGCATACACACTGGAGCACGGATACAAAGGCAGAGTATGCACTGGCGCACTACTGCAAAGGTAGAGTACTTGTTAGAGCACTACTACATAGGTAGCATACACACTCGAGCACGGATACAAAGGCAGAGCATGCACTGGTGCACTACTGCAAAGGTAGAGTACGTGTTAGACCACTACTACATAGGTAGCATACACACTGGAGCACGGATACAAAGGCAGAGTATGCACTGGCGCACTACTGCAAAGGTAGTGTATGTGTTAGACCACTACTACATAGGGAGCGTACACACTGGAGCACAGATACAAAGGCAGAGTATGCACTGGTGCACTACTGCAAAGGTGGCGCACACACTGGAGCACGGGTACAAAGGCAGCTTATATGTTAGAGCACGGATACAAAGGCAGAGCATGCCCTGGTGCACTACTACAAAGGTAGTGTACGTGTTAGACCACTACTACATAGGTAGCGTACAAACTGGAGCACGGATACAAATGCAGAGCATGCACTGGTGCACTATTGCAAAGGTAGTGTACGTGTTAGAGCACTACTCGAAAAGTGGCGTGCACACTGGAACACGGATACAACGGCAGAGTATGCACTGGTGCACTACTGCAAAGGTAGTGTACGTGTTAGAGCACTACTCGAAAAGTGGCATGCACACTGGAGCACGGATACAAAGGCAGAGTATGCACTGGCACACTACTGCAAAGGTAGTGTATGTGTTAGACCACTACTACATAGGTAGCGTACACACTGGAGCACGGTTACAAAGGCAGCTTATGTGTTAGAGCACGGATACAAAGGCAGGGGACGCACTGGTGCACTACTGCAAAGGTAGTGTACGTTTTAGACCACTTCTACATAGGTAGCATACACACTGGAGCACGGATACAAATGCAGCTTACGTGTTAGAGCACGGATACAAAGGCAGGGTACGCGTTAGAGCACTACTCCAAAGGTGGCGTGCACACTGGAGCACGAATACAAAGGCATAGTATGCACTGGCACACAACTACATAGGTAGCATACACACTGGAGCACGGATACAAAGGCAGAGCATGCACTGGCACACTACTACATAGGTGGCGTACACACTGGAGCACGGGTACAAAGGCAGAGTGTGCACTGGCACACTACTACATAGGTAGCGTACACACTGGAGCACGTATACAAAGGCAGAGTACGCACTGGCACACTAGTACATAGGTAGCATACACACTGGAGAACGGATACAAAGGCAGAGTATGCACTGGTCACTACTGCAAAGGTAGTGTACGTACTAGACCACCAATACATAGGTAGCGTACACAATGGAGCACGGTTACAAAGGCAGCTTATGTGTTAGAGCATGGATACAAAGGCAGTGTACACACTGGTGCACTACTGCAAAGGTAGTGTACGTGTTAGACCACTACTACATAGGTAGCATACACACTGGAGCACGGATACAAAGGCAGAGTATGTACTGGTGCACTACTACATAGGTAGCAAACACACTGGAGCACGGATACAAAGGCAGAGCATGCACTGGCACACTACTACATAGGTGGCGTACACACTGGAGCACGGATAAAAAGGCAGAGCATGCCCTGGCACACTACTACATAGGTGGCGTACAAACTGGAGCACGGGTACAAAGGCAGAGTGTGCACTGGCACACTACTACATAGGTAGGGTACACACTGGAGCACGGGTACCAAGGCAGCTTATGTGTTAGAGCACGGATACAAAGGCAGAGCATGCACTGGCGCACTCCTGCAAAGCTGGCATACACACTGGAGCACGGATACAAAGGCAGACTATGCACTGGTGCACTACTGAAAAGGTAGTGTACGTGTTAGACCACTACTACATAGGTAGCATACACACTGGAGCACGGATACAAAGGCAGCTTATGTGTTAGAGCACGGATACAAAGGCAGGGTACGTGTTAGAGCACTGCTCCAAAGGTGGCATGCACACTGGAGCACGTATACAAAGGCAGAGTACGCACTGGCACACTACTACATAGGTAGCATACACACTGGAGCACGGATACAAAGGCAGAGTATGCACTGGTCACTACTGCAAAGGTAGTGTACGTGTTAGACCACTACTACATAGTAACCATACACACTGGAGCACGGATACAAAGGCAGAGTATGCACTGGTGCACTACTGCAAAGGTAGTGTACATGCTAGACCACTACTACATAGGTAGCATACACACTGGAGCACGGTTACAAAGGCAGAGTATGCACTGGTGCACTACTGCAAATGTAGTGCACATGCTAGACCACTACTACATAGGTAGCATACACACTGGAGCACGGGTACAAAGGCAGAGTATGCACTGGTGCACTACTGCAAAGGTAGTGTACGTGTTAGACCACTACTACATAGGTAGCATACACACTGGAGCACGGATACAAAGGCAGAGTATGCACTGGTCACTACTGCAAAGGTAGTGTACGTGTTAGACCACTACTACATAGGTAGCATACACACTGGAGCATGGATACAAAGGCAGAGTATGCACTGGTGCACTACTGCAAAGGTAGTGTATGTGTTAGACTACTACTACATAGGTAGCATACACACTGGAGCACGGATACAAAGGCAGAGTATGCACTGGTGCACTACTGCAAAGGTAGTGTACGTGTTAGACTACTACTACATAGGTAGCATACACACTGGAGCATGGATACAAAGGCAGAGTATGCACTGGCACGCTACTACATAGGTAGCATACACACTGGAGCACGGATACAAAGGCAGCTTATGTGTTAGAGCACGGATACAAAGGCAGGGTACGTGTTAGAGCACTACTCCAAAGGTGGCGTGCACACTGGAGCACGTATACAAAGGCAGAGTACGCACTGGCACACTAGTACATAGGTAGCATACACACTGGAGCACGGATACAAAGGCAGAGTATGCACTGGTCACTACTGCAAAGGTAGTGTACGTGTTAGACCACTACTACATAGGTAGCGTACACACTGGAGTACGGGTACAAAGGCAGAGTATGCACTGGTACACTACTGCAAAGGTAGTGTACGTGTTAGACCACTACTACATAGGTAGCGTACACACTGGAGCACGGATACAAAGGCAGAGTATGCACTGGCACACTACTACAGAGGTAGCATACACACTGGAGCACGGATACAAAGGCAGCTTATGTGTTAGAGCACGGATACAAAGGCAGGGTACGTGTTAGAGCACTACTCCAAAGGTGGCGTGCACACTGGAGCACGTATACAAAGGCAGAGTACGCACTGGCACACTAGTACATAGGTAGCATACACACTGGAGCACGAATACAAAGGCAGAGTATGCACTGGTCACTACTGCAAAGGTAGTGTACGTGTTAGACCACTACTACATAGGTAGCATACACACTGGAGCACGGATACAAAGGCAGAGTATGCACTGATGCACTACTGCAAAGGTAGTGTACGTGTTAGACCACTACTACATAGGTAGCGTACACACTGGAGCACAGTTACAAAGGCAGCTTATGTGTTAGAGCACGGATACAAAGGCAGAGTATGCTCTGGTCACTACTACATAGGTAGCGTACACACTGGAGCACGGATACAAAGAAAGAGTATGCACTGGCGCACTCCTGCAAAGGTGGCATACACACTGGAGCACGGATACAAAGGCAGACTATGCACTGGTGCACTACTGAAAAGGTAGTGTACGTGTTAGACCACTACTACATAGGTAGCATACACACTGGAGCACGGATACAAAAGCAGATTATGTGTTAGAGCACGGATACAAAGGCAGGGTACGTGTTAGAGCAATGCTCCAAAGGTGGCGTGCACACTGGAGCACGGATACAAAGGCAGAGTACGCACTGACACACTACTACATAGGTAGCATACACACTGGAACACGGATACAAAGGCAGACTATGCACTGGTGCACTACTGAAAAGGTAGTGTACGTGTTAGACCACTACTACATGGTTGCGTACACACTGGAGCACGGATACAAAGGCAGATTATGTGTTAGAGCACGGATACAAAGGCAGGGTACGTGTTAGAGCACTGCTCCAAAGGTGGCGTGCACACTGGAGCACGGATACAAAGGCAGAGTACGCACTGACACACTACTACATAGGTAGCATACACACTGGAGCACGGATACAAAGGCAGAGTACGCACTGACACACTACTACATAGGTAGCATACACACTGGAGCACGGATACAAAGGCAGAGTATGCACTGGCGCACTACTGCAAAGGTAGAGTACTTGTTAGAGCACTACTACATAGGTAGCATACACACTCGAGCACGGATACAAAGGCAGAGTATGCACTGGTCACTACTGCAAAGGTAGTGTACGTGTTAGACCACTACTACATAGGTAGCATACACACTGGAGCACGGATACAAAGGCAGAGTATGCACTGATGCACTACTGCAAAGGTAGTGTACGTGTTAGACCACTACTACATAGGTAGCGTACACACTGGAGCACAGTTACAAAGGCAGCTTATGTGTTAGAGCACGGATACAAAGGCAGAGTATGCTCTGGTCACTACTACATAGGTAGCGTACACACTGGAGCACGGATACAAAGAAAGAGTATGCACTGGCGCACTCCTGCAAAGGTGGCATACACACTGGAGCACGGATACAAAGGCAGACTATGCACTGGTGCACTACTGAAAAGGTAGTGTACGTGTTAGACCACTACTACATAGGTAGCATACACACTGGAGCACGGATACAAAAGCAGATTATGTGTTAGAGCACGGATACAAAGGCAGGGTACGTGTTAGAGCAATGCTCCAAAGGTGGCGTGCACACTGGAGCACGGATACAAAGGCAGAGTACGCACTGACACACTACTACATAGGTAGCATACACACTGGAACACGGATACAAAGGCAGACTATGCACTGGTGCACTACTGAAAAGGTAGTGTACGTGTTAGACCACTACTACATGGTTGCGTACACACTGGAGCACGGATACAAAGGCAGATTATGTGTTAGAGCACGGATACAAAGGCAGGGTACGTGTTAGAGCACTGCTCCAAAGGTGGCGTGCACACTGGAGCACGGATACAAAGGCAGAGTACGCACTGACACACTACTACATAGGTAGCATACACACTGGAGCACGGATACAAAGGCAGAGTACGCACTGACACACTACTACATAGGTAGCATACACACTGGAGCACGGTTAGAAAGGCAGCTTATGTGTTAGAGCACAGATACAAAGGCAGAGTATGCACTGGTCACTACTACATAGGTAGCGTACACACTGGAGCACGGATACAAAGAAAGAGTATGCACTGGCGCACTCCTGCAAAGGTGGCATACACACTGGAGCACGGATACAAAGGCAGACTATGCACTGGTGCACTACTGAAAAGGTAGTGTACGTGTTAGACCACTACTACATAGGTAGCATACACACTGGAGCACGGATACAAAGGCAGATTATGTGTTAGAGCACGGATACAAAGGCAGGGTACGTGTTAGAGCACTGCTCCAAAGGTGGCGTGCACACTGGAGCACGGATACAAAGGCAGAGTACGCACTGACACACTACTACATAGGTAGCATACACACTGGAGCACGGTTAGAAAGGCAGCTTGTGTGTTAGAGCACGGATACAAAGGCTGAGCATGCACTGGCGCACTCCTTCAAAGGTAGTGTGCATGTTAGACCACTACTACATAGGTAGCATACACACTGGAGCACGGATACAAAGGCAGATTATGTGTTAGAGCACGGATACAAAGGCAGGGTACGTGTTAGAGCACTGCTCCAAAGGTGGCGTGCACACTGGAGCACGGATACAAAGGCAGAGTACGCACTGACACACTACTACATAGGTAGCATACACACTGGAGCACGGATACAAAGGCAGAGTACGCACTGACACACTACTACATAGGTAGCATACACACTGGAGCACGGATACAAAGGCAGAGTACGCACTGACACACTACTACATAGGTAGCATACACACTGGAGCACGGTTAGAAAGGCAGCTTATGTGTTAGAGCACGGATACAAAGGCAGAGTATGCACTGGTCACTACTACATAGGTAGCGTACACACTGGAGCACGGATACAAAGAAAGAGTATGCACTGGCGCACTCCTGCAAAGGTGGCATACACACTGGAGCACGGATACAAAGGCAGACTATGCACTGGTGCACTACTGAAAAGGTAGTGTACGTGTTAGACCACTACTACATAGGTAGCATACACACTGGAGCACGGATACAAAAGCAGATTATGTGTTAGAGCACGGATACAAAGGCAGGGTACGTGTTAGAGCAATGCTCCAAAGGTGGCGTGCACACTGGAGCACGGATACAAAGGCAGAGTACGCACTGACACACTACTACATAGGTAGCATACACACTGGAGCACGGATACAAAGGCAGAGTACGCACTGACACACTACTACATAGGTAGCATACACACTGGAGCACGGATACAAAGGCAGATTATGTGTTAGAGCACGGATACAAAGGCAGGGTACGTGTTAGAGCAATGCTCCAAAGGTGGCGTACACACTGGAGCACGGATACAAAGGCAGAGTACGCACTGACACACTACTACATAGGTAGCATACACACTGGAGCACGGATACAAAGGCAGAGTACGCACTGACACACTACTACATAGGTAGCATACACACTGGAGCACGGATACAAAGGCAGATTATGTGTTAGAGCACGGATACAAAGGCAGGGTACGTGTTAGAGCAATGCTCCAAAGGTGGCGTACACACTGGAGCACGGATACAAAGGCAGAGTACGCACTGACACACTACTACATAGGTAGCATACACACTGGAGCACGGATACAAAGGCAGAGTACGCACTGACACACTACTACATAGGTAGCATACACACTGGAGCACGGATACAAAGGCAGATTATGTGTTAGAGCACGGATACAAAGGCAGGGTACGTGTTAGAGCACTGCTCCAAAGGTGGCGTGCACACTGGAGCACGGATACAAAGGCAGAGTACGCACTGACACACTACTACATAGGTAGCATACACACTGGAGCACGGATACAAAGGCAGAGTACGCACTGACACACTACTACATAGGTAGCATACACACTGGAGCACGGATACAAAGGCAGATTATGTGTTAGAGCACGGATACAAAGGCAGGGTACGTGTTAGAGCACTGCTCCAAAGGTGGCGTGCACACTGGAGCACGGATACAAAGGCAGAGTACGCACTGACACACTACTACATAGGTAGCATACACACTGGAGCACGGTTAGAAAGGCAGCTTGTGTGTTAGAGCACGGATACAAAGGCTGAGCATGCACTGGCGCACTCCTTCAAAGGTAGTGTGCCTGTTAGACCACTACTACATAGGTAGCATACACACTGGAGCACGGATACAAAGGCAGATTATGTGTTAGAGCACGGATACAAAGGCAGGGTACGTGTTAGAGCACTGCTCCAAAGGTGGCGTGCACACTGGAGCACGGATACAAAGGCAGAGTACGCACTGGCACACTACTACATAGGTAGCATACACACTGGAGCACGGATACAAAGGCAGATTATGTGTTAGAGCACGGATACAAAGGCAGGGTACGTGTTAGAGCAATGCTCCAAAGGTGGCGTACACACTGGAGCACGGATACAAAGGCAGAGTACGCACTGACACACTACTACATAGGTAGCATACACACTGGAGCACGGATACAAAGGCAGAGTCCGCACTGACACACTACTACATAGGTAGCATACACACTGGAGCACGGATACAAAGGCAGATTATGTGTTAGAGCACGGATACAAAGGCAGGGTACGTGTTAGAGCACTGCTCCAAAGGTGGCGTGCACACTGGAGCACGGATACAAAGGCAGAGTACGCACTGACACACTACTACATAGGTAGCATACACACTGGAGCACGGTTAGAAAGGCAGCTTGTGTGTTAGAGCACGGATACAAAGGCTGAGCATGCACTGGCGCACTCCTTCAAAGGTAGTGTGCCTGTTAGACCACTACTACATAGGTAGCATACACACTGGAGCACGGATACAAAGGCAGATTATGTGTTAGAGCACGGATACAAAGGCAGAGTATGTGTTAGAGCACTGCTCCAAAGGTGGCGTACACACTGGAGCACGGATACAAAGGCAGAGCAGGCCCTGGCACACTACTACATAGGTAGCATACACACTGGAGCACGGATACAAAGGCAGATTATGTGTTAGAGCACGGATACAAAGGCAGAGTACGCACTGACACACTAGTACATAGGTAGCATACACACTGGAGCACGGATACAAAGGCAGATTATGTGTTAGAGCACGGATACAAAGGCAGAGTACGCACTGACACACTAGTACATAGGTAGCATACACACTGGAGCACTCCTTCAAAGGTAGTGTGCCTGTTAGCACTACTGTGAATGCGGCACACGCGCGCAGCTGTACTCCCAAGGCAGCTCCGGTGCTGCTGCAGGGCACACCTCCCACATATTCAGAAAAACAAACCTGTGATCGGCTCAAAACTCACACGATTATCACTGATCGCGACTCTACTTTTAGGACAGTTGCAGCGGAATGAAACCGAGCCTCCGCGCAGCAGGTGCGGCGGGGCCAGGCTCGGACGAGGAAGCGCCGCGGACGCGGGTGGGATTTGTAGGCGCTGGAGCCGGAGCAGATCCGTGCCTTGAGCTCTGGAGGTAACAAAGCGCCTGACAGCAGCGCAGCCTCGAGCCGTCCAAGGGACGGGATGGCCGCGAGCCCGACAACAGGACGAGCTGCCTGCACCGGGGGCGGAGGGGCGAGTGACGGGCGCGCACAGGGCGCCAGAGAAGAGGGGGCGGGGGCACAGTGAGGCCCCTCGATGCCCCTACATAGAAGCAGTGGCCGGGGCTGTCCGTCCAGCCACCCGGAGGGAGAGGAGGGGGCAGAGAGGCACCGACTGGATGGGTCAGATCTATCCAGACTCTGACAGGCACAGACTGGATTACACCCTGTGGTGAGAGAGACCTGGACTGGAGTTGTCCAAACTCTGAGAGGGACAGGCTGGATTATACCCTGTCACGAGAGAGACCAGGGTCAGATCTATCCAAACTCTGAGATGCACAGGCTGGATTATACCCTGTCGTGAGAGAGACCAAAGTCAGATCTATCCAAACTCTGACAGGCATAGACTGGAGTATACCCAGGAGTGAGAGAGACGAGGGTCAGATCTATCCAAACTCTGATAGGCACAGACTGGGTTACACCCTGTCACGAGAGAGACCAAAGTCAGATCTATCTAAACTCTGACAGGCACAGACTGGATTATACCCAGGAGTGAGAGAGACGAGGGTCAGATCTATCCAAACTCTGATAGGCACAGACTGGGTTACACCCTGTCACGAGAGAGACCAAAGTCAGATCTATCTAAACTCTGACAGGCACAGACTGGATTATACCCAGGAGTGAGAGAGACGAGGGTCAGATCTATCCAAACTCCGAAAGGCACAGACTGGATTATACCCAGGAGAGAGAGAGGCCAGGGCCAGAGCTATCCAAACACTGAGAGGCACCGACTGGACTATACCCTGTCATGAGACAGACAAGGGTCAGATCTAGCCAAACTCTGACAGGCACAGACTAGATTAAAGACTGTCACGAGAGAGACCAAAGTCAGATCTATCCAAACTCTGAGAGGCACAGACTGGATTAAAGCCTGTCACAAGAGAGACCAAAGTCAGATCTATCCAAACTCTGACAGGCACAGACTGGATTACACCCAGGAGTGAGAGAGACGAGGGTCAGATCTATCCAAACTCCGAGAGGCACAGACTGGATTATACCCAGGAGAGAGAGAGGCCAGGGCCAGAGCTATCCAAACACTGAGAGGCACAGACTGGACTATACCCTGTCATGAGACAGACAAGGGTCAGATCTATCCAAACTCTGACAGGCACAGACTGGATAAAAGATTGTCACGAGAGAGACCAAAGTCAGATCTATCCAAACTCTGAGAGGCACAGACTGGAGTATACCCAGGAGTGAGAGAGACCAGGGCCAGATCTATCCAAACTCTGATAGGCACAGACTGGAATATACCCAGGAGTGAGAGTGACCAGGGTCAGATCTATTTAAACTCTGACAGGCACAGACTGGAATATACCCTGTCATGAGAGAGACCAGGGTCAGATCTATCCAAACTCTGACAGGCACAGACTGGATTAAAGCCTGTCGCGAGAGAGACCAAAGTCAGATCTATCCAAACTCTGATAGGCACAGACTGGAATATACCCAGGAGTGAGAGTGACCAGGGTCAGATCTATTCAAACTCTGACAGGCACAGACTGGAATATACCCTGTCATGAGAGAGACCAGGGTCAGATCTAGCCAAACTCTGACAGGCACAGACTGGATTAAAGCCTGTCACGAGAGAGACCAAAGTCAGATCTATCCAAACTCTGATAGGCACAGACTGGAATATACCCAAGAGTGAGAGTGACCAGGGTCAGATCTATCCAAACTCTGATAGGCACAGACTGGAATATACCCAAGAGTGAGAGTGACCAGGGTCAGATCTATCCAAACTCTGAGAGGCACAAACTGGATTATACCCAGGAGTGAGAGAGGCCAGGGGCAGATCTATCCAAACACTGACAGGCACAGCCTGGATTATACCCAGAAGTTAGAGAGGCCATGGTGGCAGATCTATCCAAACACTGACAGGCACTGCCTGGATTATACCCAGAAGTTAGAGAGGCCATGGTGGCTATGACGCCACTCAAGGACAGGACTGGAATTCATGGAATGGAGGGGAGGAGGGTGGACAAAGAACGAGACAAGCAGAGGGAACACAGAAAGCACCAGAGGAAAGAACTTTGGAGAAGCAGTTCTAGGGCCGCAGGGTCAAAGGTCACAATGTGACAATGCAGTGGCGAGAAAGAAGCAGCGGTGCAGACAGATGAGAGACAGGACTGGATCACGACTCTACAACAGTGGACGGAACTCTACAGCCACCTTCGCAATGACCGACCCGATAACAAGGTACAAACGTCACTCTTTCATCGGCTGCTTGGTGCAAATGTAGGTGGAAACCTGAGCTGGACTATCGAAATGTTTACATTATGTGCCCCCCAAGCCTTACATTGAAGAGGAAGGCAGTGGAATGAGCAGGTTAGTGCGCCACGTGTGCGCGTGCCCGGGTCACGCATCTCATCTTTTTTCATGCATGTCATGTGTTGGGCAGGGCCGCTCTCTTACCTCTCAGGTAATGTGGCCCTCAAGCCTTACAGTGAAGAGGAAGGCCTCGTGAGCACGTGTGCGCGTGCGCCACGTGTGCTCGTGCCCGGGTCACGCATTTCATCTTTTTTCATGGTTGTCATCTGGGTCATGCAGGGCCTCTCTCTTACCTCTCAGGTAATGTGGCCCTCAAGCCTTACAGTGAAGAGGAAGGCAGTGGAATGAGCAGGTCAGTGCGCCACGCGTGCGCGTGCCCGGGTCACGCATTTCATCTTTGTTCATGATTGTCATCTGTGTCGGGCAGGGCCGCTCTCTTACCTCTCAGGTAATGTGGCCCTCAAGCCTTACATTGAAGAGGAAGGCCTCGTGAGCACGTGTGCGCGTGCGCCACTTGTGCGCGTGCCCGGGTCACGCATCTCATCTTTTTTCATGGTTGTCATCTGTGTCGGGCAGGGCCGCTCTCTTACCTCTCAGGTAATGTGGCCCTCAAGCCTTACAGTGAAGAGGAAGGCCTCGTGAGCACGTGTGCGCGTGCGCCACTTGTGCGCGTGCCCGGGTCACGCATCTCATCTTTTTTCATGGTTGTCATCTGTGTCGGGCAGGGCCGCTCTCTTACCTCTCAGGTAATGTGGCCCTCAAGCCTTACAGTGAAGAGGAAGGCCTCGTGAGCACGTGTGCGCGTGCGCCACGTGTGCGCGTGCCCGGGTCACGCATTTCATCTTTTTTCATGGTTGTCATCTGTGTCGGGCAGGGCCGCTCTCTTACCTCTCAGATAATGTGGCCCTCAAGCCTTACAGTGAAGAGGAAGGCAGTGGAATGAGCAGGTCAGTGCGCCACGCGTGCGCGTGCCCGGGTCACGCATTTC
Organism: Lissotriton helveticus; assembly: GCF_964261635.1. NCBI lineage: Eukaryota > Metazoa > Chordata > Amphibia > Caudata > Salamandridae > Lissotriton > Lissotriton helveticus. The sequence continues at coordinate 30,915,428 of NC_136071.1, forward strand.
ATCTTTGTTCATGCATGTCATCTGTGTCGGGCAGGGCCGCTCTCTTGCTCTCAGACAGGCCTCGAGCAGCGGGGACGCGCTCACACAAAACCGAGCCTCTGCTACGTATACCTCTCTCCGAACTCACAAAGGTTTTTCTAAAAATGGCAAAATATGACACAAAGCGCCGCACAAAAGATGTACCTTCCCCTTCAGCGGCCGGAGAGGGGAGCGGCTGCGCGGGCTGTGATTGGCTGCGGCCTGTGCTAGTCTATGACTTTCATGAGCGCTGCATCCGCCAAAGTTGGCTTAAATAAATAATGCTATTGCAGTCTGCGCGTGGGGGCGCGAGGGCCGGGGAGGGGGCGGCTCCGCTCCCCGCCGGGAGTGGTACCCACGCACGGATGCGCACACCCGCAGCATCCCGGAGGGGGCGGCTCCGCTCCCCGCCGGGAGTGGTACCCACGCACGGATGCGCACACCCGCAGCATCCCGGAGGGGGCGGCTCCGCTCCACGCCAGGCATGGTACCCAAGCACTGATGCACACACCCGCAGCATCCCGGAGGGGGCGGCCGGAGAGACAGGGCCTGGAGTGGTACCCATGCACTGATGCACACACCCGCTGCATCCCGGGGGAGGGGGGGGGGGGCGGCCGGAGAGACAGGGCCAGGAGTGGTACCCATGCACTGATGCACGCACCCGCTGCATCCCGGGGGAGGGGGGGGGGGCGGCCGGAGAGACAGGGCCAGGAGTGGCACCCATGCACTGATGCACACACCCGCTGCATCCCGGGGGAGGGGGGGGGCGGCCGGAGAGACAGGGCCAGGAGTGGTACCCATGCACTGATGCACACACCCGCTGCATCCCGGGGGAGGGGGGGGGGCGGCCGGAGAGACAGGGCCAGGAGTGGTACCCATGCACTGATGCACACACCCGCTGCATCCCGGGGGAGGGGGGGGGCGGCCGGAGAGACAGGGCCAGGAGTGGTACCCATGCACTGATGCACACACCCGCTGCATCCCGGGGGGGGGGGGGGCGGCCGGAGAGACAGGGCCCGGAGTGGTACCCAAGCACGGATGCGCACACCCGCAGCAGGCCGAGGGGGGGCTGGAGAGACAGGGCCAGGCAGGGGGGGCTGCTCCGCTCCACGCCAGGAGTGGTACCCACGCACGGATGCGCACACCCGCAGCATCCCGCAGGGGGCGGCCGGAGAGCCAGGGCCTGCAGTGGTACCCATACAGTGATGCGCACACCCGCTGCAGGCCGGGGGTGGGAGGGGGGGCGGCTCGCTGCACGCCTGGAGTGGTACCCATGCATGCACACACCCGCTGCAGGCCGGAGGGGTGGCCGGAGAGACAGGGCCAGGAGTGGTACCCATCCACTGATGCGCACACCTGCTGCAGGCCGGGGGTAGGAGGGGGGCGGCTCGCTCCACGCCCGGAGTGGTACCCATCCACGGATGCAGTTGCGCAACACCCATTGGACTCAAAGGGCTTTAGGAGAATTCAAGATGGCAGCGGGAGAATTCAAGATGGTAGTGGGAGAATTCGAGATGGCAGTGGGAGAATTCAAGATGGCAGTGGGAGAATTCAAGATGGCAGTGGGAGAATTCAAGATGGCAGTGGGAGGATTTAAGATGGCAGTGGGAGTATTCAAGATGGTAGTGGGAGAATTCAAGATGGTAGTGGGAAAATTCAAGATGGCAGTGGGAAAATTCAAGATGGCAGTGGGAGGATTTAAGATGGCAGTGGGAGGATTCAAGATGGTAGTGGGAAAATTCAAGATGGCAGTGGGAAAATTCAAGATGGCAGTGGGAAAATTCAAGATGGCAGTGGGAGTATTCAAGTTGACAGCAAGTTGGAGAATTCAAGATGGCAGTGGGAGAATTCAAGATGGCAGTGGGAGGATTCAAGATGGTAGTGGGAGAATTCAAGATGGCAGTGGGAGAATTCAAGATAGAAGTGGGAGAATTCAAGATAGAAGTGGGAGAATTCAAGATGACAGCAAGTGGGAGAATTCAAGATGGCAGTGGGAGAATTCAAGATGGCAGTGGGAGGATTCAATATGGCAGTGGGAGGATTCAAGTTGACAGCAAGTGGGAGAATTCAAGATGGCTGTGGGAGGTTTCAAGATGACAGAGGGAGGATTCAAGATGGTAGTGGGAGAATTCAAGATGGCAGTGGGAGGATTCAAGATGGCAGTGGGAGGATTCAAGATGGTAGTGGGAGAATTCAAGATGGCAGTGGGAGGATTTAAGATGGCAGTGGGAGAGTTCAAGATGGCAGTGGGAGAATTCAAGACGGCAGTGTGAGGATTCAAGATGGCAGTGGGAGAGTTCAAGACGGCAGTGGGAGAATTCAAGATGGTTGAGGGAGAATTAAAGACAGCAGTGTGAGGATTCAAGATGGCAGTGGGAGAGTTCAAGTTGGCAGTGGGAGAGTTCAAGACGGCAGTGGGAGAATTCAAGATGGTTGAGGGAGAGTTTAAGATGGCAGTGGGAGAATTCTAGATGGCAGTGGGAGAATTCAAGATGGCAGTGGGAGAGTTCAAGATGGCAGTGGGAGAGTTCAAGATGGCAGTGGGAGAATTCTAGATGGCAGTGGGAGAATTCAAGATGGCAGTGGGAGAATTCAAGAAGGATGAGGGAGAATTCAATATGACAGCAAGTGAGAGAGTTCAAGATGGCAGTAGGAGAATTCTAGATGGCAGTGGGAGAATTCAAGATGGCAGTGGGAGAATTCAAGATGGCAGTGGGAGAATTCAAGAAGGATGAGGGAGAATTCAATATGACAGCAAGTGGGAGAATTCAAAATGGCAGAGGGAGAATTCAAGAGAACCACACCCATTTCCTGAACATCACTTATGGCTTTCCCATTTACTCACTACTTTAGATATCCGATTTGAACCCGCACCATCTCTGGTGGAGCTCGTACTGTTCTGTGTTGGTCCCGTTGATAGAGACAAGTGTCTGTGCAGGTTAGGCCGCCACAACTCTAGACATAAGATTTGCCATTTGTTTTCTGTATTTTTCATTGTCGCCCTTCTCGACATCATGGCCTGAACTTTTCTTAGAGCTCTACATAGCTATTTTTGCAAAGAAATAAACCCCTGCGTAATCCCCACTGCATTCAATATTGACCACATAAAGTTCCAACATGTTTTGCAAGTTATGAAGGATTCCCTCCAAACTGAAGTTATCACGATACAGAACTAAGGACACTAATAAAAAAATTGCATTTGATAGTAGGCTCCCTTTTCGAACCCACCCCACTCCCGACAGACGACATGAGGATAAACTAAGAATACGATTGCTGAATATCCTTCCAAGTAACCGTTATTTTTCTTTGAACCTGTAACATGCCTACATGTAGACAGATTCAAAGGAGCCCTGTCACTTGGAAGAGTTCAAGAGATACACAATGTCCCATTGACATCAGAAGAGAGACACTTGTTCCTATATAGATTTATACTCAACTTTCACTCATTCAGAAAATGTAGGAGTTCGGGTTATCATTAGGGGTGAGTGAAATTGTGTAACTGTTTTGCGAAATGTTGCAAAATTCCATAAAAATGTCAGGAAGTTACACTTTTAGAGCAAGAATTAGTTTGCAGGTATCTCAGAAAGTGTTTTTCATGAGAGTGCGCACTTCACATAAACATGCACGATAGAGGCACAAGGTTTGAGCAGAAAATGTTGCTCGGGAAAACATGTTTTGTATGAATGAGCCTCCCCCTTGCAAATAAATTATGCTAAATTGTATAATATGATATTTGAACAAATTACACAATTTTGCCAGTTATCAAAATTTCACCCAGGCTTAGTTGTCACTATCTGGAGACTCGTCAATGACACCAGTGCCTGTAAAGATTTAAGTAAGATGAGGCAATATCAACCTCTGCTGCAGTCATTGTGACCTCCCAGAAGGTGCACAGACATAATATCGACTCCAAAATATCGTCTGGACAGAATATCGAGTTTTAAATATCGTTTGGAGAAAATATCGACTAGACAGAATATCGACAGCCAAAATATCGTTTTTAAGGTAAGTGAAGTAATATCGACTGTAAATAATATAGACAGTGAAAATATCCAAGTATATAATCTAGATAGTAAAAAATATAGTTTTTTAAATAATATTTCATTATTTATAGTGTGTTTATGTTATAATATGTGTGAAAAGTGTCAATTTTTTTTTTTTTTTTAATTAATTATTTTTTTAATTATTGTGTAATTTAATTCTGTAGCGGGTTGTGGGTTTATAGGGGAATAGGGTGGGAAGTAATTTAATTATAATTAATTAAATATGTAAATTTATTAATTGGTAGTAATAATTAATTAATTGGTAATTAAATAATATATGTTAATTATTTAAAATTTAATTGGTAATTAATTTTATTTAATTGATTAATTGCTAATTATGTTAATTAAAATAATTTATTTTCTCTAGCGGGTTGTGGGTTTATAGGGGAATAGGGTGGGAAGTAATTTAATTATAATTAATTAAATATGTAAATTTATTAATTGGTAGTAATAATTAATTAATTGGTAATTAAATAATATATGTTAATTATTTAAAATTTAATTGGTAATTAATTTTATTTAATTGATTAATTGCTAATTATGTCAATTAAAATAATGTATTTTCTCTAGCGGGTTGTGGGTTTATAGGGGAATAGGGTGGGAAGTAATTTAATTATAATTAATTAAATATGTTAATTTAATAATTGGTAGTAATATTTAATTAATTGTTAATTAAAAAATGTTTGTTAATTAATTAAAATGTAATTGGTAATTAATTTTATTTAATTGATTAATTGCTAATTATGTTAAATGAAAGGGGTATTTTTAGGGTTCAGGGTCAGTTTTTAGTTTTTGGGTAAAGGGGTATTTTTAGGGTTCAGGGTCAGTTTTCAGTTTTTGGGTAAAGGGGTATTTTTAGGGTTCAGGGTCAGTTTTCAGTTTTTGGGTAAAGGGGTATTTTTAGGGTTCAGGGTCAGTTTTTAGTTTTTGGGTAAAGGGGTATTTTTAGGGTTCAGGGTCAGTTTTCAGTTTTTGGGTAAAGGGGTATTTTTAGGGTTCAGGGTCAGTTTTCAGTTTTTGGGTAAAGGGGTATTTTTAGGGTTCAGGGTCAGTTTTTAGTTTTTGGGTAAAGGGGTATTTTTAGGGTTCAGGGTCAGTTTGCAGTTTTTGGGTAAAGGGGTATTTTTAGGGTTCAGGGTCAGTTTTCAGTTTTTGGGTCAAGGGGTATTTTTAGGGTTCAGGGTCAGTTTTCAGTTTTTGGGTAAAGGGGTATTTTTAGGGTTCAGGGTCAGTTTTGGGTTTTTGGGGTACATATACAATATTGCCTATTATTTAATTAAATGTTGTTACTATATATATATGTTTTAAGAAATATGATTAAAAATATATATTTTATTTTACTTTCATTAAATATTTATTAAAAGTTATTTTAAGTATTGTTAATTATATTTTAGTAATTAATTTTTTATATTAATGTAATTAAACATTGTTTTTAGTAAAGTCGATATTTTTTACAACGATATTTTTGTAAACGATATTTTGTAGTCGATATTTTTGTACTTACCTGTTTGTACATACAAACTCGATATTTTTGTAGTAGATATTTTCACCTCGATATTTTGGGTACTCGATATTGTGGTAGTCGATATTCTTTCAGTGATCCCTCCCAGAATATGGATGAACAGGTGACAGGCAAAGAATGTCAGGACACTATTGAGCATTATATAAAACGTTCTTATCAATGAATTTAATACAATTTAAAAAAATGTTTTTATAGAGTATAGTGCAAACTAGACCCGAGACATCGGGTATCAGAGCGCTTTATATGAGTACCAGTTTTGTTACACAAGGACACATTCATTTTTTTTTGTTAGGCACGGGGAGATTAAGTGATTTGTCCAGAATCACAGGATGTTTGTTGAGCGTCGTTGCTGAGACTCAAATCCAGTTCTCCAGCTTCGAGGTCGACCGCTCTAGCCGTAAGGCTACATCCTCTCCACAATATTTAGTTTCAAACATACTACATGATAGTCTAAAGATGACCATATGCCAAGTTGCCCAGAAATAAGCTTTCTTGACTGATTGCCTTGTTCAGTTTTCACAACTGTTTACTTTTTATATTCCCTTCTCAAAAAATAAAAATATGAACATGTGGTTTGTTAACAATCACTGTTCTTCATCACAGCTGCTGACCAACCTTATATCTATTTCACCCATCAACAATCCGAGGGAGATCCTCTAAACTGTTTCTGGAGTTAATCTCTAGATCCCAGTTTTATTAGCAGTGGATTATTATTTGAAAGAGTTTACAAATAAAGACACTATGAGCAGACAAATCGCGATAGAACTTATCGCACCTCACCCCATTGGCGTGCTTGGACGTACCTATAGTTGGAAAGTTACTCCATACAGCTCCATCAACCTACTGCACTCGGAAAACAAGTTTTCTGTTCTAATTTCTGACCCCCTTTCCAATGGTACACTAATTTTCTCTCTCCCTGGCACCCAGAAGGAATTTACAGCTAGATTCATGAAAGAAAAATCGTCTCGCAAAGGGCCAGATCTCAGAATCTGGCCCTTTGCGAGCGCAATTTTTGCATTTGGGATTCATCATCCCAAATGCAAAAATCGCTATTTGCGAAATCGCATATTTGCGAGGAATGGCATTTAAGGAATCTCTATTTGAGATTCCTTAAATGCAATTCATGAAACTTTTAAAATATGCGAATTCGTAATTTCCGGCCGCTATTTACCACGAAGTCAGACACACAAACATGTCCTTTGGACATGTGTGTGCGCAACATCAGGCTACATTTCCATTTCAGGGGTGCTACAGGGTGTCCTTTGGACACCCCTGGCACCCTTGAAATCGCATCCCTATTTGCGATTAGCAAATTGCTAATCGCAAATAAGGAATAACTCCCCATTCATTCCTATGGGCCTGTAGGCCCATAGGAATGAATGGGAAGTTATTCCTTATTTGCGATTAGCAATTTGCTAATCGCAAATAAGGATTATGTAGGAATTGCAATATTTTTTGCTATTCCTACATGAATCCCGTTTTGCAAGTCCTTAATAGCAATTCCTTAATAATCGCTATTAAGGACTCGCTAAACGGGACTATGATGAATCTAGCTTTTAGTGCCTGATTACGATCTAGGCGGACAGGGTTACTCCGTCAAAAACGTGATGGATATCCCGACCGCAGAAATATAAATCCCATTATATCCTATGGAACTTGTAATTTGGAGGACAGGACATCCGTCACGGTTGTTACAGAGTATCCCATTCAGCAAGATCGTAATCAGGTCCTCAGTTATACAATGCATGCTATGCAAAGTATATAAATAAAGAAATAAAAAATGAAACCATAGTGGATACAAAAACAGAAGTTAAAAACCAATAATCAAGCCTGGCAAACCAAGGTCCAAGGAAGAGAGGGAGGCATGCAGAAAGGTGTTACAGAGTCCAACCAGCCCTCCAGTTGTGCTTTAAGAAAGTCACACGCTACGATATCGCTCTAAGCATCACCGAATGAATGGAAGGTCAACTATTACCAAAACAGAAATTGTAATTTTGTCACTCACTACTTGGGTGAAGTGGACTCGCGGATGTATGACGTTACAACGCAGGCTATTACAACGCCTGCCTTTACAATGCGGTTTTTACATCGCAATCCATTACAACGCATAGCGCTTTGGGGTGCTGGATAGTGAATAGTTTAATTTACTATTCCAACTCCAGTCCCCATGGACACTAGGGAAGGTGTTGGATAGTAAATTAAACTTATTCCCTATCCTAGAGCGCCCCCCAGCGCAATGCGTTGTAATGGTTTGCGTTGTAATGACCGCGTTGTAATGGTAGTGCGTTGTAAAAGTTTTGTTGTAAAGGTTGTTTACCGGACTCGCTTACCAGCCATTGTACTACTTACACTCTTTAGGACGTGTAAGAGTGTCTGGTGTAAAAAGAGAAGAGCTCAGAAGCTCCAAACAATAATACAATCTAAGGACTAACAAAAGCCGGCGGAAGGACGGAGTCTTCACTGCCTTTCGGCAGCCGCATTGGTACACGACCAAGTGTAAGGACAGGGGCAGCTGAATTTAATATCCATGCAGAGAGGATTAAGGGAAGGAACTGGCGTTTCACTGCCTTATGAAGATGTTTGACTGCAGTTTTCATCCACCTCTTTCCACAGGCGGCCATGCTTTTCACACCAGAAGGCCACCTCTTCCCCTGTTTTTGCTTCCTCCTTGAAATAACCAGAATCTGTCCTTGTCTCGTTTGCACATCATGTTTTCAAATAGGAGAATTTGTCCTTGTTTTGCTTGCAGTTTCACCGTCACCCCCTTTCTCATGACCAGGGCGTAGGTCTTGTTCACATTTCATCTTTCAATGATCTGTCTATGTTCGTGTCTTGTTTACAGTAATTTTTTTAGATATGCTCAATTTCTCTCTTTGTTTTCACTTTGTTACTTCCCACACCCCGCGGTTGTTCTTCTTTTGTTTACACTTCCTGGTTTCTCTTAACCAGATTATGTTTCTATCTAATTTCCACTTCCCAGTTCTCTTACCACCACCAGTTTATCTCCTTGCATAGTTTACACTTCCTGTTTTCTCATATCTAGAGTCTGTCCTAGCACTTCTTAGACTTCGAGCAATATCCTTCCCACAGCCCATCATTGTCTTGTCTACATTTCCAGATCACTCATAGCCAGCTAGAGTCGATGTAATTCTCTTGTTCTTATTTTTTCATACCAGTGTCTTTGTCTTCTTTGCACTTCCAGTTTTATCATAGCCAGGACCAGTGTTTGTCTTGTTTACAGTTCCTCTCTTCTCATAACTAGAGGCTGTACTTGTCTTATTCACACTTTGTGTCTTCTCATTACCAGACTTGATGTTCTTCGCTTGTTTTCTCTCCTAGGTCTTATCTGGATTCAGCTTTCTCTTTACTTCTATCCAGTTTTTGCACTTGTCTGCTTTCCACTTTCTGTTTTCTCTTACTGACAGCCTGTCCTTCTCTTATTTACACATCATGTTGTTTAATAGTGAGAGTCAAAACTCTTGTCTTGTGTCCTCTTTACCAGTACCCACAGTTTGTATAACTGTCTTGTTTCCAATTCCAGGTTTCTCAATCTCAGGGTCTATTTTGTCTTTTTAACATTTATTGTTTTCCTACACCCACATTCTATGTTCACGTCTTGTTTGTGATTCCTGTTTTTTTTTTTTACAAATACAGTTTATTATCATTCCCATCTTTACACTGCCTGTTGTCTTACTCCGAAAGTTATGTTCTTGCCTTGTGTATATTTTTTCTCATTTGTTATACCCTGTTATTGCAACTGTCATGTTTATATTTCCTGTTCTTTCATACCTAGTCAATGTCCTTGTCTTGTTTCAGTTTCTGATTTCTGCCTTTCAAGAATGGGTGCTCTTGTTGCGTGTCCTTCCTGACTGCTTCAGAATAACACGTACATTATTCGAAGTATAGTTACTCTGACTTATTATATTTGGGTGAAGAGCCTTTGAGGGCCCTGCTCTGACTATTGGGATTCAGGAGTATAGAGCACGAAGATTGGCTTGAACAGTCTGAGTTCTCACAGTCAGTAATTAACAACAACCACATGCACTCAATGGTCTTGCTTACATACTCTAAACACAGAGTAATAAGGCATTTTAATGGCATTTTAAATATGCATCAAATGTATTTTAGGCTTTAAACAGTATTGTATTTTATTCTGACGCATTAATCTGTTTTTACATTATATTGCGGATTGGTAAATTTTGTTTTAAAATATATTATTAAATATATTCATTGATGTATTCTTTTGCATAAATTCCCTGTACTATCGTTTTGGTACTGGCTTCTGTTGCACTTTTATAACTACAATGCAACACCATGCAATACTATAAAATATAATTCAATGCAACACCATGCAATACTGTATGCAACACAACACCGTGCAATACTATACAATATAATACAATACAACACAGTGCAATACTATACAATATAATACAATGCAACACCGTGCAATACTATACAATATAATACAATGCAACATCGTGCAATTCAATACAATATAATACAATGCAACACTGTGCAATACTATACAATATAATACAATGCAACACCGTGCAATACTGTACAATATAATACAATGCAACACCATGCAATACTATACAATATAATACAATGCAACATCGTGCAATACAATACAATATAATACAATGCAACACTGTGCAATACTATACAATATAATACAATGCAACACCGTGCAATACTGTACAATATAATACAATGCAACACCGTGCAATACTATACAATATAATACAATGCAACACCGTGCAATACTATACAATATACTACAATGCAACACTGTGCAATATTATACAAAACAATGCAATGCAACACTGTGCAATACTATACAATATAATACAATGCACCACAGTGTAATACTATACAATATAATACAATGCAACTCTGTGCAATACTATACAATATAATACAATTCAACACAGTGTAATACCATAGAATATATTACAATGCAACTCCGTGCAATACTATACAATATAATACAATGCAACACAGTGTAATACTATACAATATAATACAATGCAACTCAGTGCAATACTATACAATATAATACAATGCAACACCGTGTAATACTATACAATATAATACAATGCACCACAGTGTAATACTTTACAATATAATACAAAGCAACTCCGTGCAATACTATACAATAAAATACACTGCAACACCATGCAATACTATACAATATAATACAATGCACCACAGTGCAATACTATACAATATAATACAATGCACCACAGTGTAATACTATACAATATAATACAATGCAACACAGTGTAATACTATACAATATAATACAATGCACCACAGTGTAATACTTTACAATATAATACAAAGCAACTCCGTGCAATACTATACAATAAAATACACTGCAACACCATGCAATACTATACAATATAATACAATGCACCACAGTGCAATACTATACAATATAATACAATGCAACTCTGTGCAATGCTATAGAATATAATACAATGCAACACCGTGCAGTACTATACAATATAATACAATGCAACACCGTGTAATACTATACAATATAATACAATGCAACACCGTGCAATACTATACAATATAATACAATGCAACACTGTGCCTTACTATACAATATAATACAATACAATGCAACACCATGCAATACTATAAATATAATACAATGCACCACTGTGCCTTACTATACAATATAATACAATACAATGCAACACCATGCAATACTATAAATATAATACAATGCACCACAGTGTAATACTATACAATATAATACAATGCAACACCGTGCAGTACTATACAATATAATACAATGCAACACCGTGTAATACTATACAATATAATACAATGCAACACCGTGCAATACTATACAATATAATACAATGCAACACTGTGCCTTACTATACAATATAATACAATACAATGCAACACCATGCAATACTATAAATATAATACAATGCACCACAGTGTAATACTATACAATTTAATACAAAGTAACTCCGTGCAATACTATACAATATAATACAATGCTACAATGTGCAATGCTATACAATATAATACAATGCAACACTGTACAATACAATACAATATAATATAATACAATACTGGGTGATACTACACAATATAATACAATACAACACAGTGTATCACTATACAATACTATACAATACTACACAATGCAATATATTTTCTTGCATTAAGAGTGTAAGGAAGGGCATAAAACGATGGGACAGTGGATATGTGTTTCCCCGTGTTAGGCGAGTTTAGGGCAGGTATGTTATTTACTTTACATCAAATTTGTTGTCAGTCGCTGACAATCTTAGGACAGACAATAATTTGTTATTGCTGTATTTTTGGTGCGTGTTCTTCTCTCTTAAATATGATTGTATATGGACACACATAGAGACACCTCTTCGTGATATATTTACGATTTCTGCACCACACTCTCCCTGATCTGCCCCAGGGTGATGTAACATGCCTAGCCACCTCTCCCTCTCTGATTCATAATATGTTTTATCTCTGCCTGATGATCCATTGTAGTCAAAACTGTTTTACTAAACCTGCACTAAATCAACCCCTTTCGAGCCATTGTCTTCGCTCCGAAGGGTGAGATGGATTCACTCCTCAGATAACAATATGTTGTGCTTCGCTTGGCCTCTGCTGAATTGAAGATGGATTCCATCCAGATTGATGCGTGTGCAGGTAATAGCCACTTTTATTCCTTTTTCTTGGGTCTTATCTGCAGAGCAGAATTTTTTTTTTGACTGCGGATATCCAGATTTTTCCTCTTTCGAATCAAAAGAGTTTTTTTCCCCTTGCTGTGCAAAGCTTTTCCCAACTTAGAGAGATGATCTTCATGCTACTAGAACCATCCAAGCCAAACTTAACCCAAGGATTATGATTCAAGATGGAACATTTCTTGCCAAGGGCCCTCAGACAGGGAAACATCCATTACAACGCAGTCATTACAACGACCTAACTTTATAACGCAACTGTTACAACGCAACTGCCTTTACATCGCATGCCATTACAATGCATGGCATTACAACGCATGTCACTACAACGCCTTCCATTACAACGCATACCTTTACAAAGCATGCCATTACAACGCATGCCATTACAACGCATGATAAGGTAAGTAATGAAGATATTTTTAGTATAAGGGTGGGTATGGGCATTGGGGTGCATGGGAATAGTAATTTTTACCCCTACACCATCCATCACTTACCCTACTGTTGCACTCACTGGAGTAGGGATAGTAATTTTTACCCCTACACTATCCAAAATTTATCTTACTGTTTGCCCTAAAAGTATTATGCGTTGTAATGGTATGCGATGTAATGGTATGCGCTGTAATGGTATGCGTTGTAATGATAGTTTAAAAACATGTGTTGTAATGGCATGCGTTGTAAAATAATGCAATGTAATGGTAGGTACGATGTAAAGACTGCGTTGTAAAAGCATGTGTTGTAATTACATGCGTTGTAACATCATATATTCCTCAGACAGTGCCACTTTTTCCAGCAAAGTTCACAGTTACACATAATAAATTACTGTGGGAGGGCGGGGGTCCGTCTCACAATTACCTTTTCAAGGACCCGGACAGTGCAGAGGTCAGTAGCAGCTGCTATTTACCGGCATTGAGAGGGCACGACTTGGGGAGGCATGGGAGAGGGATTGAAAAGGAAAAATAAATCACTTACCTGTGTGCCGCCGTCTCTCACTCCTCTGCGCCCGCTTCCAGGACTCCAGGGCAGGAAGGAGGATCAGGAAGCACCCAGTCTTCCAGACGCCCCTAGCCAATCATGACGCCGCTGACAGATTGGTCTGAGCGAAGTGGTTCGGCACTCAGAGAGGGACTGGGAACCTTGGCATGTTCTCTACCCAGGTTGTAATAAAAGCTTGGGTGGAGAAAATGTAAAGTGCGTATGAATGTTTGACCAGCCCCAGACGGCCGGCCAAACCGTCAAGAGCTTACAGAGTAGTACCACTCCCCGTTCGTGTTTCTCTGACACAGTCTAGCCACGCCCCTAAGCAGATGCGCAAGGTAAAAAAAAAAAATGATAACAATACGTTATTATAATTTTTTTTTCTTTTTTCACCTCCTCACAGAGCAGTGAGATGATGCTCCTACACCTTAGTGGAGGAGTCGCCCCTGATGGAGGTACTCCTACAAACTATTATTACTCAGTAAAACGGAAGGATGGTTCATGCAGAGGTCTTCAAACTTGGGGGGCTGCCCCCCCCCCCGGCGGGTCTCTAATTGAGACCAGAGAGGGTGCCCGATTCCGACCAAGAGAAGCATCCTGCTGATAAAAGTGCTGTGTTTCAAGTGGAAAAAATGAGTGTCATTAAGCCACTCTGCAATGGACCATCACTAACACCTTTTGTCATTTATATCCTGGCTGGGAGTAGGTGTCAAAAGGGAAGGGACTCTAAATTTTCCTTAAACATCCCCCTCCCACCATTACTGATAATCACGCTGTGGATGCTTTTACACGTTAGTAAGGCCTGGCTGACAAGAATATTATATTTGGCAATTGTGTACTTGATTGCATTTTTAGAAAACAGTAACACAACTTGGCTGCAACATTAAAATTTGTGTAGACATATTTAAACATTGCAAATTCATTAGAATATTTGTTAGAAATTCCGGAGGGCCTGGTTTTAAAAATGTTGAAGACACACTGGTGCAAGGTGACTGGGATGATGCATAGAACTTGTGTGTTGTTCACCAGCTGTAAGGAGAGCAGAAACATTAGCAACATTCGGATTACTGCGTCTTGTGTTTTTACTTAGCCTAGGCAGTCATGAGCACAGCGCCACCGTGCTGCGTGACAAGCTCAGGTCGTCACGAGCACAGCGCCACCGTGCTGCGTGACGAGCTCAGCTCGTCACGAGCACCGTGGCGCTGTGCGCGGCGCTCAGCACAGCGGGGTGAATTACCCCCGCTGCAAAGGGGTTAAAACCTTAAAGTGACAAATCAAGGGTTCTCATTTTTAAAGGATCACATACCATATGGTGCTCTCTTTGGTGGCTGGCGGAGTTTGGTCAATCGCCCACATTGGTGGAGTCGGCAAAAAAATCTTTGATTCATTTTCCTGCATCTTCTCTTTTTTATTCGGAACAGATTAACCATGTTTCATCCACTTGCTTTACTACATCCATAAGCATTACAAAATCATCCCTTTCCTCCCCTTTCAGTACAGTGAAGCTGTTGTGCAGTCAGTTATCTTGTCATTAGATTATTATGCCCGCTCTCTTGGGCTTCCCGCCTTTTCGCGTTCAGTACCCTTCAAATCATTCTGGACAGTGCTCGGCTCCGCATCTGAGACTGCTGCATCGCAATGCTATTTCTTCTCACCTTCCTGCCGTCTGCTGTGTTTTTGATTTGAAACCCTACATCTGCAAGGCACTATCCATTTGTCATTGTTCACTGCATTAAAAGGGTCCTCTCTTTCGGCAGAACTCCGTACTGTTCATTCCAGAATCCTATACTCCGTGCCATCCAAACTCCATGTGTCATCCTAAAATCTAGATGGTTCTGATTGGAGACAGAGCCTTCTCCTTTCTAGTTGTGCTGGACTGAGACTCTCTCCCTCTTGAGCTATGGCGTGACTCCAATTTTTGGGAAAAAACTTAAAACTGTCCTTTCTCCACATTAGTAAAGTCTGCACCTCTCCTTTGGAGCTCTCCTAGTGCCAGAATGCCCGATATGCATATCATTTTCATTCATCCCATTCAAGAGAACATTAACTAGGTTACATTAATTTAATGTATTTCCACTTATTAGAGATTTAAAATGTATGTACGTATTTTATTAGGATTTTAAAAGCTATTTCTATCCATTTTACTTATTACTTATATCAAAGCTAGGTAAGTTGCTTCTTGCAAAGCGGCTTCAAACAATGCCATATAATTAATGTCCAATTGGTATTAGCTCCTAGGAGGTCACTTCCTGTCAGGTTAAATCTTATGCAAATTATAGGGGCCTCGCATGTTCCTATTCTGCCCCGGGCCCCATAAATCCTAGGACCGGCCCTGCCTGCAGGCCCAAAGGAGCGAGGCTCCGTATGCACGCACATCCCAGCGCCTCTCACACACACACCTGCAGGCCCCTAAGAGCTAGGCTCCGTATGCGCGCACATTCAATCTCCTCACACAGACCCACCCCGCGCTGGCTTCGGATGAGCTGTTAATGGCCCGGGGAGTGTGTGGGATTCGCGCGGGAACAGCATGGACGCCTGTTATCTTGGCTGCAGCTGCCCCTCAATATGCTCTGGAGCCGTTTTGGGAATGTTTAAAACGTGCCTTTCTTGACGCAGCACTGCACTTCCGTGCACGTCCAAGCTGCTCGGCGGGAACTGGGACTTCGTACATGATGGTTGGAGCATCTGCCGTGCATGCGGAGGAGAGCAGGCGCCAAGCAGAACTGTATCCTAGCGAGGCGCTGTTCCCGCCTGGGCCGCAGCTCCATGCGAGGGCTTTGTGGGACTGCCGCCATCTCGTTATCCGAAAACCTGCAGGATGTGTAGGTCAGGCAGACGTGGAGGTCAGGCGGACGGGGAGGTCAGGCAGACGTGGAGGTCAGGCAGATGGGGAGGTCAGGCGGACGAGGAGGTCAGGCGGACGAGGAGGTCAGGCGGACGAGCGGGTTGGGGGGGAGGGGGCAGGCAGAGGGAAGCATTCTGGGATTGCAAGTTTCATCCAGCAGATAAGTGGGCTCATGTGGAGCGTGACACTGCAGTCAGCCCTGGCGTTGTAGCAACCGAACTGCATGCTGGGAGTTTGCGGCCGATGCAGACAGCATTAAATCAAACTATATGGCAGTGCTTAATTTGTAAAAAATGGAAGTGCCAGACTGCAAGTGCCCTTACCCAGGGCTAAGTGGGACGAAAAAACTGGAAGGGTTTCTCAAAGGGGCGTGGCCAATGTAATTAAGGGCGTGGCTTAAAACTCATAAACAAAAAATCTGTGTTTATCACGGTGTGCCGCCCCCCTCGTATTTTGCTGTTTCTGTCATTGCATCAAGATATATGATACAACAAGTAACATCATACCTACAAGAAGTCAGGAGGGCTATTGGCTTTGTTAATGGTTGTTTGTTGCATAAGATAAATAAGCAGCAACTATGGCTTGTATATAGTATTGAAAAAGCTTCCACTTAAAGCCCTGGTGACACCACGACAATGTTGCTGGTCCTGCGTTTCAAAAAGAGAAGGGAAATCCAGAGAGAAAATAACTCTTTAATGGATTTCCCTTCCCCTGCAATGCTCACCAGGCATGACGTCATGCCGTAACTTCCCCACTGGTGAGAAGTGAGCAGTGTGAGTGCGCGCACATCGGGGTGCCTGCTGTCGCTGCAGTCTGGAAAAAAACTGACCGCCTGTGCCACGGCACAAAACAGAGCCCGATAGAGACCTGTTTTGAGGCCCCCTTCAAAAAACTGCCGGTGCTCAGACCCGGTGAGACCCGGCCCACTTAAAGCCCTGCCCTTATCAGAAGGCCACTTTCGCTTGCACCGCACATTGCTGCTGTCAACGCTGCCAATTACAGTCACACCACAACTGTTAACCCTCAGACTCCTACAAGTGTGACCCTTCTGATTAGTCTAGGTCCCCAAAGCTATACACAACCCTCTCTCCTTGGGGCTTAGGGTACCCGGACTGGGTGATTGTCAACTGGAAACAGCTTGCCTAATGTCCGACACAGTATTGTGTGACAACAGAAGAAGAGTTAAATGGTCCAGGGTCATAGTTGACCCAGAGCTCACTCGCGAAATAGAGGAGTTGGTTTTAGACACAAGGGGCAGGATGACAGCTTTATCCCCCTCTGGTGGGGTCGATTCTTTAATTATCAATCTCCATGAGAAGTGTTTTATGGATCTCAAAAGTCTTCTCACCAAGCCATCAAAAAATAAGACAGTTAAGGCACACAAAAGATGGTATAACAAGAGCTGCAGGGAGACCCACAGTAAATTAATAGTAGCTGTTAAATCTAGGATCTCTCATGACATCAGGGAAGCTAGGCAGTCTTACAAACAGGCCCTCTGGACTGCTAAGAGGGATTGGGATGATTCCTATTGGTCAGATCTTCTTATGGCGTGCAAGTCATCTGATCAAGTGAAATTTTGGGAGACTGTTAGGTGGGGTAGGGATCCTGATTGCCAAATACCGGTTAACCATGTCTCTGCTCTGGATTGGGTGAAATTCTTTTCAGCCCAATTTAAAGACATGAGCGCCGAGCGAGAATTGGTAACCGAGTCTGTAGTGGGGGCACTATCCATAAACCCTGGGGACCAACTCACTTTCTCCGCCTCAGACACGTTGCATGCCCTAGGTTCAGTCCAGTCAGGTAAAGCCCCGGGTCTAGATGCTATCCCAGCGGACCGCTTTAAACTAAATCTTGATTTATGGATCCCATATATCACCCTATTGGCAAATACTATCGCAGCAGGGGCAAGGATTCCTCAATCCTGGAAAGGGGCTGAGATTTTGCCAGTATATAAAAAAGGGGATCGATCATTGCCTAACAACTATCGCCCCATAAGCCTGATCGATTCACTTCAAAAAATAGTAGCAAGAATGTCCCTAGCAAGAATCCAGGGGTGGATTGAACAGAACAACATACTCTCTCCTATGCAGGCAGGGTTTAGATTGGGCACTAGCACCATAGACCAGGTATTCCTGCTCACCATGCTCTCTTGGAAGGTGGTCTTCCTGGGTGGAGGGGTCATCTATGCCGCATTCGTTGATCTTAAGTCGCCTTTCGACTTAGTTCCAAGGGTGAAACTATGGGAAGCTCTTAGACATATGGGCTTTCCTGTCGAACTCCTGGAATTAGTCATGCGATTGCATGAGGATAATTTCGCCCGAGTAAGGTGGGGGAAACAGGGTCAGGTGACCAACAGCTTCCCAGTCCAACGAGGGGTGCGTCAGGGCTGCGTGTTGGCTCCCACCCTGTTTCTCCTTTTCATAAACCAGGTAGTCCAATTTTTTAACAAAACACAGACTGATGCACCATCCCTGGGCGGATCAAAATATCCGATGCTAATCTTTGCCGACGACACCCTGCCTCTTTCTAAAACTCGGAGCGGGTTACAGTCAGCCTTGAATAGGTTTGCAGAGTTCTGTAGGAATAATGACTTGCAAATCAACGTAGACAAATCCACATTTATGGTTTTTAGCAAGAAAACCCCAATTAAAAGCTCAGTTAGTTTGAACGGTGCCCCAATCGAACAGGTCAAGGTCATGACGTATCTGGGTGTGACACTTGATTACCAACTTAGTTGGAATCCCCAGTTGGAGGCACTAAATCTTAAATTTGTCCGTCTCACGGGTTGTTTATTGCAAGAACAGAAAAAATCCTTGACTAAACGCATCACTCCAGCATTAAAAATCTATGAAGCCAAGGTCAATGCAGCAGCCCTTTACGGAGCTGACATCTGGGGTTACAAGGATTTGTCAGTTTTAGCCACTGCTCAGAATAGGTTCCTGCGGAACTTGATAGGGCTTCCACAATCCTCCCCCACCAAACCACTGCTATTAGACTTAGGTTGCAGACCCCTAGACGAGATGGCACAGTTTCGATTAGTGGCACTCTGGCGTCGGCTTTGGACGACCCCAGAGCTCAGCCTATTCGCCCGTGAACTGGATGAGGTTAAATCATTGTGGGGTGCTCACAGCATCCCCTGGCTCAGGGCAGTCAAACACATATTGTACACAATGGGCCTCCGTGAGCTGTGGATTAACCCCGGGCAATCCAGTTTCCCCCCTAAAAAAGCTTTTAAGGATCTTTTTTGGGCCTCGAAAAAATCTATCCTGGTCACCCAATCTTCGGATAAGAACCTAACGGGGTTTTTTTAACTCATAAGGTGACTCCTTTTCTCGAGCCCTATTGGGACTTGATATGTAAAACCCTGGATCGTAAACTCTATCACCAATTTCGTGTAGGTTCTTTACCCATTCATTCATTTACTACAAAGTGGGCGAAGAATGTAAGTAACAAATGTTTTTGGTGTCCAGACCAGGTACAAAGCATTGGCCATATGTTTTTTGCTTGCCCAGCATACAGAGCCCCTCGATTGAAATGGCTGAAACCATTGTGTAGAATTTTGGATTGTAGGGGTTATCTGGAAGCCCTACAGAAATTTCGTAGTATTAGATCTGAGATTTCTGTGATCTGTGTGGCTAAATTTCTGGGTTGGGCATGGCTGATTCGTACCAAGAAATTGAACACTTTTTAAATTAATTGCCATGACACGAATTACATATCGTATGTTTGTAACTTTCTTTTAGGTATTTGGGGATATGTTCACTGTAGTTTTTATATGTTTTATGTATTGTATGTTGTCTTTTATGAATTTTACTTCGAAATAAAGACATAATGAATTGAATTGAATGGCTTTGGTAGCAGGTATTAGTCATTTTTAATGTATTTTGAATTAATAAACAACTGTTGTTGTGCCCATATCTAAATTAAACAAACAGTGCCACCATGTGGCAGACTGTCATAAGTAAAATTGTATACAGTTAAGTACCAATGGCGAGCACCTGTAAACCCCTGCTCAAATTAAGCATTGTATGTCCTATAATACAAGGTGTTACTACAGCCGTGGTCCATGCAGGTAACAGCGGTGGGGCGTGTAAGAGGGGATTCCGAGAAAGAATTAATTATTTATTTAATTTGCATTCTGCATAATCCCTTAGAATTCCCCCTTACACGGCCCCACCGCTGTTACCTGCTCGGACCGCGGCTGCGTTATTGTTTAAAGCCAGAGCGGGCTGAAGATGCCGCATGTGGCCTTTGTCACCTGGCGGCTCTGGGTCTTACCTCAGCTTCTATGTAGCAATGGACCCGAGGCTTTACTTCAGCAAACCAGAAAGTTGTGCTCAAATGCAACTCTTGCACAAAGAATCCCACCGGGGAGGCGAGTGGGAGGACTGCAGAGCTTTCATTGGATGAAAAAAGGAGACGGTTCTCAAAGTTCTGCAGAAGAATATTTTACCGGGGTGTGAACAAGCACCGGGGCTATCGTCAGGAATTCACTGCAGCTTGAACTACACATCGCCCCCGCCACGCTGCCAATGATAGTGATGACACAACTACAAACCATCACACTCCTACAAGTGTGACAATTCTGACGTGGGGCGCGGAGGTGGGCGGTCATATAAGCATACATGTCAAAATATAGACATATACATTTTTCCCCCTATATTCTTAAACTCTTTGAATAATATATTTCTGATTTCTATTCTTGCTTTTCCCCTTTTTATTTTTATTTTCCTTCTTTTTCTCTCTATTGTTCCCTTTCTATTGCTCTCTTCCCATATTGCATTTCTTATATGTTCTTCATTTACTTTTTGTAATATGGTTCATAATTTGTGAATACCTGTGCTTTTTTCTTTGATGGTTGTATCTTTTTCCTGAAATTTAATAAAAGCTTCTTAAACAAAAAAGAAAATATAGACATATAGGCACTCCTAAGGGAGGGATTTAAAAAAAGAAAAGGAAATATATTCATTTTCACTTGCAGTGGAGCGCAAATATTACTGAAAAAAGAGTAAGCTAAAATACATCCTCTTTGGTTTAAATAATCATGAGTCTGCCACCTAGATTTGGAGTGTTGGCATGTACCAATATGGGCAGGGGAGGGGTCGCGGGGAGATGGAGACAGTAGAAGAGGTGTTGGTGATGCAGTGATCAGCAGTAAACACTGCTCGCTCTCTCTTTCTAAGGGCCGTTGGGCAGCTTTTACACCCAGGCCCTGGGCAGGCCAGATGTGCGAGGCATATCCAAGCCACCCAAAGGCCCATCCACAGCTGGAAATGCATCAGTTTGTTTGTTTATTTCAAAGCATCCTTGAGCCTGCAGCCTCCCTTCGCTGTCTAATTACTTTACTTGCATGCTAACGAGTAAATAGTGGGGGCACTCGCGAGGAACCGGTGTCAAGTGAGCGGCGCAGATATGTGTCTTTGTTATGCTATGTTAGCTGGATTTGTAAAACGCTGCTTATCGCCAGGAAGGGTCTCCTGGTGCATGCCTTCGCATCTGCATGGAGGTTACTGGGGGAAACAACCTTTACAACGCAACTTTTACAACGCACTACCATTACAACTAAACTTTTACAACGCAAGATCCATTACATCGCATGCCATTACAACGTAACCATTACATCGCATGACACTACAACGCATACCATTATAACGTATGTCATTACAACGCAGTCATTACAACGCATACCATTACAACGCATACCATCACAACTCATAGTACCCTTACACCATCCAAAACTTACCCTACTGTTGCACCCCTTGGAGTTAGAATCGTAATTTTTACCCCTACCCTATCCAACACTTATCCTACTGTTGCACCCCCTGGAGTCAGAATAGTAATTTTTACCCCTATACTATTCAATACCTACCATACATGCAATGTAATGGTATGCGTTGTAATGGTATGCGTTGTAAAGGTAGTATGCATTGTATTGGAATGCATTGTAAAGGTAGTTTTTAGACAATTCGTTGTAATGGCATGCGTTGTAATGGTATGCGTTGTAAAGGATGTTGCGTTGTAAAAATGCATTGTAAAAGTATGCGTTGTAACGTCATACATCCGGTTACTGGATACTCTGAAATGCCCCAACTACAACAAATGGCAGAATGCAAGCCCCATCGAAAGATACTCGATATGTGAAGACTGACCTGCACAGAAAGAGTAAATAAAGTGTGAATGAAATTAGAAGATGCATTCCAGTGGCGGCTTGTTTCATGTCCTTAGTGAGTCTGCGCGGAGGCCAAGAGGTTGGGCTCTGCTCCATGCCAAGCTCTCCCTTTGGCCACAAGTTTGAGGAGTGCAGCTGCCCTGTTTCTGACATTTCAGACTGTCCTCACGGCTCTGCCAAGCTTTGCTCCCTTAGGGCGTCTCCTAGGAGCCACAGAGTACTTTAGGCGCTAACTTGTATACCTTAATGCATCTTGCTGGGCCTCCCCAGATAGGATCATGGACGCAGTATTTAAAATGTGGCACCAGGTGGTTCTCTGCACCAACAGGCTGAAAAAGTGGTGAACCAGAGCAGGGGATGCCCCCAAAAATGGGAAAAATAAGAGGCGGCGGGTGTACCTGCCGTGGACACGGGGATACCATGGGGTAGATGTGATGAGGCTGAAATGTTGCGAAGGCCTGATGCACCCAGGCCTGGGCGTTTGGGTTGCACAGTCGTCTTTGTCGAGAATAGGGTCACCTTCAAACTTCTCACCCATGCCTACAAATCCCTCCACAACATCGGAACCAAATGCCTCAACGAGAGAGTCTCCTTCCATGTACCCAAAAGGAACCTCCGCTCCGCCGACCTCGCCCTAGCAGAACCCCCCCCCCCCGCATCCGCAGAAACACAGCAGGCGGAAGAGCCTTCTCCTACATCACAGCCAAGACCTAGAACGAGCTCCCAGCCAACATCAGATGCTCCCCGACCATGCGCACCTTCAGGAGGAACCTCAAGACCTGGCTGTTCAACTGAACTGGAGCCGCACCCAATCCTCCCCTTCCTAGCGCCTTGAGACCCTCACAGGTGAGTAGGGCGCTTTATAAACCCATGATTGATTGATTGATTGATTGATTGATTTGTACTCTTGACTGCCAATGTCCCTATGATAAGCCAACCTATACCATTCCACTGTGCCGGACCCTGAATTATATTCACTCCACTGTATTGTTACAATGGTGTTCAAAATAAAAAGATATTTTTAAAAATATATATTTTTTTCCAGCTGCCTGAGTCCCCTCTAGTTCCCACCCGCAGCTCGCGTGATTTTAAAGCTCTGCGCTGTCGGCCATGGTATCTGTGGCCAGATCTCTTCTTCACACCTGAGAAATTTCCTAGGTATTTCCCGTTCTATTTGTGTTTTGCAAATTAAGTCCTGCTGGACGTGGCAGGCCATCAAAGCCAACGTCATGGGGCGAAGCCTTTTCTGTCTCTGCCCCAATGGCACCGGCTTCACCTTCCAAAAACATAACAAACCCCAACATTTTCTCTGTCCTGGTCTCTTCAATGCTGGAGGTTATATAATAACTGATGGGTGGGGGTATGTCTTGCGGCCATCTTGAGATGGGAGCACAAGAGCCTGTTACACTCATCAGCCTTTTACAGCCTGTAACAAAAAGTAGCACAAGGGAATCCAAGATGGCCGCAGCGGCAGTCCCTTGCCTAGTGTTCAGATGAACCACTTTCATCTACAACGGATTAACCTGCACCCAAGCTCAAAACAAACACTACATGGAAGCCAGTGACATGTTCAGATCTTTAAAAATGGGGAAACATGGGCAACGTCCAAAGGAGACCCTCTAATGCTCAGTGCAAGACTCCCTATCCCAGTGCTTAATTTGAGCCGGCGGTTTCCGGTGCTCAGTACCTGCACTTAATTGTCAACACCAGCGCTTTTGACAATCTACCACAAGGTGCTGCTGTCTGGCTTATTTAGAGATGACCACAACAACAACAGTTAATTATTAATTTAATATACATTAAAAATGACTATTGTCTGCCACCCAAGACATTCCTACAGCTTTGGGGGCCAGAAATAGTCCGAATTGTCACACTTGTAGGATTGTGATGGTTAGTAGTTGTGTTGTTACGCATAGCAGGGGCAATGTGTGGTGCAAGCTGCAGTGGTCTCCTGACGAGAGTCGTGGCAATTACGATTTTTTTTTTTTTTTTTTACAAATTAAGCACTGCCCCACCTCCTCATTTTTCCTGCACTTCTGACAATAAGAGGGGAGTGTCTCGGCCAGAGACTGCAGCTGAGCTAACCACGGATGCTTGTAATTCAGAGAACGCGAGCACGGCACATTCTGCGCAATTACTGGGAACAGCCACTAAAACGCCAGCAGAGTACCTAAAGACGGCAGCTCTCCTGCAGTAATGAGTGTGGTTACAGCATTAATGGAACGAAGATTGCTGGGCTTCGCCTGCGGTGCACAAACCGCGGAGGAACGTAAACAGGCAACAGAAAGTACCGGAAGAGTGACCTACAGGGAGAGCAAAACAGCTAAGAGCCTGCAGTCTCTGGCAGGTCCAGTGCTTAATTTGTAAAACAATAAGTGCCGGGGCTGCCGTCAGGAGGCCACTGCAACTTGCACCACCCACTGTCAGCGCTGCCAATGATAGTAACAACACAACTACTAACCATCGCACTCCTGCAAGTGTGGCAATCAAGTTAGAGGAGAAACAGGGGCTTTTGGGGTAAGTTGGCCCAATCGATATCTTCTCGAAGTTGCTGGGTCGCCAGAGCTATATAAGCTTTCTATTCATAGTTTGAGAGCCTAGGGAAACCAAAGGGCTCAGTAGCTCGCGACGTTCTATATCAACACGTGTCACAGAATAGGCCGTTCACAGGTAGAATATTTCATTACCAGCGCCTCGAGACCCTCAAGGGTGATTTGCTGTGCTTTATAAATCCTGATTGATTGGTTGATTACCCATGGGATGCAGGGTTCCAGGAAGTCCCATCCTTTTGGATCAGGACTATCTGAGAAATATCAAAGTCTGATGTGTCAGAAATCACCAAACAGTGTCAAGAAATTCCTTCCCTAGTGGAGCCCATCCGGCCAGTGACACCCTATAAAACAAGAATGGAGATGGTTGGGCCACTGAGCTCAGAGATTTCAGGGAGGGGCGAAGGAAGGCTCTAGTTCTGAGTCCAGTAAAGCCACAGGTGCTCAACCACTGGCACCTTGCGCTGTGTATGACTTTCAACACGTGTTGGCGCTAGGGGTGGGTGGAAGACGCTTAATGGACTTTTGCGGAGAGGCACGGAAATTGAACCAATTTCCGTGCCTCTCCGCAAATTTCCGTTATGTGACACCCGCCCGCAATATAAAAAAGATTAAAGCCTGAAATAAGATTTAAAACACTTACCTTATCGCGGAGATATCTCTTCCTGGTCTAACGCGCCTTCTTGAAACTGTGCATGCGCGGGAGACTGTGCATGTGCATTCCTCGCCAGGAAATTTCCGCACATTCCGTGGGCGGAACGGAAATGTCCACCCACCCCTTTTTGGCGCCCCAGGCGTCTTTGAAAACACTTCCAGCGCACAGCTGAGACCTCGGTCTCAGTCCTCGCATTGAGTATAATGAAGGAAGGTAGGTAGCCACAGGTTTGGGAGCTCACCTTCCCAGGTAGATTCACTACGTCAAAGCTGTTTACCTGCTCTCTCTGAGACATTGGAGAGGCTCATCATCTGCTCATAATATGTATTTGTAAAGTGCATGCTCACCGGGAAAGGTATCTTGGCTCTGAATAACAGATGTTTATTGTTAGCCTACTCAATGGTACTCATGTTATCAACCTCAGAAGGATGTAAGGCTCAGTGAATCCGCTGGGATTTGAATCTGTGACCATGAGGTCAAGCACAGGTTCCTACAGTGGACCCATCAGTCCACTAGACCACCAGACCCAGCCCGTCACTTGTCCATCACTCAGACAGTCTCACAGATTCTAGGTCCTCGACTTGTCTGAGGTTCCTCACACTGGGGGAGATCCTAGTTACCAAAGCAGCCCTTGAACAGGCAGAAAGGCAGTCGTTCTCTTGGGCAGAACCTCTTCCCAACTTGTTTCCAGCTGGAATGATGGAGGCCACAGTCTCAGGGCCTAGGAGCTCCAGCATTGGTCCCACTAGACTAACCTGAGACCAAAAGCCACAGACCAAGAGGTCCAGGTCCAATAAAAAGTGATTTTTTCAAACAGAGGCTGCCAACCAATCAAGGCCAATGACTCATTTGCAGGCATTTCCCTGGGCAAGAGGTTGATTCCAGTTCCAAAACCAAACAGATGAAAAACTTCTTCTGCAGGAAGACATTGGAAAAAAGAACACCATGAAACCCTGCTATGAAAGTGAGGATGGACGTGTACAGCAGAGACCCTCAAGGAAGAAGCCATAACAACCTTCTCTATGAATGTATGATGTAATCCTGCAACCTTTTCTCCGCGGGGAGGGACGCTGGAAGTCTATGCGGACACTAGGGAAGGTTTTGGATTTTAAATCCAACACATCCTCCCCCTCCCCCGCAAGTCGTTGTTCCAACTTGCGGAGTAATGGTATGCGGAATCACATCGCGTTCGTGATAACAACCGCGTTGTGATTCACCGCGGAGACAACGTTTCGTTATGAACTTTGTTTACCCTCTCTATAACACAGGAACGCATGCCTGCTCACATGGATCTCAGACATGTATGAACCTGGGTGCCTCGCACACATAGTGGCATGAAAGAAGGTTGCACTTCAGGTGACCAGACTAGGGTTTGCAAAGGGGAGTCGAAAGGCTTCATCTCCAGCGCTTCGAGACCCTCGCGGGTGATTTGCCGAGCTCTATAAATGTTCGATTGATCGATCTCTAGGAGTACAGAAAAATCTATATCCCCGACTCTGGAATGGTACTGCCACCAACCAGGCCACCTCCTGCAGCCACTGAGGGAGATAATTCCTGGTAGGACAGGGGATCTTATGCAAAGCGCTCTGCTGCCCAAAATAGGGTGTCCTGGCACTGAAGATATATAGACCTTATTCACCAGCAAAATGGGGCAGCTGTAAGAGCCATGTTTTAAATATTCTCCTGAGGAAGGTAAGGTAAGAGATCTGTCTCATGTCTGCAGGTGAGGAGCTCCACCAATAAAATGACTGGAAGGAGAAAGAGTGCCCCGCCCTTTCCTGCTTCTTTTAATTGAGGGAACTTGCATAAAGTTGACGTTTCGATGATCTAAGAGATTGATCAGGGCAGTACAAAGTAGCTCTGTGCTTTTATGGTCTCGGGTTCTATAGGCCCAATTCACAGAACTAACTTAAGACAAATTCCTAACGTTACTACTACTAAATACCTTCTGTGAATACCAAAAGTAGTAAGTTTAGAATTTTTTCTTAAGTTAGTTCTGTGAATCGGCCTCTATGTTGTGAAGGGCTCTGTGTGCTATGCACATGCCTTTAAACACAGATTACTTCCTGATTGGAAGGCATTTCAGTCTCCCTGAAATGGGAAATAACAGAACGACGAGTGAGTAGTTTTAGGATTGTCCTAGTAGCAGCTTTCTGAACAATCTGAAGATGAGATACTCATGGAGACCAAGACATGAGGAGTGACCATAGTCTAAATGTGCATAACGAGAGGCTGTGGGATAGCTTCATGGGCAGAGCCTGTTAGTAGCTGAATCAATTTCCTGAGGATTTAAAGACTTGTGAAGTAAGAAGCAGCAATGTGATTAATCTGAGTGGTAAGGGAGAGACTAAAACCAAATAATATTCCAAGGATTTTGGCAGAGGCACTGGGTGATGGGGTAACCACAAAATCAGAGGGCCAACAAGCACTAGACCAGACCAAGGGGTGACCACCAAACAAGAAGACTTCCACTTAGTCTCTCTTAAGTTTCAGACACTTAGGACCTGACTTAGATCTTGGCGGACGGGTTCCTCCATCACAAAAATGACGGATATCTCATCCACCGAAATATAAATCCCATAGGATGTCATGGGATTTATATTTTGGCGGGCAGGATATCTGTCACCGTTGTGACGGGGTAACTTGTCTGCCAAGTTATTAATCAGGTCCTTAGTCCTCATCCAAGACGCAACTAGAGACATATATGGCCAAAAACCTTCTTTGTTCGAAGTGATGTTGTCTGAAAGAGACCACTACTGTCTATCATGAGAAGCACATTACCTCAAAGGCAAAAGATCTGATTCAATTGAGTAATGAAGCAATGTAGACGTTGAATAATATAGGGCTTAACTAAGCATGGGCTGAAAATTCGTTCCGCGGATTTTTGGCAATTTTGCGTTCCGCGAATCGTGCAAAATTGCCAAACAATCCACAATTCGCAAGTTCGTGAAATTTTTTGCTTGTTCGCGCTTCAAAAATACAATCTCGCGCGCGGCATTGGCTTACCTTGATTCTGAGTTTGCCGAGTTGTTTTCCTCCCGTGAACAAGATGGTCACGCCCAAAAACAACCGCATGGGTAAGTTCGCGGTAGCCGTGCTGAAAAAAAACCCCACGAACACGCCAAAATAAAAAAATTCGCAAGTTCGAACGAATTTGCAGATTTTGCGGACCGCGAATTCGCTTTCGCACAAATTTGCAGAACGCGAATTCGCAAATTTCGCCAATACTTAGGCTTAACGAGGAGCCCGTGGGACTCTGCAAGTGATGGAAGCCACAAGTGAGGAGAATGGAGCAAGCATAACAGATTGAGAACAGTTGGCTAGAAATGATTTTAAGCCTCCAAGAGCTTGGTGACAGATTCCATTCTCAACAACCCCAGGGTAGGATTCAAAACTGTATCAAATGCAGCAGAGAGGTCAAGCAACACCAGGGGTGCAGAGCCGTCCAGGTCTAGATTGATCAGAGGTCGTCGACAACGACACGACTGGCCGATTCCTTGCTATGGAAGGGTTTGACTCGGATTAGAAAGAAGACCTCTGGACAGTCATGGAGCAGTCGTAAATCACCTCTGCCGGGTGAGGTATCAGAGCAGGCACCTAGGTGGTCCCTGCTCCAGGGACTACTGGGAGAAAAACACTGCAAAAAGGGCAACTATCAGAAGGGAAAAAGCTTACCGTGTAGTACAACTGTGAAAAAAAGCTCTCGACCTTGGTCCTCATTCATTTATTCAATCTGGTGTTTTGAATTAGTCTATGGTTTAAAGTTATGGACACACAGAAGTGTATGCTTACTAGAAGCTGTCTAACAGGTGGGCATTGTGCCCAGTGGACGCACCCTGCAAGAAGTGGGTTGTCATTGTTGTGTATTGTGTAGCAGACACAGCCACTTACACTGTTCAAAAGAGCAGCTACCTGCCATGTGACTTAACTTCACAAGGGACTCTGCAGAGAGGTTCAGGAAAATGAGGGCGGTGTGTCTCCTCTGTCGAAGATCATGGAGAGGAGAAATGAGAAATGAGAGGATCTTTGACAGAGGAGACACACAGCCCGCACTTTCCTGAACCTCTCGGCAGCATCTGACATGGTCTCACACCACATCCCTCAAGGGCCTGCATGAGATTGGCATCCAAGGGCCCACTCACTCATCGCTGGCTCTGCTCCGTCTCGAGGGTTTGAACGCACGCTGTCAGTCTGGCACCATACTTCTCGGAAGTCTGCAAACTCATCCGCGGAGTGCCTAATGGTTCATCGCCCAGCTCCACCCTCTTCAACACAATAATGATCCCTCCAGTCAATGTCACCCGCTCACACTACATCAATATCCTCTCCTATGCTTGCAATCAATTCCTATTCTCCTTCTCAGACAAGACCAGCAACACAGGAAACAAGCTCAGCGCCTGCATGACCAAAGATGCCAACTAGATGAAAGACAAGAGTCTCAAGCTCAACGCCAACACAACAGAAGTGGAGATCTTTGGCTAGAACACCTCAGCATTGGACTCAAACTGATGGCCGGACAAACTCGGCCTCACACCTACAGCCAGCACCCACACCAGGAACCTCAAAATAATCATCAACGGCAAACCGGACATGAACGCACGAGTCAGCACTGTCACTGCGTCCAGCTTCCACACCCTGAGGATGCCGAGGAAGATCTTTAAAGGGCTCCTAAGCAACACTAGGAAAACTGTCATGAACACCCAAGTCACCAGCAAGATGGACCACGGAAAAAACATGCTACACCAGCATCACACAGCAACTCACTCGAAGACCACAAACCATCCGGAACTCAACAGTCAGACTCACTCTCAACCACCCACACAGAAATGACATTACACCACACATCCACTGTTTCCCGATACACAAGCGAGCTCATTTCAAACTCTTCACACACACATTCAAGGCACTACACAACTTAGGCCTCAATTACCTGAATAGATGCATAGACTTCCACCAACCTCCCAAACAACCCCGCTCTGCAGGCCTCCCACTCGCAAACATCCCTCGCTTACCCAGAACCAGATCAGGAGGACGGCATTCTCTTCCATTGCTCGTAGAGCATGAAGCAGCCTCCCACTCCACCTCAGAGACTCCTTCTCTATTCTTGAATTCTGCAAGAAGCTGAAAACCTGGCTTTTCAAATAACCAACCTACCGTAGGCAGGGCTAGGCACACACACACTGCTCAGGGCCAGGATACCCTCACGGCTGACAGTGCGCTTTACAAATACACATAACAAGCACTACTCTGCCATCCTTCCAGAGTACTGTCTGCACAACAGGCAAAGTACGCAGCTGTCTGAGACGGTTCTGGGTGAACCAAACAATTCAGTGATGTCACTGCAGGAAGTACGCAATGTGCAGGAAGGCCCTCCCCAATACTGCAGTCCTGCAAGCTCCGGGGGCTTCGTAAAGAGGGAAGCCGGAAACATGCAGGGAAGTCCCGGAGTGGACGAGCTGAGGTGAGTTATTCTTCCACAAACGAGGCGCGCGCTGCAGCTCTCCCTGGACATCATCCATCGCGTTAGCCGCTTGCCAGAAAAAACACGGCACTCAAGGCTACTTATAGCTTCGTTTTCCCCGCAGGCGTCATCAAGATGAAGTCTTAAGAGCTGCACGGAGAGCCCGCATCCGAAGCGTCATGCCGTCGGGATCTGTGAGAAGCGTCCAGCAGAAGGAGGGAGTCTGACCCGACAGGAAGGAAGCAGGCCCGCGTCAGTGTCCCGCGTACATGCCCAGGTGGCCTAAAGGATGCCATGAAGATTGCGGGGCCTTATTTATGGAGCTCCGCATCCCTTTTGCAGCATGTAAAGTGGCACATGCATGACGCACGGCTCTCATAAAGGTTTATGAAGCCGCGCAGTGGCTTTTAGTGGCTTCATAAAACGTGAGTAAAGCGACACAGCACAGATCGCTGTGTTGCCTCACTCTGTGCCTGGCGGTGTTCCATACGCGCTGCAGTGGGTTTTACATGCAACACCCATGGATTTTGACGCTGCCCAAATTTACATAATCATGTAAGCTTGGAGAAGTGCCTAATCCTTACACTTCCAGAGGTGAGGCGCAACGAGGAGAACTAACTTTATTTCCCCTAGTTTTTTCTTTGTTCTCTGTGCGCTGCATATTGCAGCGCACAGCAAAAGAGAAAAACGCCTCTTAGGATTGTTTTTGTTCAGGAAACAATCCTTCATGCAATGGAGGCACCCTGTCGCCATGGTGCAAGGGTGCCTACGTTGGAGCTAGGCACCCGAAAAGGCTCCAGCACAGGGAGAAAGCACCATATTGCATAAATACGGTCCATTCCTGCCCTTTCACTTTGGTGTAGGGCAGTGCAGCAAGGTACCCTATGCCAAAATCCCGTAAATGAGGGCCGGGTGTTGTTTCCGGCTGACAGTAAAATGTAACTTGTCTTTTACTTAATAAAAGCTGGAGTTTCCGCACTTATCCCGTGGAAATTTGTCACTAAGTAGTTGGACAGCAGAAGAACGCTACAAGGAGGGTTTACAAAGGAGGGTGACTTTTGGCAAACATCGAAATCCTTTTGGAATTTATTTTGCACACAAACACATCTGACAACTGGGCACAGGCCACACCTGCTGGTACCCGCAACCCATCCAGAGAGTTTTTCGGTTTCCCTGACTGATGCTCTACGTTGTGGCCTGTCCAGGAAGGGAAACAACCTTTACAACACAACTTTTACAACGCACTACCATTACAACGAAACTTTTACAACACAACATCCATTACATCGCATGACACTACAACGCATACCATTATAACGCATGTCATTACAACGCAGTCATTACAACGCATACCATTACAATGCATATCATTACCATCCAACACTCATCCTACTGTTGCACCCCCTGGAGTAAGAATAGTAATTTTTACCCCTACACTATCCAATACTTACCATACATGTAATGTAATGTTATGCGTTGTAATGGTATGCGTTGTAAAGGTAGTATGCGTTGTACTGGAATGCGTTGTAAAGGTAGTTTTTAAAAATGTGTTGTAATGGCATACTTATAATGGAATGCGTTGTAATGGATGTTGCGTTTTAAAAAATGCGTTGTAAAGGTATGCGTTGTAAAAGTATGCATTGTAACGTCATACAACCGTCCAGGAAGCCTTTAAAGCAAGGGTGCCCCTCCCCTATGCCGACATCAATGCTTCATCAGAACGCTTGGCATCTCCAGCGCCTCGAGACACTCCCGGGTGATTTGCCGCGCTTTATAAATGTTGAATGATTGATTGATTGATGGGCAATGGAGACAACTAAGCCCCCCCCCCTCTTGAAAATTGTTGTTGAGGAGGCATCATTCCTCACCTGCTGACTGAGGGGGTTACTGTCTGGTGGCTGTGATTACACAATCACCTTGAGGAAGAGGTAAAAGTGGTTTTATCCCGGGACAAGATCTACCTATCTCCCTGGGCAACGTCCTGAATGTCCCAGTTAAAAGGATCTATTTCCTCTAGATCTCCAGATGTTGGGGGTTCACTGTAGGTGTTTCTGACCGACAGTGGGGCATATTATCAAGAAATGGAGTTAAGATTATCGCCGCCTGTGAAATCTGCCCAGCAGCAAGTACTTGGGGCAGCTCACCCAGCATGGTGGGAGCAGCTCACGCACTCTTCTGCCCACTAATCGGCGCTGACCAGGATGTCTGGCCTGTGGGGCTGGAATACACATCAGGCTGTGCCAGAGTGAGAGAAAGCCAAGGAAGCTGCAGCTAGCCTGAGTGCTTGGCACACTGCCTTCTGAGCCATGCCACTGGCAGCAGGAGTTGCCCAATTACCATACAACAAATATAGGATCACGGTCTGTACAAGTACGTTTTCAAGTTACAAACAAGGTGATTGGATGAATGGTTGGCGCTTTGGGAATTGGACCAGCATCGGTCTGGGTCAATAAGGCTTAGGTGCAATCCAGTGGCCTCTTTGACGTTGAAATGTGGGGGAATGTCCATTGCCATCAGTTGTCCACAAAGAAATAAACATTCCACAAACACCGTGTAAGTCTCCCTACGGGCATTCCTCTCCTCTGTGCCTGGAAGTGGCGGCTTGCGCCTTCATTCCGAAGGCCCCACTCCAGCTGCCCATACATTGAACGCAACATTGGTCAAGTCATTCTGTACTCCTGACAGAGATGCAGGAAGGTATATTTTAAGTAAGCCCGGGCGGAGAACTCTGCTCCGCCCGCGGAGTGTGCGGAGATTTGTCTACTCCGCGTTCCTCGGAGAACGCAAATCTTCGCACACGCCTCAATGGAGTGGAGTTGGCCAGCCCCCGCCTCCACGCCCCCTATATTAACAAGTAATTCTACATGAATTAAAAGTAAATTAAAAGCCACATATCTGTACTGCGGCATTCCCGGGCTCCCCTACTCCTCTTCCTCGCCGTCTGGGTGATCCTTGAGAAAACTAGACATGCGTTCGTGCCAGTGCATACGCAGTTTTCTCAAGGATACCCATGGACTGGAAACAAGCATCCTAGGACCGGTTTCGGGCTTTCACCCGTCATCAGCCAGGACAGCTTGTCTCCAGTGGCATGGAGAGCACAGGACCCACGTCTGGGCATACCCGTCCCACTCGGGGTGACAAATGCAAAAAGAACAATTGATGGAGAGAATGCAGAACAATGTCATACATTCACCCCAATACAGAGATCTGGGCCTAAATCCATCGCTTTTTTCCTCACCATGCCATTCCAGTTTGGCATCTCATTCACTCATCCTCCCACAGCACCAAATCAGGATGAAACCCATGCCAGGACGCGTTTTTCCCAATCTGGTGGTTAGAGATTGGTAAGTGGCCAATTATACCTGTAGGTCCTACGAATTTCAGCCTGTAGGATTTGGATTTTTAAGTATTGGTATATAACTCGACTCACATGTACAACATATCTGTTGCTGAACCATCACCTCAGATCTATACTTTGTCTATATTCTCTTAAAATGTTCATGGCTTTGCTCTCTCCTATTCGCACACAAACAGGCCACAAATGTTTCAGTTAGGTTGAGGTTGAACTTGAAGAAAACTGCACCTTTAAAAAAAAAGAGTTGTAACACTGTGTTTTAACAGGTTTATATACCAGCTGATTTGCCCATTTCCAAGTGAATTTTGTAGTCTGTAGTAGGGGTGCCAGCCTGAAATGGACAGCTTTGATCATTTTGGCAAAGGGATCCTTATTTACAGATAACATTTCAGGTACAATTATTTATAGCTTAATGTTTCCTGATTTTAAATGTCACCTTCTTAAATCATGTGGGCATTAGATTCATACATAAAACAGAAGCTGTGCTCTTGGCTTACAGAGATTTAAAATGAATTTCTTGTTGCCTACAGGAGCTGAGCCCTCGCAGGAAGGGCTCATGATCCTGGTGAACTAACACAGGGTGACATACTTTTCTCACTGAACACCTCCTTCGGCAGAAGTGCCCTTTCGGCTTAACAATGAGACATGGATACCCACTCTCGGGCCCGGCGGGCGCTCAGTCGGATCTGATGCGGATAGACGAGAGGTGAAAGATGCGCATTTGCTTCTTGAAACATCTAGGTTCCTACTAAATAGATAACCAGGCTCTACTAGGAAAGGGGCTCAGTAAAACCATTTCTGAAATAAGCGGTAGAATCTATGGAGCTTATTAACACTGGTGGTGGTGTCAAGACTCAGGGCCTAATTTCGATCTCGGCAGACGGGTCACTCCGTCACATCGGCAACAGTTATCCCATCCGCCGAAATATAAATCCCATTTTATCCTATATATATTTCGGTGGGCAGTATATCCATCACTGTTGTGATGGAATAATCTGTCCACCGAGCTCTAAATCATTCTGACGGTTCTGAGTCGACAAAACGATAAAGATGCAATAATCAGGGTAGTCTATATATAAAGACGCTGGATAAAAAACAAAAATGGGAAATGGCGATTTGTGCCTCTCATGGCGATGCACATAGATGCTGGGCGTAAAAGACAACCCTGTTGCGGCTTTACAAATATTTGTGAAGATGAAACCCCAAACGCACAAATGGAAATTTTATATTTTGTGGTGATTTCAACAAATTCCATTAAATATCTGTAGTAATTTAATATACTTGGTCCAAACCGTTCCCCCCTGTCCTTTTCCCATTGGATTGTTCCCGACTGTCATTCAAAGATTCCACAGCTGACTGGAACCTGTGATGGCGTGTGACACTTAATAAAGGACTTCTCGTCCACCCATGGCGTCATCTCCTTATAACACTGTCCTTCACCAAGTTCTTATCTTAACCCCTTCCATGCTGATGACGGCCCCAGGCCGTCATGCACTATGGTGGGCGTAAGCTGATGATGGCTGGGGGCCGCCATGAACACGCCCACTCACAGGCGCAGAATCGCGGCCGCGCCCAAGGGGTTAAGTAGTCGGACCTTAATTGGAATCACGTCATGTTTGGGGATAACAGCTTAGGATACAAAACTCTTAAGGTAATAAAAATAGAAGAACAAAAACGTTTTACTAAAAAAAAAAAATTGCAATAGGTATAGATGACTGGTATGGGGTAAGGGCAGAGGGAAGGAGTAGGGGTAGTGTAAGAGAACAGTTAAAGACAAAAAGGAAAATGTTAGGTTAAGGATACTGAAAAATGCAATCTGACTATGAAGCTTTCTCATTCATGTCATGTCATGTCAAAGGTTCACATATAGCACCTTATCACCACAAGGTCTCAAGGCGCTTGCTTTGGGAACCCGTCCTGGCTTTTCCCTGTGAGATAACCCCTTACTGGGCATCCTCAAGGTGAAAGCCAGGCATCCCGCCGCGGGGGGGGCGTAGTGGAGATTAAGCAAGCTATTCAGCAAAGCACTGTTCCCTAGACTAGCTGGATCGTTCCTCTGATGTGTTTATGACTTCCTAAATCTTAGAATTTAAATAGGCTCACAATTTTATGGTATTTATTATTGGGACATTTCCATCCCTATTTATTTTGTGCTAACTTTATCTGTATTTACCGATATTTATTTTGGGTTTTGTGGTAAAAATCAAGCTGAAACTGGTATATTTCCACATTTATTTAACCGGAAAATAAGCATTCATGCTTGAATGCCGGCTGTGTTTCTGTGATATGAACTCACAGAAGATAAATCAATGCACTTATATGAAAATATGTAAATTTCGTTTTAAAGTATAAACCTTGTGCAGATCTCCTGCTGTATAAGCCTCTTTACTAAGCGTCCTTTCTCTCTAACTCCCTCTCCTGTCAATCCGCACAGCTATTGGCCTGGCATTCAAGTCACACAGTATTTAGAATCACTCAAAAAGCAAACCAATTTCCATTTTTATCCACTTTTAAAAATAAAGACAGACCATGAAAGAAATGGTTTTCTGT
Organism: Lissotriton helveticus; assembly: GCF_964261635.1. Classification (NCBI taxonomy): domain Eukaryota; kingdom Metazoa; phylum Chordata; class Amphibia; order Caudata; family Salamandridae; genus Lissotriton; species Lissotriton helveticus. The sequence continues at coordinate 30,952,301 of NC_136071.1, forward strand.
CTGTATTTATCTGTAAAAAGCAGTAAAAACAGAAAAAAGGGAGCTTTAAAAATAAGCTCCTTCATCCACCATGGTATCATTAGTAACCATAGAGCTACAATTGTCTTCTTGTCCTGAAATGTTACAATGGACTTCTGGAACACTTTTATCCGTTGCTCTTCAAGAATAGGTAAAGTAATTTCGGTATTAGTAAATGCAAATAGCGTGCATTTATGTGTGTGAAAAGTACAGTGTTAGTGCAATGGCACACTGACTAGTTTTCGCTGTGGAGTATATTTTTATCTGTGAAAAAATGCCTTGCCCTGCACCCCCACAAACTCCAGGAACCCTTCTAGTCCCATTCCCGCCCATGGGTGGATTAGCTCTTGCCACTCAAGGGGGTGGGTGTTTGGCTGGACATAGCCAGGTCTGATGTCCCATTGAACCAATGCGTCCACTGGAGGGGGTCTGTGTTTGACCACATGGTCACAGATTCAAAACCAGGGGGGTCCCCTCAGCCTTAAGTTATGTTATGTTATGTTCCTGTGTTAAGGAAAAGTTTTTATTATCCACAATTCCCGAAGCATTCCTGCCTAGAAAGTCCCACTCGCAGTTTCCGTAAAAGGCACCTGTCCCAATCTTTGAGGAGTTTGGGATTCCCGGTGCATGCTTTTGATCCCTTTCCTGTAAGAATGAATGTATGAATGAATACAGAGGCGTGCACATCAGGCACGCAATACCCATTGGGCTCATGGGGCTTCAGACCCCCCCCCCACTCGTGCGTGTCAGCCCGGGCAGAGACAGCTTTGCGGGCTGGCAAAAATCTCATTGCAGCCGCACCCGAGTACTTAACAGGTCTTTAACCCCTTCCCTGCTGCCGTTGGCCATTGGACGTCGCGGGAGCTACCTCCCTGGTGCTGCGCACGTCCAACGGCTGACACGGCCCCACCCACCCTTTAGAACGCCCACAACGTGGCGGAAAAACCGCTGCGGTTAAGGTGTTAAAAGACCATTTACTTGTAAATGAGGCTTTTGTTGTGTGTTCATCCCTTCTTACAACCACTCGGTCTATGGTTGGAAGAATTAGCCGTCCGAAATATTTGTCAGCCCCCCCCCCCCCGAAATTTGGCTCTAGTTGCCCGCCTGGTGCACATCCGGGCGCATCCCTTCTTCTCGCGAGCGCACCTGCTCCGGAGGGCGGGACTTGGGACTCGTCACACCCCTGGTGCCACTGCCGCTCGAGCCGGGTTGTTAAACTCGAACTACATTGTGACTGATCTCGGATTGTTCCGAGTAATGAAGTCAGACATCGGCGGAGAGACGCCGCTCGGCGCTTCATAAATCCGCCCAGATTGCATCTGATGGGGGATACAGGCAACACCTCATCCAGGCGCGTGAGTGACACGCGTCAAGGAGCCCCCCCCCCCCCCCCGCTCCTGGCGGGGCACCACACGCCATTCCATGCAGGATGATTGAAGGGGGGTGCTTGCAATCTCCAGGCTGCAGGTGATTGAGTTTTGACAATCTTTGAAAGATTATGGGCCTCAATGCAACCTGGGAACCAGCCTTAAAGCCAAACAAAGGGCTTGCCTTCACTGGCCGCTGACCGGCTGTCACCAGGCATCAGCTGGGTTTAGATGCAGGGCCGGACTGGCCATAGCGGGCACTGGGCAATCCCCTGGTGCGCCGCACGGTGGGGGGCCTGTTTTGTGCCCCTGGGGGCGCTTTTTGTTACAGGGCCTTAGCTGCAAAATCGGCCCTGTACCAAAATCGGCCGAAAACCGGCATTGCCAAAGAGCTCAGCGGCGCACCCCAACCTCCCGCCCCCCCCTCCGAGTGGGGAGGGGGGGGATCGACCGAGCACTTTGCCACGGCCGGTTGTGGTTCCCAGTCCGGCCCTATTTAGAAGTGATCATGTCTGGGCATACCCGTCCCACTCGGATGACAAATACGAAAGGATGCTTGTTTCCAGTCCAGGGAGGACCTTGCTTGGCAGTTCGGGCTGGACTGTTCCCATGAGGCACAGGGTCAAGTCTGATTTGCATATGGAAGAACTAAACTAGGGTGCCATGATGAGCAAAAGAATGATGAATTTAACCCAGATCTATTGACTGGGGTGAATGTTTTGATTTGTTCTGCATTCCGTCCATCAATTGTGTGTTTTTTGCACTTCTCATCGAAGGCACGGGTTAGAGGTGGGCGGCCACTGACAATCCTCTAATTTGGGGGAGGGTGGGATGCTCTGGCAAACAGGGCGGGGTCACTTCCTGCACCAGACCAAGAGTGCATAGGAGGTTCAATCCGTGCTCCGTGGGCCCTTCCTCTGCGGTCACCTACAGGCAAGGCTGATGGACTTATGCGGCAGAGGAGGACCGAATTATACAGCACAGTTAACTATTTATGGCAAATTATGCGGGATAATGTGGCACATTTAGTGTTATTTTGTCATTTTTACACCTGGTAACAGTGTTTGAAGAAAGAATTCACCTTAATTAGTACCAATTTGACATCCAAATGCAGCAATTAGCAACTGAAAGATGACCCGTCAACCTTTGAGAGAAGCCTTACGGTGCACAGGTACCGCGAGTCGACATACTTTTCGTAACTTTTGATCACTTTGAACTAGAAGCTTTTTTTTTTTTTTTGCTGAAATCTGTCTATTATGCGGTAAATGGTGAAATATGTGACATAACCATAATTATGCGAAAATCGCCATGGCTGCAGAATCGCATAATTCCAGGGGCCCTGCTTACAAGCAGGGGTGGGCGGAATTTGCGTAGTCGCGCTACGCAAAGCTCAGCGAAACGGTAAAAAATCTCCACGAGCACGCAGAAATTCCGCGAATGAGCGAAATTGCTTGTTCCGCCACTTCGCGAAGCTTCTTTCCTGTTCGCGAACGCTGTTTGCGTGCTCGGGGGTAAATATTATGCGAACAGGCTGCAATTTTACGTTCTCAGCGCAACGCGAAATTACCAAAATACCACGAGCGGAACGGAATGTACTGCCCAGCCTACTTACAAGGACAAGAGGTAGCGCCTCACTCAGCAAGCGCTATTTGCGTCCAACGGGCTCCGGTCTCAACCGCAGAGCCTTCGCTCCCAGGGCATCTCACCTCACCAGCTCCCCCTCCCAGCATCGAATCCGTGCCCTGCTGGTTTCCAGGGAGTGCGGCCCGGCCTGCCTGAGTACAGCACTCAGCCCCACTCTTTCCCTGTGTTTATGTCACTGCTGGGGACCAATCACGGCGGCCCGTGCTGTGTAATTTCGAAGCACCGTTGCACTTAGAGTGCTATTGCCACTGAGTAGTAATCTTATATTTAGCAGTGAGGCACTGTATTGCTAAACTATCAGGCGTGTGTTTTTATTCTTAGTTTCCACTGTGTGTTTTTTTCCTAATGCATTAGCTGTTACCTTTGTTAGACTGTTAACATTTTATATAACACACACCTTAAAGATTCAAACCCAAATGACCTTGTAATTTGTAAATTAGAGGGCTTTGAAATATTTTAATGTGGTTGGTCCCTTGAATTGAATTGAATTGAATGCGGATTTATAGAGCGCATAGTAACCCGAAAGCATCCCAGCGCTAAGCTAAACAGAGAGACCAGAGGGGGGGGGGTTAAACGGAGGATAGGAGAGGATCAGGGAAAGAGGTGGGTTTTCAGGAGTTTACGAAATCGGAGATGGCAGGGTTCCGTCCTGAGTTTGAAGGGAAGGGAATTCCACAGTTTGGCTGTGTTGACCGAGAAACGTTGTCCTCCTGTACGTGCCTTTTTTACTCTGCGCACTGCGACTAGGCGTTCGTGATCTGAGCGGAGTGTCCTGTTGGCTTTGTAGGGCACGACTAGGTTCTTTAGGAGGAGGGGGCCCTTATCCTGTAGCAATTTGTGTGTCAAACATAGGGATTTAAATTTTACCCTTTCGCGTATTGGGAGCCAGTGCAAAAGTTTAAGTGCTGGTTTAGCTGATGATCTAGCTGGGGTGTCCGTGAGAAGCCGCGCTGCGGCATTCTGGATCTGCTGGAGCTTGTTGAAGGTGGTTTCCGGTGCCCCAAGGAAGATGGCATTGCTGTGATCTAATCTGGACAGGATCAGTCCTTGGATAAGCAGTTTTCGAGAGGGGTGCGGAAGGAGGGGAAGGACTTTCCGAGCCGATCGGAGGAGGCCGAAGCAGGCTCCCGCTATTTTTTTAGCTTGGGTCTTAAAGGATAGGTCCTTTTCCATCCAGACCCCCAGGCTTTTAATCTCCTTTTTTGGGGAAGGGGGCTCCCCCAGACAAGAGGGCCAGATGTTCGGAGGGAGGGTGGATGCTTTATGCCGTAGAAGCATGATCTCGGTCTTAGACCCGTTCAGTTTCAGGGAGGATTCGCACATCCAAGTGAATATTTTTGATAGGCAGGTGTGGAGGGTGCCTGGTCCCTGGTCAGTTTGGGATAGGGTGACGACAAGTTGGGTGTCGTCGGCGTAGCTCACGATTTTGACTCTGAACGGGGCGACCACCTCCTCCAGTGGGAACATGTACACATTAAATAATGTGGGGCTTAGGGAGGAGCCTTGTGGTACCCCGCACTGGAGGGGAATCGCTGCTGATCGGGTATTGCTCTCCCAAACCTGGAAGGTGCGTTTACTCAGAAATGACATGAGCCAACACAGGGCCGTTCCTACCACCCCTATGTCAGTCAGTCGCTGAATGAGGACCTGATGGTTAACAGTGTCGAAGGCCGCACTAAGATCCAGGAAGATCACTGCCACTGATCCTCCTGAGTCTAAGATGCATCTGGCCTCCTCAACTACTCTCAGAAGGGCGGTGTCCGTACCCTGTCCAGGGCGAAAGCCAGTTTGTGAGTTCCGGAGAAGGCCGTTGGATTCAAGAAAGTGGGAAAGTTTTTTATTGACTAGCCTTTCCGTGACCTTGCTAAGTCCGGGGAGTAAGGAAATTGGCCTATAATTGGCCAATTCTGCTGGGTCTAGGAGCGGCTTTTTAAGAAGGGCTTTGACGATGGCTCTCTTCCAAGCCAGAGGAACCACCCCCTGAAGAAGCGAGGTGTTAATAAGGTCAGTAACAGGGGTAGCGATGGTGGGTGTAATCATTTTTAGAATACGCATGGGTACCGGGTCGCTAGGGGAGCCACTTTTGATGGTGGCCAAAGTTTTGAGTACCTCGTCCTCAGACACAGGACCAAAAGTATCCAGCTGAATGGCTAGTTTAGCTGGCTGACTGCTTAAGTGTATTCCGTGGTTGACTTGGGGCAGGGTGGTTAAGATATTCTGAATTTTAGCGTCAAAGTAGTTCGCCAATTTGTTACATTTGTCCTCAGAAGTGTCTTGCGCCAAAGGGGGGTCCGGCACCTTGAGCAGTTCCTTAATAATGAGGAAGGTTTCTCTAGAGGAGTCGGCGGCATTTTTTATTTTTTCGTCGAAGAACTGCCTTTTAGTATTACGCAGGGCCGTTTTGTATGTTCTCATGGCGGTACGATATTCATCTTTTCTGGATTGTGTCCTATCTTTTCTCCAGGAGCGCTCCAGTTTTTTACATCCTTTCCTTAATAATTTTAGCTCGGGTGTGTACCAAGGGGCGGGGTTAGCTCTCTTCTCCTTTTTCTGAGTGCTTCTTTTGGGAAGAATAGAGTCGAGTGAGTGGGTAAGCCAGGTTTCGAGATTCGAGTCTGCAGTCTCCGGGTCGAGAGCAGAGGGAGGTAGGACTGTTCTAGGTCCATTCTTCAACAGAGAGTTTGGACCAGGCTCTGTCCATGACACGCGTCTTGGGGGGTTGAGGAGGCATGATTCTGATATGCCAGAGGAGAGGGACCAAAAAGTGGTCAGTCCATGGGAGAGGATGGGGAGGTGTTGCTTTTAGCGCGTGCATGTTGGTGAAGATCGGGTCAAGCAGGTGACCTTTGTTGTGAGTCGCCTCAGAATCGACCTGTTTCAGTTCATAGGAGGTAAGGTCGAGGAGAAGATCGGCCGCCACCGAGTCCTGGGGGTCATTGAAATGGAGATTAAGATCTCCAAGAATCATAAAGTTGGGGGTGGAGGCTGCTAGTGTGGTAACGGTTTCTATTAGGGCACTAGGGAACCGGTTGGGGCATCCAGGTGGGCGGTATACTAGTAGGCCGGAGAGGGAGACTGTGGGTGATATTTGGATGGAGAAATGGCAGCTTTCACAGTCTTCGATGCCGCTATCTTTTGCTCTGCATACAAAATTATCCGTGTATAGTATGGCAAGACCGCCTCCTCTACCCAGGGGTCTGTTCTGGAAATGGATTAGAAATCCTTGGGGGAGGGCATTTACTATATCGGCTTCAGAATTGGGTGTCAGCCACGTTTCCGTAAGGCACAGGATATCTAGCTTGTGGTCCTGGATTAGGAGATTTATCTCTAGGGAGTGTTTCGGGAGAGATCTACAGTTCAGAAGGGCCATATTAAGGGCATAGTGTCCATCAGTGGTGGGAGGTGAGCTACATAGGTCGCAGTTGAGGAAGGTCGTTTCCCGTTTGTGAGTATAGCGACAGTTGGGGTTTTTGTGGGTTTGAGTGACAAGAGGTCTCTTTGAGTATAGCTGTAGCGATCCCGTGTGGAGTCGGGCATAGGTTCTGGGCCAAGGGCCAGCTGGGCCCGGACGGGCACAGACGGGCTTACCTTTGGCGCGCCTTCGGCGCGCTGGCGGCGCGTCCGGTTCTGGCACATTTTAGAGAGGGGGCGTGGCCTCAGGCTGGTGGGCGTGGCCTCCCTTCCCTCGGAAATGGCGGCAGAAACTTTGCTAAGACGCGCGGCAGCGTTAATATCGGCTGCGCGGTACAGAGTCGGCGATTGTGAGGGGGGGAGTGCTCTGGCCAATGTGAATAACACAGGTAAAATTACAATTTAAAAAATTACAGTGCTTAGGTTTTGTTGCTCGTATCTCCCGGCTTCCGCCTCAGGAGCTGTCTGTGGCTAATGCGTGCTGGGTCAGCAGCGCGGGTTATGTAGCGTTCGGAGGGGGCGTGGCCTCAGGCAGGTGGGCGTGGCCTCACTTCCCTCGGAAATGGCGGCAGAAACTTTGCTAAGACCCGCGGCAGCGTTAATATCGGCTGCGCGGTACAGAGTCGGCGATTGTGAGGGGGGGAGTGCTCTGGCCAATGTGAATAACACAGGTAAAATTACAATTAAAAAAATTACAGTGCTTAGGTTTTGTTGCTCGTATCTCCCGGCTTCCGCCTCAGGAGCTGTCTGTGGCTAATGCGTGCTGGGTCAGCAGCGCGGCTTATGTAGCGTTCGGAGGGGGCATGGCCTCAGGCAGGTGGGCGTGGCCTCACTTCCCTCGGAAATGGCGGCAGAAACTTTGCTAAGACCCGCGGCAGCGTTAATATCGGCTGCGCGGTACAGAGTCGGCGATTGTGAGGGGGGGAGTGCTCTGGCCAATGTGAATAACACAGGTAAAATTACAATTTTAAAAATTACAGTGCTTAGGTTTTGTTGCTCATATCTCCCGGCTTCCGCCTCAGGAGCAGGAAAACGCCATTAAAGGCTCCATTACGAGTTGCGGGATTTTTGGAGCATTAATATCTCACACGGCAAATACAGACACTGCCGGGTGTGATACTGCCGGGTGTGACGCTGCCAGGTGTGACACTGCCGGGTGTGATGATGCCAGGTTTGGCACTGCAGGGTGTGATACTGCCAGGTGTGACACTGCCGGGTATGATACTGCCGGGTGTGATACTGCCGGGTGTGACGCTGCAGGGTGTGATACTGCCGGGTGTGATACTGCCGGGTGTGACACTGCCGGGTGTGATACTGCCGGGTGTGACACTGCAGGGTGTGACACTGCCGGGTGTGACACTGCGGGGTGTGACACTGCAGGGTTTGACACTGCAGGGTGTGACACTGCAGGGTGTGATACTGCAAGGTGTGACACTGCCAGGTGTGATACTGCCGGGTGTGATACTGCAGGGTGTGATACTGCAGGGTATGATACTGCAGGTTGTGACACTGCGGGGTGTGACACTTCCGGGTGTGACACTGCGGGGTGTGACACTACCAGGTGTGATACTGCCGGGTGTGATACTGCAGGGTGTGATACTGCCGGATATGATACTGCAGGGTATGATACTGCCGGGTGTGACACTGCAGGGTGTGATACTGCCAGGTGTGACACTGCCAGGTGTGATACTGCTGGGTGTGACACTGCTGGGTGTGATACTGCCAGGTGTGACACTGCCAGGTGTGATACTGCCGGGTGTGATACTGCTGGGTGTGATACTGCAGGGTGTGATACTGCCGGATGTGATACTGCAGGGTGTGATACTGCCGGATATGATACTGCAGGGTATGATACTACAGGGTGTGATACTGCTGGGTGTAACACTGTGTATGACACTGCAGGGTGTGATACTGCCGGGTGTGACACTGCAGGGTGACACTGGAGGGTGTAATACTGCTGGGTGTGACACTGCGTATGACACTGCAGGGTGTGACACTGCCGGGTGTGACACTGCAGGGTGACACTGGAGGGTGTGATACTGCCGGGTGTGAAACTGCCGGGTGTGACACTGCGTATGACACTGCAGGGTGTGATACTGCCGGGTGTGAAAAAGCTGGGTGTGATACTGCAGGGTGTGATACTGCCGGATGTGATACTGCAGGGTGTGATACTGCAGGGTGTGATACCGCCGGGTGTGACACTGCGTATGACACTGCAGGGTGTGATACTGCCGGGTGTGAAAAAGCCGGGTGTGGTACTGCAGGGTGTGATACTGCCGGTTGTGATACTGCAGGGTGTGATACTGCAGGGTGTGATACCGCCGGGTGTGACACTGCGTATGACACTGCAGGGTGTGATACTGCCGGGTGTGACACTGCCGGGTGTAGTACTACAGGGTGACACTGCAGGGTGTGATACTGCCAGGTGTGACACTGCGGGGTGTGATACTGCCAGGTGTGGCACTGCAGGGTGCGATACTGCTGGGTGTGATACTGCCAGGTGTGACACTGCGTATGACACTGCAGGGTGTGATACTGCTGGGTGTGACACTGCGTATGACACTGCAGGGTGTGATACTGCCGGGTGTGACACTGCCAGGTGTGATACTGAAGGGTGACACTGCAGGTTGTGACACTACCGGGTGTGACACTGCCAGGTGTGACACTGCCGGGTGTGACACTGCCGGGTGTGATACTGCCAGGTGTGACACTGCCTTCTGTGATACTGCCGGGTGTGACGCTGCAGGGTGTGAAACTGCAGGGTGTGACACTGCAGGGTGACACTGCAGGGTGTGATACTGCCAGGTGTGACACTGCCAGGTGTGATACTGCCAGGGCGTGATACTGCAGGGTGTGATACTGCAGTGTGTGATACTGCCGGATGTGATAGTGCAGGGTATGATACTGCAGGGTGTGATACTGCCGTGCGTGACACTGCCGGGTGTGACACTGCGTATGACACTGCAGGGTGTGATACTGCCGATTGTGAAACTGCCGGGTGTCACACTGCAGGGTGACACTGCAGGGTGATACTGCAGGGTGTGATACTGCCAGGTGTGATACTGCCGGGTGTGATACTGCAGGGTGTGATACTGCAGGGTGTGATACTGCCGGATGTGATACTGCAGGGTATGATACTGCAGGGTGTGATACTGCCGGGTGTGACACTGCCGGCGTGATACTACAGGGTCACACTGCAGGGTGTGATATTGCCAGGTGTGACACTGCGGGGTGTGATAATGCCAGGTGTGACACTGCCGGGTGAGATACTGCTCGGTGTGATACTGCCAGGTGTGACACTGCGTATGACACCGCAGGGTGTGATACTGCCGGGTGTGACACTGCGTATGACACTGCAGGTTGTGACACTACCGGGTGTGACACTGCCGGGTGTGACACTGCAGGGTGTGACACTGCTGGGTATGACACTGCAGGGTGTAATACTGCCAGATGTGACACTGCGGGGTGTGATACTGCCAGATGTGATACTGCCGGGTGTGATACTGCAGGGTGTGATACTGCAGGGTGTGATACTTCAGGGTGTGATACTGTAGGGTGACACTGCAGGGTGTGATACTGTAGGGTGACACTGCAGGGTGTGATACTGCAGGGTGTGATACTGCAGGGTGTGATACTGCAAGGTGTGATACTGCCGGGTGACGCTGCAGGGTGTGATACTGCTGGCCGTGATACTGCCGGGAGTGACACTGCAGGGTGTGATACTGCAGGGTGTGATACTGCAGGGTGTGATACTTCAGGGTGTGATACTGTAGGGTGACACTGCAGGGTGTGATACTGTAGGGTGACACTGCAGGGTGTGATACTGCAGGGTGTGATACTTCAGGGTGTGATACTGTAGGGTGACACTGCAGGGTGTGATACTGCAGGGTGTGATACTGCAGGGTGTGATACTGCAAGGTGTGATACTGCCGGGTGACGCTGCCGGGTGTGACACTGCTGGCCGTGATACTGCCGGGAGTGATACTGCAGGGTGTGATACTGCAGGGTGTGATACTGCAGGGTGTGATACTGCTGGCCGTGATACTGCCGGGAGTGATACTGCAGGGTGTGACACTGCAGGGTGTGATACTGTAGGGTGACACTGCAGGGTGTGATACTGCAGGGTGTGATACTGCAGGGTGTGATACTACAGGGTGTGATACTGCAGGGTGTGATACGGAAGGGTGACACTGCCCGGTGTGATACTGCCAGGTGAGACACTGCAGGGTGTGATACTGCTGGGCGTGATTCTGCTGGGTGTGACGCTGCAGAGTGTGATACTTCACTGTGTGATACTGCCGGGTGTGATACTGCAGGGTGTGATACTGCCGGGTGTGATACTGCAGGGTGTGATACTACAGGGTGTGATACGGAAGGGTGTGATACGGAAGGGTGACACTGCCCGGTGTGATACTGCCAGGTGAGACACTGCAGGGTGTGATACTGCCGGGTGTGACGCTGCCGGGTGTGATACTGCAGGGTGTGATACTACAGGGTGTGATACTGCCGGGTGTGATACTGCAGGGTGTGATACTACAGGGTGTGATACTGCAGGGTGTGATACGGAAGGGTGTGATACGGAAGGGTGTGATACGGAAGGGTGACACTGCCCGGTGTGATACTGCCAGGTGAGACACTGCAGGGTGGGATACTGCTGGGCGTGATTCTGCTGGGTGTGACGCTGCAGAGTGTGATACTTCACTGTGTGATACTGCAGGGTGTGACACTGCAGGGTGTGATACTGCCGGTGTGACTCTGCGTTGTGTGACACTGCCAGGTGTGACACTGCCGGGTGTGACACTGCAGGGTGCGATACTGCAGAGTGATCCAGAAGGGTGTGATATTGATTGCCAGGTGTGACACTGCAGGGTGGTACACTGGACGCACACTAGCCTCTCTCCTTCAAGACTTTCTGGGCGGATGGAACCACACTTTGCGGTCAGTGGCTCTGCTCGTCGTGGTAGTCTGCACCTCCCTGCACCTCATGCATGGCTGGCACCCTGCCTGCCCTTTTCTTCAGTGACAAATGCAAAAAGAACAATTGACGGACAGAATGTCATACATTCACCCCAGTACAGAGATCTGGGCCTAAATCCATCGTTTTTTTCTCTCTTTTGTTCAGGTGCAACAGGCAGGGAACGTGAACTGTCTGTCAGCTCTTTCTGAACCCGTTTCGGTCAGTTCCCCTTTCATGTGTCCTTCTCAGAATGCCTTCCAGAAACAGCCTCTATGAGGAGTGATTCTCCTCACAGCAGGGACTCCAGGTTTGTGTCACCCACGAAAGATGCACAGAGAGGTGTGAGCCTCTGCACCTGGCTACAAATAGACACACCTGACAGAGAGCAGGAAATACGACAAAAGTCTGGCCTCCTCTAGAGGACTCTTAATATTGTGAAGGGAAACATCCATTACAGCGCAGTCATTATAATGCACTACCTTTACAACGCAGCTGTTACAACGCAACTGCCTTTATATCGCATGCCATTACAATGCAGCCATTACAACGCACTACCTTTACAACGTAGCTGTTACAACGCAACTGCCTTTACATCGTATGCCATTACAATGCAGCCATTACAACGCATGTCACTTCAACACATGCTATTACAATGCATACTATTACAACGCATGCCATTACAACGCATGCCATTACAACGCATTATAAGGTAAGTAATGGAGATTTTTTTAAGTTTTAGGTTGGGTATGGTTTTGGGGTACATGGGAATAGTAATTTTTACCCTTACACTATCCAACACTTACCCCACTGTTGCACTCACTGGAGTGGGAATAGTACTTTTTTACCCCTACACTATCTAACATTTACCCTACTGTTGCACTCACTGGAGTGGGAATAGTACTTTTTTACCCCTACACTATCTAACATTTACCCTACTGTTGCACTCACTGGAGTGGGAATAGTAATTTTTACCCCTACACTATCCAACACTTACCCCACTGTTGCACTCACTGGAGTGGGAATAGTAATATTTTTACCCCTACACTATCCAATACTTACCCTACTGTTGCACTCACTGGAGTGGGAATAGTACTTTTTTACCCCTACACTATCTAACATTTACCCTACTGTTGCACTCACTGGAGTGGGAATAGTACTTTTTACCCTTACACTATCCAACACTTACCCCACTGTTGCACTCACTGGAGTGGGAATAGTACTTTTTTACCCCTACACTATCTAACATTTACCCTACTGTTGCACTCACTGGAGTGGGAATAGTACTTTTTTACCCCTACACTATCTAACATTTACCCTACTGTTGCACTCACTGGAGTGGGAATAGTAATTTTTACCCCTACACTATCCAACACTTACCCCACTGTTGCACTCACTGGAGTGGGAATAGTAATATTTTTACCCCTACACTATCCAATACTTACCCTACTGTTGCACTCACTGGAGTGGGAATAGTACTTTTTTACCCCTACACTATCTAACATTTACCCTACTGTTGCACTCACTGGAGTGGGAATAGTACTTTTTTACCCCTACACTATCTAACATTTACCCTACTGTTGCACTCACTGGAGTGGGAATAGTAATTTTTACCCCTACACTATCCAACACTTACCCTACTGTTGCCCTAAAAGTATCATTCGCTGCAATGGTATGCGTTGTAATGGTATGCGTTGTAATGGAATGCGTTGTAAATGTAGTTTCTTAAAATGCATCGTAATGGCATGTTTTGTAAATTCATGCGTTGTAATGGTAGCTGCGATGTAAAAACTGTGTTGTAAAAGCATGTGTTGTAAATGTTTGCGTTGTAATGTCATATATTCATTGTGAACAACAGAGACTGCAGTTCCACCCTGTACCCTCACCAACTACCAAATGGCTAAGCGCCGGAAAATTCATCAGCAGCTCTTTGCAGCAAAAGGACCTAATCACATTTCTAAAGACAACTCTATCTCCTAATTCCCCTCTGTTGTGTCTAGGTTTCCTCGTTCCTGCTTCAGGAATGTCAGCCTTACGCTTTCACTGTTCGGGAAAACAACCTCGCATCTATCTTGTGCACATGAACAGGGGAGGGGCTTCCAAAACAGAACCTGCAAGCCTACACAATTCTGGTTCTTTATCCACCACACAAGCCACACACAATGGGCCCAATTCACAGAACTAACTTAAGACAAAATCCTACACTTACTACCATTTTGGTATTCACAGAAGGCACTTACTCATTTCGGTATTCACAGAAGTTAGGAGTCCTAAATGCCTTCTGTGAATACCGAAAGTCTTAAGGTTAGGATTTTTCACGGTTTAGGAGTAGTAAAGTTAGGACTCCTAACTTCTGTGAATACCGAAATGAGTAAGTGCCTTCTGTGAATACCAAAATGATAGTAAGTTTAGGATTTTGTCTTAAGTTAGTTCTGTGAATCGGGCCCATAAACTCCTACAAACGTACACAGGATTTTAGCGCTAGAATCCAGGTTAGCATTTAGCAGTGGAAATTAACATGAGTGCGGCAGTAGGCCTTCACTCTGGTGATGCACGCAAAAAGGTCTGGCCACAACGTCTGAGTTTAAAAACATGGTACGGTGCCAACACCACAGAACAGGCTAAACTCTTGACACAGACAATAATCTACTGCCCAGCAAATGAGAGGGCACACGTTCTCTAGGTCTAGGACTTTACTTATGTCAAAGTATAGACTTAGGCCTTCAGGCACACGCTAGATTACTGTGAGGCTGGGGCTAAAAAAAATATATATATTTCCAGATACTCACAGTTGGGCACGCAGGACAGAAGAGCATATCTGAACACAGTGCAGGGGACTGTCCCATGCAACAGGAACAAAAGAAATCGTTGATCAGTCACTTGAAACTGATTACACCAGTGATACTCAACGTACGGCCCGGGGGCCGCATGCGGCCCACCTAACCTTTACATGCTGCCCCATGGTTAGCAGCAGCCCTGGGTGCTGTTTCCTGCATTCAACCAAACATTAAAACAATATTAAATAAATGGGCAAACATTTATTTAAAGTTAGAGTGCAGACATCTTGCAACAAACCAGTAAAAACATGATAAGGTATTTTTAAAATTCAAAAAAAATATTTCATTAACATGCAGAACCATTTCTCCTTAGTATATGAGATTATATCAGTGCAATGAGAAGTATCATTTAAAAAAATGATAGTTTTCAAACATGAATTAAGAAACATTCATTCTTCCACCCACCCTGAAAACAATGCCAGTAGTGAACTAAGAGGCAAGTCAGGTGTTACGTGCACCCTCTGAGCGGCCCGGGTTACTCTTATACAAAGACAACATTATAGCTTATGAAATCAAACACAGGAGAAGGTTTTGTACAGAACACATCCTAAGGTCATGTATTTTGAGTCTCTTACATGTAATAATGAAGAAAAAGTAAGGACATTGAAATAAAACAGTTGCCTAGGATCACACAATTTGGTAAAGTGGGGAAGCCAGGATTAACCCAATGTTTCCTGGTTTCACATTGTGCAGATCAGCCACTATATATGCTCTTAGCTTCCCCTATACCCACCCTACCATCAACACCAACACCCCCACCCTTCCACGCTAGGGTGGGCGGAATTTGTGTAGTCGCGCTATGCAAAGCTCCGCGAAACGGTAAAAAACCTCTGTAAGCATGTAAAAGTTCAGCGAACATGCGGAATTGTTTGTTCCACCCATTCGTGGTGCTTTTTTCCTGTTTGTGAACACTGTTTGCATGCTCGGGGGGAAATGTCTTGAGAACCCGCATTTTGAAAGCGCGAGCGAGCAAAAAATTCCGCAAAGCTGAGGATCACGGAATTTTTGGCGATTCTGTGTTCTCCGCGGAACGTGAAATTACCCAAATTTTGCAAATTCCACGAGCGGAACGGAATTTACTGCCCATGCCTACTCCACGCCAACCCTCCTTCCCCCACCCAGACCACTACCCTGCTGGCATCAATGCGGCCCTCAGTCACATAACAGGACAAACATTTTGGCCCCTGGGAAAACCTTTGCGAGAACCCATGGATAAAGCCATGCTGCTGGTATCAATATGTCATGAACTGGTAGCCAGGCTGAAGAAGGCCTCCTGCCTCAATGACACGTCACCCAGAGTCTAGTGGGAAGTAAAGGCCCTGTGCACACTTGACATATGGAAGATGGCTTGCTTTTCTGCATTTTCATGCCATGTCCCACTGTGCTGGGTCTGTTTGGTACTCGAGGATAGCTTCTAAACCGCGGCGCGAATTCTGCCGCGGTGCAGGAGTTCTGATTAGTGGGCGGGGTTGCGTCGGCCGATGGACGTGCACAGCACTAGCGAGGTAGTGCTCGCGACGGCCGTTGGCCGACGGGAGCACGGAAAGGGCTAATGTTGTAAACACAGGGCAGTATTCCTGGTACCCCCACCCCCTTTAAGAGAATGACTCCAGCACTCTCCCTGTGGCTGCAGAGGCTGGCAGAGCCCTCAGTCCTTGGCAGAGCCCCGCGGCTCAAAAACGAGGCCATCACATGCATTATTCACCCCGCCTGGCTGCTTCCCGTATCGAAACCCCGTGCAAAATTATTGACATTTAATTATTTAAGTTAGAAAGGATGCACGCAGGGATGTGCTCTCGCCGACCAAAATGTGACATCTACGCCCCCGACTGTCATTCTGAAACCAAATGCATTTCAAGTTTAGCTAGGTAAATAAATAATCAGAAACACAAAACTATTCAGGGTTCAACCAATGAGGGTCACAGTCTCAGACAGCAGCTGTTTGCAAATTCTGCTGGTCTGTGATTTGTCAGTCCCTAAACTGCCAAAGATGATCGCAAGCATTTAACCCATTGCATGCTTGTGACGGAACCGTTCCGTCACAAGCCTCGGGTGTGCTGTGCTTGTGAATTCCGCGCCTGCGCTGAGCGTTCTGTTGGGCGGGCGGGGCCGTGACGGAACCGTTCCGTCACAAGCAAAGCTCGCCCGAGGCTCGTGACGGAGCGGTTCCGTCACGAGCACGGGAGCGCCGCGCAACCTCCCCTCCCCCTTAGCACTGCGGCGGAATAGCCGCCGCAGTGAAGGGGTAAAGAAAGGGGAGTTTTATCTTCGAAACAGCACTATCGCCAACCTTTCTTGCACTCCTGGGTCAATTGTGTCCAATAATTAAGAGATTCTTTACGGAAAGAAGGCCAACTTCATTAAGAAGTGTCTAAGCAACAAATCTATGGGATTTATATTTTGGCGGACAGGATATCTGTCACCGTTGTGAGTTAGGAGTAACCCGTCCACCGAGATCTATATCAGACCCTTTGACACATTTGAGATTCCTACTTGTATTTTAAGAGCCCAGAAATCTTTTGGTTTTTAATCTCTCTCCTAACGTGTGCTCCATCTCTTGGCTGGGGCCTTACACTCCCCTCATACAATAGCTCCTATATCTTACCTTTACGTGATATTAAAGAAAAGGAGCGGGGAGAGATTGTTAGCGGAACTCTGCAAGAGGGAACTCATTTGGAAGAAAACAACTCCGGGAAGGAACATTATTTACCAAAAACCAGAGATTTCCAGAATGCGTATTCAGTTCCGATAAAGATCCTGTGGAATTATTTCCCGCGGGTGCTGAGGATCCGGGTGCAGTTAGTGGCTAATTAGGAAGTCGGTCGGAAAGCCTCCGACTGCTGGCCGGAGGCTTTCCAACCAACATCCCTGGTTTGACTTCCAACCGCCGTGTTACAATTAAGTGAGTTGGAATTCAAGCTGGACGATCAATCCGGCTGACTTCTGATGGGCTTGAGGAGCCCGTCGGCCAGTCGGAAGGGCCACATAATCCAGTGAGGAAGGTGTTTCTGCCTTCTGGATTATGATGGGACTTTCCAAAAGCAAATCTATGCCTGCCTTTCCGACATGGATTTGCTGTCGGAAAGTGCCTTTGGGGGCCCCTAACAGGCCCCTGACCCTCCAGCTGGGAGGCTCCACCAAGAGGTGCCGAGACTGCAATGGTGTCGGTGGACATGAGTCCGCCCAACATCGTAATCATGCCCTTAATGTAATAGCAAAGGCCGCTTCCATGGCTTGAGTTGACCAGGACTCTGGGCCTTATCTAGAGTTTGGCAGATGTATTACAAGTGCCCTAGGCTACAATGCACTGGAACACATTTGTGACGGAGTGTCCAGTCCACCAACCTCTGTCACATTCACTGAAGGACAGAACCTCAGTGAAGGAAGAGTCCCACAAGGCGTCACACCATTCAGGTGATTCACTACTGGGCAAACTGGAAAAAGTTTTTGAGGGATGAGTCTGATCACACTGATCCTCAATGTTTGATCCTCCCCTTATTGGGTAAAGATACTAAGCTTGTACATAAATTTGGGAAACTTCACAGTTCACACACTTAACTAGGTTCCCAATTTTGCTTGCAGGAGAAATGGCCCTCAAAATGTTTTGCCAAGAAATGTTTACCACAAAAAATTTTCCATTCCTAATTTTTTGCCCATAGACCTACTTTTTCCTTATGTTCTCACACATGATTTGCTTGTTTTAAATTTGTAAACTTTTGAAGTTCACAAAGTTGCAGAGGAAGAACCTTCACAATATTGTATAATCTTAGTTCTTGACTGACTACGTGTTGACTACTCTTAAAAATCTATTGATTTTCAAATGCTACATTATGTTATGTTGTCTTAGCAGGATTTGTAGAGCGCACTACTGCCCAGGGGTGTCTAGGCGATACCTGGAAGATGGCTAGCCTAGTGTGGGCTGCATATAGGTCAGAGAGCATTGTTTTGGTGATCGAAGACCTCAAATTCACGCTTCGGATATTTATGGCCAGTTGTGCAACAGTACCCATATATGGGGTGGAAGTGTGGGTATACTCTAAATCTAGTGCCCTGCAGGTTGAAAACAGATTTCTCCACTGGTCCCTTAACTTGCCTCAGTCAGCCCCAATTTTCTCAGACCTCCATAGGCTGGGAATGGCATAATTAGAGCTTTCAATAAAAATATACCCCTCTAGTTCTGTGGGTATCAATATGGTCAAATCCTTTTTCAGCACTGACTAGCTTGTATCTAAGTAATTGTTCGAATACATTTTTACAGTTCGATCCCTTTGCTGCAATGCATGCTGGTTAGACCAGAGAGTACAGGACGTGGTGCAATATAAAGCAAACTAGAGATTATGCTGCCATCTTAAAAAATAAAATTGCGTCCTTTTTAATCCAAGCCCGCTGTTGGACCTATGCTCTGGCAAAGACAACTCACGAGTTAGAACAGTATCTGGTAATCCCTTGTCCTGTTCAGATGTGGTCTGCTCCTGAACTTGTTGTCTTCTCTGAAGTATAGAATATCTGAGACAACACCCATCTAGTGACCATATGGCTCAGATTCCATACAGAGCATTATTCTCTTCTTTTCTTTGTGTAAAATCTTTAAGGTCCCAAGGTTTAAGGACCTGAGAACAGAATTCCAGGACAACTTAACCGCAGTCTACCTTTTCTCAATGTAATGATGTAAACCTTTTCCCTAGTGAGTTTTTTTTAACGTAACTATATTTATCCAGCCAGCTCTTCACTCCTGAGATAATTTTGATGACAAATCATCAATTGTGATATTGATTTTCTGATAAATCAGAAGCTATATTTTATGTGTAGTAGTTAGAGATTAGTCAGAGATTAATTTGAATGTAATCTAATCTTAATGTAATCCTAATGTACTGTAATGCCCATGGCGACGATATGAAATGCTGAATTATCGAATGATTTTACGGTTTTTTAAACTGAAATACAACCATTTTCTGATGAGGATGATTGCCACAATGTGTCAAGGAGGACCTTGCGATGAGCTGTCTGGTGATGGAGAATGAAGTCTATGAATTTGACTGATCTGGGAGTACTGAGGACCACCAACATTTCATCAAACAGCGCAAGAGATATATAATCTGAACCAGCCCATGGCTAATAGAATCATTAAGAGTCACTAACAAACCTTACCATCACCATTCAGAAAGAGCAGCTGGACACCCATCTACGACATTCAACAAATACAATTATAAATCATGGCTCAATAGAATCATCGATATACTATCCCACAAACAATGGACAAACTGAATGTCCTAATGGGGCACAGATAAATGACACTCCCTGCGAACAGAAGTGTGTTATGCATGCGTACGTGCTAAGAAGGAATTGAAAATCACACCTCTATTTTCTGGGGAGTAGAGCCTGCCAAGAATGGGGTAGTCGGGACATTTGCCTAAGAGATTCAAGCACATGAGGCTGTTTCCAAGACAGCCATCTCTAAAATTGAGTGGAAGTTGAGCAAGGACTAATATTAGGTGTAAAATATATTAATATATAAACTCCAACTAAAATCGCTCTCTATTAAGCAGAGGACAAATGCATGCTTCTTTATTTTATATTGCACACTTTTGCGACTGCCTCCCTATTAACATTTAATTGTGATTTAAAATGAGATATTCCGCCTCGTACAGCATGACTTGATCATGTTGCTTTCTCTCGAAAAGAGGTGTACTTGTAAATCCTTATTACTTTAAAACGGACACTGCTAAAGCTCATGTAGCTCCCTTGAAGGGTCTATCTACAACAAGACAAGAGATGGAGAGGGTACCTTCCTCGCTGGGAGGCAGAATCGCAACCATGGGACTCTGAGACGAGCGAGCTGCTGCCTGACAGATGTTGAGAGATGCGCGTGCCGGTGCGGCTGTCACAGACTTCACGCCATCAGCATTAACTACCCCATCTATGGCTTTATTTATTGTTGTCCTGAAAAGGAAGGACCTCATTGAAAACACACCTTTGAGAAAAGCCGAGACTCAACACTGTAGTGTAGTCTGTAGGTTACAATGCAGAGAGCCATCACTCTAAATCCTCACCTCCTAGACCTGTCTGCACCCACAGTCTTATCGTTGAACATTCGCTCTACGCATGCGTGTACCAGCATCTGAACAGCTGTGAGATCCAACACAGCTTCAGAGATAAACACAGGGGGCAACTTAGGGAATGATTACGATCTTGACAGATATCCCGTCCGCCAATTAGAATTCCATCATATCCTATGGAACTTGTAATAAGACGTGCGGAATATCCATCACGTTTATGATCGAATATCCTATCCGCCAAGATCATAATCAGGCCCTTAATTCTACAACTCGAAAGAAAATCCGCAGGCACACAGGGCATTTCATCCTCACAACATGTTATGAAAGTATGTGGTTTGCGCATGTGAAGTGTGGTGCAATGCACAATGGAGAGCGGTAGACAATAGGCAGTCTACAATGAACAATTGAGCGGGGTGTACCATAGGCAGTCTACAATGGACAATGGAACGTGGTATAGGATAGGCAGTGAATGGAGTGGGGTACAGGATATGCAGCCTGCAATGGGCAATGGAGCAGGGTATACCATAGGCAGTCTACAATGGATAATGGAGCAGGGTATACGATAGGTAGTGCGCAATGGGCAATGGAGCACGGTATATGATGGGCAGTCTACAATGGGCTATGGAGCGGGGTATACAATAGGTATTCTACAATGGGCAGTGGAACAGGGTATACGATGGGCAGTCTACAATGGGCTATGGAGCGGGGTATACAATAGGTATTCTACAATGGGCAGTGGAACAGGGTATACGATGGGCAGTCTATAATGGGCTATGGAGCGGGGTATACAATGGCTCGTCTACAATCGGCAGTGCTCAATAGAGAACTTCAGAGGCTGGAACTCACCAGCAGGAGAAAAACCACCAGGTTGCTCTGGCACAAAAAAGGCTAAGATGTTCTTAAATGAAACAATAAGTGTATTTGCAAACATGTCTGCTCTGGGTGGTCTTTAAAAAAATATTTTTTATAAATTCTCACAAACAAGTCCAGTTTGCTCACCGGTGATCTCAGTTTCTGCTGCTGACATCAAGGTCGCAGCGTGCATGCTCGTCCAGTCGATCAGACACATGACACGTCATCAGCAGCTATGGTGCTAAGAAGTGACTGCTTGCGGCACGCAATTATGTCCCTGAAAGATGATGATAGGTTTGTCTGGTAGCGGGACAAAGACTCAGGGTCTGACTTAGATCTTGAAGGACGGGCTACTCCATCACTACGATGACAGATATCCTGTCGGCCAAAATATAAGTCCCATTATATCCTACGAGATTTATATTTTGGCGGGTGGGATATCCATGACCCTGCCCCATGAATAGGGACATGTGGCAGAGGAACTCACCGGGCTTCAGTCTTATCGTGTGGAGCTTCTGAGTTACTTCCCCCACATTCCCGTTAATGGGGTTTTCTGTAAGTCCTGCACACTCTTAAAGCTAGATATTCACAATGCTGAACCGTCTCTTGAGCTCCTGTTCTTTATTTGTTACTTTGGGCAGCACTTCTCCATTGGATCCCTATCATCCTGTGATTCCCTGTGTGATCTCAGGCAGCTCTGTCACATGTATGCTCTTCCCTTTGTCTTTCATACACTGGTACTTGCCCAAAACTTGCTAGAACCCAGACAGGTGGTGAAGAGAATAAGAAAATAACCTTTTCTCCGTGTTTGTGGGCTCCTCGTTGGTATTGAGTATGGAACAGAAGAGTAAACTGATACCCAATAGCTTGACAAAGTCACATCCTCATACTTTCAAACCCTTATCACCTCTCTCCAGCCTCACCCTCAGTGTTGTGTGTGCAGTATTGACAACTTACTCTCTCCTCTAAGCTAAGTTATCAGCGACTTATATCTCTCAGCCTATGACGTTGAGGCACACTTCTCATCTAGAATCACAATCATCACAGACACCTTAGATACACCCCTCACTGCTCCACTCCCACCCACAAACACACACCCACACTCCACACCACCCATCCTTTCATTTACACTCCCACGCTTTGTCCCAAAACCTCCAAGAGACGTCCTTCCAACAATCAAAGCTTTTGAGACCTCGTGTTAACAATGTTACCCCTTTATCCCTCAGAGCATCAAGCCTAGGGTCCTTGCCTCCTGGGGTCTAGTTTGCCTCATCTCTTCTTTCAACTCTTCTCTCACTCCTGGCACACACCAGGCATGTTTGTCGTTTGCAGTAGTTCCACCTCTCGTCACAAAACGTGCTGTCCATCCTTGGCCTCCCTCGTTCGCCACTACTGCAACTACCCTTCTCCACTGGATCCCTATCATCCTGTGATTCCCTGTGTGATCTCAGGCAGCTCTGTCACATGTATGCTCTTCCCTTTGTCTTTCATACACTGGTACTTGCCCAAAACTTGCTAGAACCCAGAAGAGGTGAAGAGAATAAGAAAATAACCTTTTCTCCGTGTTTGTGGGCTCCTCGTTGGTATTGAGTATGGAACAGAAGAGTAAACTGATTCCCAATAGCTTGACAAAGTCACATCCTCATACTTTCAAACCCTTATCACCTCTCTCCAGCCTCACCCTCAGTGTTGTGTGTGCAGTATTGACAACTTACTCTCTCCTCTAAGCTAAGTTATCAGCGACTTATATCTCTCAGCCTATGACGTTGAGGCATACTTCTCATCTAGAATCACAATCATCACAGACACCCTGGATACACCCCTCACTGCTCCACTCCCACCCACAAACACAACCCCACACTCCAAACCACCCATCCTTTCATTTACACTCCCACTCTTTGTCTCAAAACCTCTAAGAGACGTCCTTCCAACAATCAAAGCTGCTAAGTCCTCGTGTTAACAATTTAACCCCTTCAGCCCTCAGACCATCAAGCCTAGGGTCCTTGCCTCCTGGGGTCTAGCTTGCCTCATCTCTTCTTTCAACTCTTCCCTCAATCCTGGCACACACCAGCCATGTTTGTCGTTTGCAGTATTTCTACCTCTCGTCACAAAACATGCTGTCCTTCCTTTGCCTCCCTCGTTCGCCACTACTGCAACTACCCTTCTCCAAGATACTAGAGCGACTGGTCTACAACAGACTAGAGTAGTCTATTGGTAGACCTTTCTAATAGCCCTACGCACTACTAGACAACATTCTGAATTTTACAACCCTAACTCTATACAACTAACTCAGGCCTACCTTGACCTTAACATACTGTCAACAAGCGGATGGGCTCGCCACCAACCATACGGTCATACTCACGCGACTGCCGCTTGTATTCAACAGAGTAAATGGTCTGGCTATTCACTATCGCTTCAGAATCCAAATCTATCATAAGTAACCTCCTACCGAAGCCTGGGTCATCTGGTGCAACCTACAAGTTCTGTACCTCACCTACCACCTAACAGTAGTGCAGCCCACTTTATCCAAGAGTTCACAATAACTCTGAAAATACATTCATTGCAAAATGATGGACCAAAATGACAACTGACACATTGTTTTTGCAAATATGTACTTGCCATGCCTTTATGGTCCTTTAACTAGAGATGTGAAATTGACTTAGGTATGTGTTTTTTTTGCCAAAGATATTCCTACAGTTGAAAGAAACGTACTCATTTAATCACTGGTTATGTAAATATGTGAGGTTTAATATAGCTGGTCACAAGCATATTTTATTGGCTAGGAGGGTTGCTTGGATTGGTAGGACCAAGAAAACATTTAAAGGGGATAGCGCGATTCTCACGCTTAGATACCCAGAACTGTCCCATAAGATCCTGTATCATACCTCACAAACATTCTCAGTTGAATCTGGGATTAAACCTCTACCTTTTTATGTTGTTGTTATAGGCCACCTTTTAGCCCTTCACAACCCCAACGTATTGTTGATCAAGAAGAGGGCTCTACCCTTTGTTGGGGATTTCCAACATCACTTAACTCATTTACCCTCTTGAGGGACCTAAATGGTATAGACTGACTACGGGTGGGGGACGGCATGTGCAAAGTCATTGACATTTCGGTCGAACCCCCTGTTGAACTCCGTGTGACGGTGGAGACCAATTCTCGTCAAAAAACAGGATCTTCTTCCGAGGTTTGGGACCAAAGTTACATAGGGTTAGGTAGCTCAGGGAAAGTTTGCATTGCCCCCTCCTTTATTCAGGGTAGGTGATTTAAAAATAGTCCCCTGGAATGTGGCATGTCTAGCTAGAATGTGGCATGTCTAGCTAGAAAGTGGCATGTCTAGCTAGAATGTGGCATGTCTAGCTAGAATGTGGCATGTCTAGCTAGAAAGTGGCATGTCTAGCTAGAATGTGGCACGTCTAGCTAGAATGTGGCATGTCTAGCTAGAAAGTGGCATGTCTAGCTAGAAAGTGGCATGTCTAGCTAGAATGTGGCATGTCTAGCTAGAAAGTGGCATGTCTAGCTAGAATGTGGCATGTCTAGCTAGAATGTGGCATGTCTAGCTAGAAAGTGGCATGTCTAGCTAGAAAGTGTCATGTCTAGCTAGAAAGTGGCATGTCTAGCTAGAATGTGGCATGTCTAGCAAGAATGTGGCATGTCTAGCTAGAAAGTGGCATGTCTAGCTAGAATGTGGCATGTCTAGCTAGAATGTGGCATGTCTAGCTAGAAAGTGGCATGTCTAGCTAGAATGTGGCATGTCTAGCTAGAATGTGGCATGTCTAGCTAGAAAGTGGCATGTCTAGCTAGAATGTGGCATGTCTAGCTAGAATGTGGCATGTCTAGCTAGTAAATTTTGGGATGAGCTGTGGCTCCAATACATCAGAGACTTTCACATAATTTGTATTCAGGAAACGTGGGAGCCAGTTAATAAATTCTTTATAGAGGTATATAAAACATTTTTTCTGCCGAGCAGTAAGGTTGAGATCAGGGAGAGCAAGGGAGGGTCTAATCATGTTTATCGACCTCTGGATTCACAGTATTTGGAAGACCGGGACTCTAATGTCGCACAAGGACTCACATTAACGAGCAAATCATATCGATTTGTTCTAATCCATTTTTATAATGCCAGACTACAATCACAGAGATCGGCTAGCCTTGGTGAGTTAAGCAGAGACCTGAAGCAACTCCAGGGGGAAGGACTGTCGCAGTCTCAATTCGTTTTAGTGGGAGATTTCAATTGCCACCTGTGTCCCAACTTAGTGGCGACCCACCGAGACTGGTCGACTTGCGCAATAAGTGAGGGATCGCACATGGAACATACCCAGAAAGGGCGGGATTTGAATGTCCTCCTAAACACTTATGGCCTAACACATACTTTGGACCTGATCGCTACCCACCCTGACTCATCCGTGCCCCCGACCTATAAAGTTAGAAGCTGCTCAACATTTATTGATTTCATATTTGTGTATTTTAAACTGAGGTTTATATCTTTTTTAATATACACCACAGTACATTCAGTGACCACAATCCTGTGATTATGTCACTTATAGCCCCTTGGAATCAGCTTGTATCGCAAAAAATAACTGGGGGACTGATCTCTCCTACTGATCAAGGAAGGCGTTTAAGGTGGCCACAGGTAGGGGTGGGCGGAATTTGCTTAGTCACGCTACGCAAAGCTCTGCAAAACGGTAAAAAATCTCCGCGAGCACGCAGAGTTCCACGAACACGCGGAATTGATTGTTTCGCCTTTTCGCGATGCTTTTTTCCTGTTTGCGAACGCTGTTTGTGTGCTCGGGGGGAAATATCTTGCGAACGCGCATTTTGAAAGCTTGAACAAGCAAAAAATTCCACAAAGCTGTGGATCGTGGAATTTGTTCCGCAAATTCAGCGAGCGGAATGGAATTTACCACCCAGGCCAAGTCACAGGTCGATATTATTGCTTTTAATAAATCACTCTTTAGCACAGGTAAACAGGAGATTTTAGAATGTTTAGACCCGCAAGCACAGGGAGAAGAAACAATTCAAGCATTTATTGCTATAACTCAAGTATTGGACGGTTTGCTAACAGCTCCGGCAAACTCCTCCCACAAGAACGTCCCAAGATGGTTTGATGGGGAGTGCTCTTGGGCCCTTAGAGACCTTAAGAGGGCCCTAAAACAGATCCCAAGAAATAGGTGCTGGGTGATGGTCCACTGCAGCAACTACAAGCAAGTCGTCAAGTGGCGGGAACGGTTACTGCAAAAAAAAAGCCTGGGAGGACCTAACAGAGGCACGTGAGCAACAGCACTGTACCCGCTTTTGGAGAGTCATTAATAACCCATGTTTTAAAGATCTAAATAAACCAGGGCTAAGCCATAATATTGTACCAGAGCAATGGCAGGCTCATTTTGAGGGAGTTTACAATCATTGGCACAGAGAGGAACCATCACAGGATGAGGTCAGATTGGGAATTGAGGGACTATCTCGGAATAAGGCACCAGAACCCGATGGGATCCCGCCAGACCTTTGTCGTTGCAATACAGAGATATGGGCCCCTCTCCTCGTCAGGGTTTTATATGTGGCAGTAGCAACAGTAATGCCTGCATCATAGTCTACCGCCACCATTGTACCGATTTTTAAGAAGGGAGATAGGGACAGCACACACTGTTATCACCCCATATCCCTTATTGAGGTTACAGCGAATTTCTGGGTCGAAGCTTATTGAATAGGTTGTCTGAATGGGCAGACACTAACCAAATAATATCGGACATATGGGTACCGCTCTGGTAAATCCACCGCAGATCAGTGCCTCAATCTATATTTCATTATTGCGAAATACACAATACACCAACTGGGGGTGCCGTTTCTGGTTTTTATGGACCTCACTGCAGCTTTTATTCGAGTGAAGCACTGTAAACTCTGGGAACTGCTTGGAGAGCTTGGAATGGACATGGCAAGAACTAATACCCTAACAGTTCTACATTTTAACACCAATGCAGTAATCAGATACGCACACGATGGGAAAACCACTGGTCATTGGGGTCAGACAGGGTTGTATATTAGCACCGTTTTTGTCCACACTATATATTAAAGGTCTTGACTCTGCCCTGTTGGCCCTACAGGTTGATACCCCGAGGATAGGCACAAGACAGGTTTCCGTCTTGCTATATACGGATGACGCAGTACTCCTTGCACGCACCCCGAAGGGCTTGCAGCTTTTCCTTTTCTTATCTGGGTATTTTATTTGATGAGAAATTGAGTTTTAAACCTTTATTAGAGGAGAAGTGTTTAGAAATGATAAGGTCACCGGGAGCAATTGAAAATTACGCTCACAACTAGGCACTTGTTCACTGGGGATAATTTTAAAGTTATACAACTCCTTTTGTATCTCTAAAGTTGTATATGGTAGTGAGGTATGGGGCTACATAGTGGCTAACAAATTACAATCCTTAGAAAATTAATATTTTAGGTGGATTTTGAAAGTTCCTCATAGCATACCCGTGTACTCTGTACATGAGGAATTGGGGTCTAAGTATATCTCTGATATGGCGGCTGTCAAACCCCTACGGTGTTGGGTGAAAATCTGGTCCAACGAGGAGGAATGTTTTAACAGGATGGTAATCCAGGATTGCCTTTCTCTTGATCACGCGTTAAAAATCCGGTGGCTAAAATATGTAAAGGATACTTTCACCATATTAGGACAAGAAGATCTGTTTACTAGATCTTGATAAGGTAGGATTCCAATAGAAGGCGATTATCAAAGATCTGTTTTTTAAGTACATTACAACACACCGTGAGCACAAGGACCTCAGGAAACCCACGGTCAGAGAACACATATTAGTAAAATCAGTGCAGGGCACGGAACCCTATTTATTCCTTATAACAAGTGCACAAGATAGATTTTTAATTACCCGTTTTAGATTGAATTTATTTCACCATTTGTTGGCTTCACCCCCGGCTTTGCTGTGCAGGCAGGACACAGAGGTCCCTGTGGCGGCCACATTAGGTCTCCACAGGACACTTCCCATTTTGTCCTCCTCTGTACATATTATTCACATCCTAGATGAGTGTTCTTCAAAGGGCTTTTAAAAGTGATTAGATTTAGGCAGGCAATTGTTGCCTCACTGTTCTTACAGCTCTCAGCTGATGTTTATACACTCTTTTGTGTTTCAAATTTTTAAAGATCTGCTTTAAGGCTTAGAATCACCAAAGGTGATTGAAGGTCACAAGAGTATCTGCAAATTTTGCACTTGGTTAGGCTGCTATAAATGTTTATTTTTTATTTTTTACTGAGTTTTCTATAGCGCAAACTTGACCCTGTATTGGGTATCAGAGCACTTTACATAGCACCAGTTGTGTTACATGAGGACACATTCATACTTGTTAGGCATAGAAAGATTATCGGCCAGATTCATCAAACCAAAATCCGCTCACAAGGGGCCAGATTCTGAGAATCTGGCCCTTTGCAAGCCGTATTTTTGCATTTGGGATTCATCATCCCAAATGCAAAAATCGCAATTTTAGAAATCGCTAAATTGCGATTAATTGCATTTAAGGAATCTCTATTTGAGATTCCTTAAATGCAATGCATGAACCATTTCAAAATTGCGAATTCACAATCTGGGGCGATATTTACCGCGAAGTCTAACTACGTGGTAAATAGCAAAAACTTAGAAAAATGTACTTTAGTGCATTTTTCTAAGTTGTATCTTACACACACACATGTCCTTGGAACATGTGTGTGTGCAACACCCGTGTACATTACCATTTCAGGGGTGCAACAGGGTGTCCTTTGGACACCCTGGCACCCTTGAAATTGCTTCCTTATTTGCGATTCGCTAATTGCGAATCGCAAATAAGGAATTACTCCCCATTCATTCCTATGGGGCTTTAGGCCCATAGGAATGAATGGGAAAGCCATTCCTTATTTGCGATTAGCAATTAGCGAATCGCACATATGGAATCAGTAGAAATCGCTAATAATATTGCGATTTCTACATGCATCCCGTTTTGCGAGTCTTTAATAGCGAATTTTAAGGATTCGCAAAACATGTCTTTGATGAATCTGGGGGTAAGTGATTTGCCCAGAATCACAGAATGTTCCGCGTCATCCCCGAGACTCGAACCCAGTTCCCCAGATTCAAGGTCGACTGCCCTAGCCATTAGGCCAACTCCTCTCCAACTGTAGGTTACTTTTTAGGATCATGTGTAGTTCTCCTACGTTAAATTAATGTTAAATCAGGATTTTATCGATTACATTTTTTATTTAAAAAAGGGTTGTTAGGAGTGCCATGAATTAACCCGTTCGCTGCGGGTGTCGGCCAACGGCCGTCGCGAGCACTGCCTCGGTAGTGCTGCGCATGTCCGTTGGCCGACGCGGCCCACCCTTTTATTAGAATGTTCTGCACTGGCGCGGAACGTCCGAAGCAGTTAAGGCGTTAAAACACCTGCTGGGACAACAAGACATTATGGATTCTGTGTTGTCTTATTTTGTACATCTGTCTGTTTTACAGATAATGTACACACTTGATGTATGTGTTTTTTGTTAAACTGCTTTTTTTATGGTCATATTTTTTATGCAGAATAAATTTTATTATTATTACTCTTTTTTTTGTCCGAACTGTTAACCACCTCTCCCTTTGTGTTGCTCTCGTCGCCATGTAAAACATTTGTGATCTAAATGTTGCTGCTGCTAACTGAATGAAGGAGAGACAGAGGAGGTAAATAAGTCAGAGAGAATGGAAACAGAAGACACAATAAAAGTAGCTGTCAATTAACTGAGCAGGTTTTGCAGCGATGGCTGGCCCAGATGGGCATCCCCTCTGGAGTGAAAGGCCAGGCAGTAATGACTTACAAAATTACGAGCTGATGTCCAAGAGGCTGCTCTGCTAATTTCTCTAATGAGCACATCAGGAATGATTGATGTAGTGGACAGGGTTCCTGCTGCAGAGAGGGTCCTGGCTTTAATGGGTTTGTTGACATTTGTAGAACAGGTTATGATAGCAGTCTCCACTGGAGGGGAAGGATTTGGGAAATGGGGGGAAGCAATATACAATGAAGGACATACAAATCTGATTTTGATTTAAGGATGAAAGAGTAAGACAAAACAAATGCATTTCAGTTGGATATTGTGTAAGGTTCATGAGAACAAAGGAAACACAGGGAAGAGCTGGCTTGGCAGTTCGGGCTGGACTGTTCCCATGAGGCACAGGGTCAAGACTGATTTGCATATGGCTGGGTCTGAACTGAGGTGGCGGAGTGAGCTAAAGAATGATGATGGATTCAACCCAGATGTGTGACTGGGGTGAGAGGCTGAAAAGTTTCAGTGCTCCGTCCATCATCTCCTTGTGTTTGCTTTGTTCATCCTAAATTGGCCGGGTATGCCCAGGCGTGGGCCCTTTGCTCACTTTGCCACTGGATTCAAGATAGCCTGGCTGATGAGGGGTGTTATCCAGAAACCAGTCCCAGGATGCTTTTTTCTGGTTCAGAGAAGACCTGGCTTGGCAGTTCGGGCTGGACTGTTCCCTTGAGGCACAGGGTCAAGACTGATTTGCATATAGCTGTTTGCGAACTGAGGTGGCGAAGTGAGCTAAAGAATGATGATGGATTCAACCCAGATCTGGGACTGGGAGTGAGTGTCTAAAAAAGTTTCCGCGCTCCGTCCATAATCTCCTTGTGTTTGTTAGGTTCATGAGAGCACCAGGCTTCTAACAAGGTGCTGAAGGAGTGATTTGTGCAAGGGCTCAAACTGTGGGCCTATTGACAAGGCAAAATGCAACTCGCAAGGGGGAGCAGCCATTCCTATCAGAGGATTGACTTTCCCAAGGTCCTCTTTGAAGTTTTTTTATTTTTCTCAATTGACTTTTTTAACGAAAATATGAGGACTGGTCCTATAAGCGGTGATAACAGATACGGTAATTGCGATCAAAGACAACTCTAATCCAGATGTTGACAGATGGTAAAGACAAGTCAATACTACTTGTTACAGGCACGTGATAAGGATGCTGGAGTTTTCAAACACCATATGTGTGATCCCTAATACTTGAATGCTTTCTATGGTGTTTTGCCTCTTTCTAATGCTCAAACTGGAGCCATTTGGGGTTCAGGCTGCCAAGCTCAATAAATCCTGATGGTGATGGAGGACTTTGCCATGAGCCCAATGCAGGACATTCAGCCCGCAGGGTGATTTCATGTAGGATGGCCATGACAGGTGAAGTAAACCTGTGACATGATAAAGGTGATGACACCCTAGGGCCACCTTAGCCACTCCTGCCTTGCTTCAGTTTGATCAGCCCCTTGGGTGTCAAAGTTACTGGTGGAAATTCGTAGTTAAGGGTTTGTTCACGTTCATTCTGGTCTGTGGGTACTGGGGTGCAAACATCTAGGAAGTCACCAGTTTCTGAGGCTACATTTCTACAGCAGCCCTCTCTGTGGACTCCTCAACGATGGAATACACACCCCAGGCCGTCACAGCAAACGCCTCACTTACGACTCTCTTAAATGGGTCTGTTTAAGGCACTGGCCGGCACATTCTGAGGGAAAACATCCATTACAACGCAGTCATTACATCGCACTGCTTTTACAACGCAACTGTTACAACGCAACTGCCTTTACATCGCATACCATTACAATGCATGCCATAACAATGCTTGTCACTGCAACGCATGCCATTAAAACACATTATAAGGTAAGTAATGGAGTATTTTAAGTTTTAGGGTGTGTGAGGGTTTTGGAGTAGTTGGGAATAGTAATTTTTACCCCTACCCTATCCAACACTTTCTCTACTGTTGCTCCCACTGGAGGGGAATAGTAGTTTTACCCCTACTCCATCCAACACTTTCTCTACTTTTGCACCCACTGGAAGGGGAATAGTAATTTTTACCCCTACGCTATCCAACACTTTCTCTACTGTTGCACCCACTGGAGGGGGAACAGTAATTGTTACCCCTACGCTATCCAACACTTTCTCTACTGTTGCACCCACTGGAGGGGGAACAGTAATTGTTACCCCTACGCTATCCAACACTTTCTCTACTGTTGCACCCACTGGAGGGGGAATAGTAATTTTTACCCCTACGCTATCCAACACTTTCTCTACTGTTGCACCCACTGGAGGGGGAACAGTAATTGTTACCCCTACGCTATCCAATACTTTCTCTACTGTTGCACCCACTGGAGGGGGAACAGTAATTGTTACCCCTACGCTATCCAACACTTACCCTACTGTTGCACCCACTGGAGGGGGAATAGTAATTTTTACCCCTACGCTATCCAACACTTACCCTACTGCTGCCCTAAAAGTATAATGTGTTGTAATTGTATACATTGTAATGGTATGCCTTGTAATGGAAGGCATTGTAATGGTAGTCTTAAAAAATGCATTGTAATGGCATGCGCTGTAAAATCATACGATGTAATGGTAGTTGCGATGTAAAAAAACACGTAAAAGCATGCGTTGTAATTGTTTGCGTTGTAATGTCATATATTCATTCTGAGCTCCTGGGTGATGAATTGGCATTGCGGGGAGATACACGTCAATCCGGCAACGCCAGACAGCCGAAGTGTGTGTCCAGAGGCCCTTGGCTCGTCCTGCTTGTATATAGATTGTGGTGCCAATGTCTGCTTGAATCAACACTAACTTTGTTGTCAGGGAGAGAAAAAGGGACTTTAAAGTGAAATGTATGGCCCAATTCGACCATTTGCTACAGGGATACAAGGGCTCCTTTGGAGCAATAATACAATGTCCCTTGTAGCTAAAATTGATTAAATGGGCTTCTCCATCGCTATGTACCGAGGCGGTAGGTGTTGTTGGAAATGGATTTCCTTCGCCATGTTTTGTCCCAGGAGCTCAGCGAGAGGGATTGCAATGCTGGCGCTGACCGAGTGATGTGCTGTTCCACTGCCCCGAGGGCTGGCTTCGCTTGCTGTCCTTCAGGGATGTTATATGCGGTCAGGCGTGAGGCGCATTGAAGCTGCAAGAGGCGCTAAGACTGAGCAGAAACAATATCTGCTGAGACAAGGTCTTCTCTGCTCCAAAGAATCTGCTTCTGCTCTGCCCATGTCATGAGCAACCCCTGGGGTTCCATCTTCAACTGTGGGGTGGGTGCAAACTTTGCGCAAGAGACGAGGAATACAAAACTATGCAGGATAACGCGATATCCTGAAATTATCTCTAACTATCTGTTAGTTGCTGGCTGCTAGCAAGCCATCATCTGCAGATGGGCAAATCAAATGTCTTCGTCTTCCAATGTATGATGCCACCATGGCCATGCCCTGGGTGCTGGCTGTAAAGTAATGGGAAATGCTTGAACCGGAAGTGGCTGCGTGACTCATCTGTATGTGGCAGTATAAGAGTTGAGGATGTACAACCACACCCAAGACCCTAGATGCACCTGTGGAAGTGCTAGCATTCCCAATTGTCCTTCAGACCCATGTGCCCTATTTTTAGCTCCTAAATAGCACATTTTGGGGAATGGGAGAAACAAAGTAGATGCGTTCTCCTGTCTAGGGCTTGAGCACCACCTCTACTAGAGACCGCGAATCGAGTATTCCTGTTTGGACCTTGTCGAAGAGATACTCAGAGATGGAGTCTTGACTTTCAACAAACAGCCACTTCTTAGGGTTCAACCTCCGCTTGTCTTTTCTGTCTTTTTGCCTTTCTTGTAGGTATTATGCAATAGCCGTCCTACCAAGCGGGTCACAGTGAGAGCAGTGTGACGCTACTGTAATACAAAGGAAGTTTTAAAAAATTGAGAAGATCATGAAAAAAGAAGTCAACGTTTTAAGAAAAACTATCTCTGGGTCTGTGCATTATGTGATTGAGTTGTGATTTAATCTCATACTTTTAATTGACCTGTCTATCATTAGAAATCATGACAATGAGTGAAAGCTGAGTCATGACAATAAGTGGGTGCTGAGTCTTGACAATGACTGGGTGATGAGTCATGACAATGAGTGGGTGCTGAGTCATGAGACTAAGTGGGTGCTGAGTCATGACAATGAGTGGGTGCTGAGTCACGACAATGAGTGGGTGCTGAGTCTTGACAATGACTGGGTGCTGAGTCATGAGGCTGAGTGGGTACCGAGTCATGAGACTGAGTGGGTGCTGAGTCATGACAATGACTGGGTGCTGAGTCATGAGACTGAGTGGGTGCTGAGTCATGACAATGAGTGTATGCTGAGTCACGAGAATGAGTGGGTGCTGAGTCATGACAATGAGTGGGTACTGAGTCACCAGAATGAGTGGGTGTTGAGTCATGAGAATGAGTGGTGCTGAGTCACGCTTTCTAGAGGCTGAAGATTATTGACCTCCTTTCCTCGTGGTCTCCTCTCATGGTAGTGGAATGTTTGCCCCAGGTGCTGTGGTCCATCTTTGCTGAAGGCTAGCAGAAGGAGCAGATGGTGAAAGCGCTTTCTGCTGGGTTCAACATGAGTACTGGTGAATTTCCTCTTTTTTCCAAGATCAACCTTTTTCCAAATTGTCGTCTTCTGCCTTCAAGTGACGAATCGCGTCATCCACATGCAAGTCCCAGAGTGTGTTAAATGTTAGGTTCATCACCTTCTGCTGCACATCTGATTTGAGATGGTCAAACTTGGGCACACCAAGTGCTGTACTGAGATTCAGTAAAACTCATCAAAAGCTTCACGGTCAAAGACATCTGCTTAGGCCATGATGACATTAGAAAGACAAGGTTTTTATAGTATAATCTGGAGGTCTTGACTCTCTTCGCTGTAGCGACCACCCATTAATCTCTGTAATGGTTTATATAATGATTCATCATTCATCTCCAGGGGGACAATGGCACTTGAAGCTTTCTGGGCCCTGTAAGAGAGTCCACATATTTGCCACTGATCTTAAAGGTTCTCCTCATCCACCGTAGATGAAGATGAGGATGATTTTTGGGATTATTTAGGCAGTGCGGGGACAATGACTGAATGCGACAGCAGGTCTGATCTGCGGAACAAGGAAGCCAGCAGTGCAAGTGCAAAGAAGATGTCCTTGTGAGCTGTAAGCATGAGGGGTCTCCATGGAGCCAGATGCTGCACACGTTGATACATTCTCAGGACCAAGCCAGAGAGGCCCCAAAGAGGATTTTCAGCTAGATCGTCCTCCTGGTGAGGACGTCATGGAATGTGGGGGCACTGTATACAGGCTCAATTCAGGATGGGGAGCCTGTTACAAGTACTGGGATGGTATGACCATCATTATGGCTCTGAAAGCTTTTTTTAGGAGTGTATGACACCTCCATGGCGTTCAAGGAGTCGATTGATCTCTTCGAGAATACCTGACAGGAGTTGGTTTCCTTCTTAGGGACCAAATGTACAACTGTTTTTTGCATTTGCAAATGGGAAATCGGCCTGTTTGCGACCACAAAATAGGTCTGCTCTATGTACAAACCCTATTTTGTGAATCGGTAACCTATAATCGACTCGCAAAATAGGGTTTGCAACGTGCTCTTTGGTAGGGGCATGCCAAGGGTGTCTCTTCCTAATAACGAGTCACACTTCCATGTCTGATTGTTTTGCGACCGCAAGTGCGGTGGCAAAACACTTGCAGTTTACCACTGATTTCAAATAGGTGGTAAGCCACTCGCAAACAGGAAGGGGTGCCCAGGGGACGCCTTCCACTGTTAACTGCCAGGGAAAATATTTTTTACGAGCAGAAAGCGGTCACACTGACCACTGCCTACTCTTAAAAAATGAAGGAGAAACGTTTCATTTTTCTTTTTTAAATGCATCCTGTTTTCCTTAAAAGAAAACGGGCTGCATTTGGAAAAATATACTGCTTTATTGAAAAAGCAAACACAGACATGGGAGTCTGCTGTCCCCATAAGGCCAGCATCCCTGTGTTTATAGGCCATTTCCAATGGGGCGCAAATTGCAGTCTGTATGATGAATTGTATTGAGGCAGGTCATTTGCGACCCCATTAGGAATCACGAACAGTGTCTGAGACACTGTTGTACATTCCATTTTGCAAGTCGCTAATTTTGAGTCGCAGAATTACGCAATTTGCGACTCACAAAATGGAAGGGTCGTACATCCGGCCCTTAGAGCTTCAGCCTTCAGCCTTCAGCCCTCTCTGTTGGTGTGTCATGTCCAAAAGGGACAGAGACTTCTGGCAAGTCTGCTTCGGTGGAGAGTCCTTGCCATTTGCTTGACACGTGGAATTCGATAGAGGTGGCACTTTGAAAAGGCTTACAAAGGATTGTGGGGGCCTACGCGGCTTCTCCATCAGAATCAAGGTTAGTTTTCAATCGCGTTTATTATGAATGCCTGATGGCTTCTCACTTGACGTTGATTGCCTTGACATTGAGTCACGACATGAAACATCTCTGCTTCAAGCACTCCGGCGTTGAATATCTTAACAGATATCTTAGCGCATAGACAGGTAGCGAAGCTCTAGGGGTCTTCAGTGTTAGTGCAGCTCTCAAAATCAATCTGAAGGGGGGGCAGCACTGCCCTTGAGAGGATTCAATGGGGACAGAGCAGAGGAGGCAGAAGTTCTGATCTTTATTTTAAAAGACTGAGACCTGCAGAGACTGCAGAGAAGTAAACCTTGCAGATTCTTCCCTCTCTGTGAGCCAGAGCTGCCCTCTGTCTTTTAACTCCTTGGGCGCTCATGACGTACTCAGCTCGTCATGAGACACAGTGGAGCGGTGCTCATGACGAGCTGAGCTCGCCATAACTGCTGCGGAACACCCACGCAGGGATAATTCCCCTCCTGTGCCGGGCGTTCCATTAAGTAGGCGGAGTCATGACGAGCTCAGCTCGTCAGGAGCACCGTGGCTCTGCGTGTGGCCCCCCTCCCCCCCACGTCGCGGGGGAATTAGCCCCGCGGCGAAGGGGTTAATAGTCTGCATGGTCTTTCCTGGCAGAAGAGGCGGTCTTTAAGAGCATGGCTCCTAAGCAAGCACAAAAGGAAAAGTGCATGGTGTGGGAAATACACTGCAGCAGTCCTCTAGGTAAGTAATTTATTCAAATAAAGTTAGAAGTATAAGTGAAGAACAACAAGCAGCGCTAGCAGTGGACGGCTTCCAGCAGATCCACGTCCACTTCAAATCCCCCTCCTCTAATTAAAGGTCCCCTCACATTCCATTCCATCGTTTAATCGCTTGCATCGTAAATTGTGAACAACCACATACTGTCACGAAACGAGCCCTAATCTCACCCAGCCTTGGAATAGGATTCACATTAAAGAATACCACATCCCAGTCTTCATTCGCAATCGAAACCATGGGTTCTATCTGACTAACACAGAATGCCACTCTGTTAAGATTTCACACCAAACCACCCAACACTCGTTCAGCCCCATTCAACAACATTTAGAAACCATTCCTACCATGCCCTAAGAGAAACTTAACTAGCACCAAATATCCAACACTTATCTTACCAGCCGAGACATCCTTTATCCTCCATTCCAATTTCAAACCCATTTCCTGATTATGATTGTTGACTCTTGTAAGCTTCCTGAAAAATGGCTTCCGGTCCTCTCCATGGTATTCCTGATGGGGCCGATTCACAGAGATAACTTAAGACAAAATCCTAAAACAGACTTAAGACAGACTTAAGTTAGGATTTTGTCTTAAGTCTGTCTTAAGACAAACTTAAGACAAAATCCTAACTTCTGTGAATACCAAAAGTAGTAAGTTTAGGGTTTTGTCTTAAGTTAGTTCTGTGAATCGGGCCCGGTGTAATCTTAAAACGCTTCTGAGAAAACTTTGTGCTGGGTTTGCAGTCCCACAATATCTCAAATGTAGAAAAAATGGAAACAGCACTGGAGGTATCCAATAAGAAAGTAATGTGGTCAACAATGCCTTGCACGTCATACCTCCATTAACAGCCAATTGCACAGATTCTTTGGTTACACAATTAAATCATTCTACCTGTCCATTGGACTACGGATAACAAACAGCAATCCTCTTGTGAGTCACACCACATCTCTCGAAATATGCCCTGAACTTAGCAATGCTAAAAAGGCTGACCATTGTCCAAAACAAAAAAAATTGGGATCCCCACTCTGCAAAACCCATTCACTAAGAAATTGATTACCACATCCTAAGTCACACTTTCAACCAATTTAATCTACGGCTACTTAGAAAATAATTTATAAGTACTCTTACATAATTTCTTATTTCGTTGTTGCTTGGAAGGGGCCCAGAATGTCAAGCCTGAAGCCGCAACTTCTGACAAGGTCTTTTCAGAAGTGCCACTGGGTAAGGAGGTGCAACACAACATTTGGCTGACATCACTCTTGCAACAAAATTCACGCTCTCTTAAAAATTTGGTAAGCCTTTCATCCAAGTTAATTCACCCTGAATCCTGGCAAATGATTCAACTTTACCACTCAACGTCTGCTCATTTGGCCAACTCATCTGTAAGTATTTCTGAATTTCATATAGAATCCCATCATCCGTAGGCAATCTGGCCCATTCAACTTTTGAACATGAACGGATCCTCACAAATTCTCCACTGGCACCACATGAGACACACAAAAATCACCACATCCTCCTGTTCTTCAGCTGTCACGGATTCAAGCGGTAAAGGCGCCATGACAAACAATTTGCATGCTGTTTTTTTTTCCACTCACATGCTCAATAACACACTGGAAACTCTACATTATGCCTGGCAACCTGGTCAGCCTGACATTCTTCACCCTACCACCAATGGGAAAAAATATATGAAATAGCCATAAATTTTTTAAACCAAAGGAGTTCACCACAAATAAAGGCAGAAATGCTCAGCTGACCTTCTTGTAGAAGCCAACAACTGCCTTTCTAGCCCAGAATAATTTATTTTGGTTTCCCTTATTACCCTACAATAATACACCACCACCCACATTTTTGCTCATCAGTTTGCTGCAAAACTGCACCAACTTTTGAGCCACTCACATCAACAGAGACAACACATTTTTTACCCACAACAAAGGGCAGCGTTTCGGCCTATGGTGCCCCCACTAAACATCCCTACACCACGTGACAGGCACTGTGAGGTGTCTGCTACACGGTGCAGGGATGTTTACAAACTTCCGTTCTTAAATGGCGGTGCTGTGGGAAGTTTTGGCCCAACACACAAGCTCCTATTGAAAAATGGAAGTTTGCGACCGCACCATCCTAAGGGGGTTGTCAGAACCGCCGACCTATGGTCAGGTCGTTCCTTCCCCGAAACAAGGTAATTAGGCCTAGAGCCTTCACCACATCAACCTTCAGCATCTCAAAGGCTTTCCTCTGCTCGCTTTACCCAGAAACACTTCATATTATTCTTAAGTAGAGACCTGAGTGGTTCGAGCTTCATGATACAGTATTCTAGGAAGTTTGCAGAAAACTGAGTGAGGCCTAAAAACGACGTAGGTTGTGCCATGCTCCTCGGCTCAGGTGCTCCCAAAAAAGCTGGCATATACCCACTCTGTGACCTGGAGGCCCTCATTGGTGACGGTGTGGCCTAAATAATCGACACCAAAGGTTGGAAAAAGAATATTTCTTGAACTTCAGGTTTAGTCCCTTGGTAGACAAAGCAAACCATCATCAACCAGAAATCATGCAGTCCTGTATCCGTTCCAAAAACAAGAATATCATCTTGGAAAGCAATGACGCCCTCAAGACCCTCTAAGGTCGCTTTCATGATACACGGAAATACGGAGGCGGTGCTCACGAGACCGAAAGGCATGCATCTGAGTTGGTGCACACCCTGCAGAGCTACAAATACAGTGAATTGGCAGAATTCTCTTCCAACACAACATGGTGATAGGTCCTGGCAAGAATTAAAGCTGTAATGCAGCCGCCCGTCCCC
Source organism: Lissotriton helveticus (assembly GCF_964261635.1). Classification (NCBI taxonomy): domain Eukaryota; kingdom Metazoa; phylum Chordata; class Amphibia; order Caudata; family Salamandridae; genus Lissotriton; species Lissotriton helveticus. The sequence continues at coordinate 30,992,204 of NC_136071.1, forward strand.
ACAGTCACAATCATCTCATGCTTATTAGGTAAAGGGTGACTATCAATCCATAATGTGTCACAAAAGCTGCATAAATTGACACAAAAATCAAATTCCCCAGCAGTCCTAAGTGAATGTACGATATTGTCCACCCAAGGTGAAGATTTGATGGGCTCCACAGCACCCTTCTCGCAAGAATCACACAAAATGTCTTTCAACCTACCCCAATGAACAGTGGAACATTAAGAACTTTCAGGCACATGCATCATCCATTTTTGCGAGTGCTTACGGTGCGAAACGCAAAAATCAGCCGTTTGTGCCAGCAAAAAGGGCATTTTCAATGCATCAAGGATCAAGGTACTCGCAATTTGAGAATTCACAAATTATTGCGATTTCTCAAATTCCAATTGCATGTAGGGAATCGCAATTTGTGATTCCTTAAATGCAATGCAAGAACCACTTTAAAATAGCGATTTCGTTATTAGGAGGAGCAAATTACCATGAAGGTAAACTTGATGGTAATTTGCAAAAACTTTGAAAAATGCACTAAAGTGCATTTTTCAAAGTTGTAGGTTACGCACACACATGCCCTTGGGGCATGTGTGTGCACAACATGTGTGCACAGAGCAATTTCAGGATTTTCAATTTTCACCTATTGGTACTCGCTAATTGCGCATGCAATCTCCCATTCATTCCTATGAGCCTGTAGGCCCATACGAATGAATGGGAAGGCATTCCATTTGCTGCTTCCAACACTCAGCGCCAGTGCTGAACGTTCGAAGAAACGGGTACGGCCGCGTCGGCCGTTGGACGTGCGCAGCACCAGGGAGGTAGCTCGCGTGACGTCCAACGGCCGATGGCAGCAGCGAAGGGGTTAATTGCGACTCACGATTTGCGAGTCGCAATTAAGGAATGTTTAGGAACAGCTATATTAATAGCGATTCCTACATGCATAGGCTTTTGAAAGTCCTTAATTGCGATTCCTTAATAATCGTAATTAAGGACTCGCAGAAGCTTTTCTTGATGCATGTGCCTGTATGTGTCTAATACGTTGAGCTCCATCCGTCAGTCTGATACAGGGCTCAAATGCCCTTTATTGCTCTCTCTATCTGAGAAAAACATCCTTAAAGTCCCTGTACGCTTGCAATTTCCACCATCTCATTCTTTCTGACTGTTCGGTCATAATGTCTCATCCAATCACAATCCGTAACGATGACATAAATCGCAGAGTCAGCTGTAGAATTCTGCCTAATTCTCATCTCTCACTGGTGTGGCAATGCCAGAATGACATTGCACTTATCTGCCACAAATGCATATACTTTTCTTCTGTACCTACAATGTTATGTTATGCTGTTATGTTGTGTTGTTATGTTATCTTATGGTTTGTATAGTATAAAACGATGGGGTATCCAGGTACTAGGGCAGATGTGTAGACCAATTGACGATCCTAGTTGAGCTGGCAGATCTTCCATTTCTCGTGAAACTCGATTAAAGATGGGAAATCCTGATGTGATGGGGATGGGTGGTCCATGTTTTGGCAGAGATGTAGGAGAAAGAGCAGCCTCCTGTTTTAGTTCTGCTGATGCGTGGTGTCCGTGCGAGGAAAAGTGTGGCTGGGCGCCGCTGCCCAGTTTGATAGTGGAAGTTAAGGCGGTGGTTGAGATAGGATGGTTTGACATCGCGGAGTGCTTTGTAGGCATGGATGAACAGTCTGAATTGACAGCACTTCTGGATAGGTAGCCAGTGTAGCTCTCTGAGGTGGCGTGTGGTGTGTGTGCACTGCAGGGGATGTCAAGGATGAGTCTGGCTGTTGCATTCTGGGTAGTCTGGGGTCTTTGAGTTGACTTGAGATACCGACATAGAGTCCATTGCCGTAGGCCAGTCTGCTGGTGATGAGAGCCTGAGTGTCCACGTGTCTTGTGTTTGCGGGGAGTCATCTGAATATCTTGCATTTCATACGTAGGATGAGGAAACACGTGGGGATTAAGGCATTTATCTGTTTGGTAATCGTGAACTTGTTGTCCAAGACGATTCTGAGGTTTCCGACATGGTCGGTGGGCATGGGTCCCAGTTCAGTAAGCCACTTGAAGGAGTCTCACAGAGAGATCTTGTTCTCAAAAATCAGGACTTCTGTTCTGTCAGTGTTGAGTTTTCGGCACTTCTGTTTTTGTGACGTCGATCCTGGTGGTGTGGTTGTTGTCTGTAAGGGAGAGGATGAGCTGAGTGCTTTCTGCATAAGAGACAATGTTGCTTTCCTGGGATCTTATGACGAGAGCAAGTGGTTCCCATGTAGACATTGGAGAGGGTAGGACTCAACGATGACCCTTGTGGGACTCCCCAGATGAGATTCTTGGGTTTGGCAGGAGTCTGACTCATTGGGGTCTGTCAGAGAGAAAGGAGGTAAGCCAACTCAGGGTGGGTCCTTGTATTCTGGAGATGTGGAGTTTTGTGACGAGGGTGCCATCGGAGACAGTGTCGAAGGCCACGGAGAGCTAGAGCAGGATGAGAGCTGCGGTTTGCCCTTTGTCCATGATGGTCCCGATGTCATCAGTTGCTGCGATGAGGCTGGATTCCATGCTGTGGGTGCGGCATAAACCTGACTGAGTGACGACCAGGAGATGGTGCTGTTCTAGATGGTTGGAGAATTTCCTGCTGATTGCTTTCTCCATGTCTTTGGATGGGAAGGGCAGGCGAGGCATGGGTCTGTAGTTGCCGAGCTCTTCCGGGCCAGCGAAAGGTTTCTTCAGAAGAACTATGACCTCTGCATGTTTTCAATTGACTGGGAGGATTCTGCTATGGATGGAGGCGTTGATGATGGCGGTGAGGTTGGAGCTGGTCAGGGTTCCTCAAGGTTGTAGATGTGGTTGGGGCAGGGGTCAGTGGGGCCGCGGAGTGGATTGTTTTCATGATGTTGGTGGTGTCTCCTGGGGTGGAGGGGACTCCATTTTGTTAGCTGGTGGTCAAACGTGGTGGCAGAGAGCAGCTGGTTGATGAAGTTTTGTGTAATGTGTTGGGGCTTGAAGTTACTATAGATCCTGAAAGACGTGGGAGAGGTTGTTGCAGAGGTCCTGTGATGGGGGGATGGTGTTGGTGGCTACTAAGAGGTTGGAGAATCCTTGAAATCTATATTGGACTAAACATAACCAAGTATGTTTATGCACTGCCCAATGTACTGTCAGAAACCGGTCCTAGGAAGCTTGTTTCTGGTCCAGGGAAGGCATGGCTTGGCAGTTGAGGGCTGGACTGTTCACATGAGGCACAGGGTCAGACTGATTTGCATATTGCCATGTCTGAACTGGGGTGGCAGAGTGGGCTAAAGAACGGTGATGGATTAAACCCAGATCTGTTGACTGGGTGTGAGTGTTTGATTGGTTCAGATGCTCCGTCCATCACCACCCCGTTTGGTACCACTTTGTTCGCCATAAGTTGGCAGGGTATGCTCAGACGTGAGTCCCTTGCTCACTTTTCCACTGGATTCAAGCAAGCCTGGCTGAATACGGCTGAAATGCCAGAAACCGGTCCTCTGTAGCTTGTTTCCGGTCCAGGGAAGGCATGGCTTGGCAGTTCTGGCTGGATTGTTCCCATGAGGCACAGGGTCAGACTGATTTGCATATGGCCATGTCTGAACTGGGGTGGCAGAGTGGGCTAAAGAACGGTGATGGATTAAACCCAGATCTGTTGACTGGATGTGAGTGTTTGATTGGTTCAGATGCTCCGTCCATCACCACCCCCTTTTGTACCACCATGAACCCCATCAGAGGGTAGCAATTCCCTCCCTTTCCAAAGCCTTTGCACAAGATCCAAGACAAAAATATTGCACCGTGCACATACGTCTACCATCATCTGTACCTGCGTACCATCAAGCAATTTGGCAGACCTTTGCACCTCCTCTCTGCTCCTACACTCATCATGCCATTGGGGTCTAAATTCAATTCTTCATCTGCATCACAGGGCACCTACCTAATGTGTCCTCCCTGGAGCACTTGTGTGAATAGTCCCCCATTACTACATCTTTTATATAATGTAACAGTCCCTGAACACTTTTTTGGACTTCCCACATGACTACGTCTGCCACATTACTGCCACATCTGAAATACACAGTATTGGCACTTTGTTGCTCAGAATTCCCTTCATACTTCCTCACATGTTCATTCTGTTCTGTCCTTGTTGATGTGATTAACTTTTGTTCCTGAGCCACGAGAGCTCTTAGTTCCTGAAAACATTTCTCAGAATTTTCAGTACTCTTGTCCAGGTCAATGGCATCAGGAAGTGTTAAGCTGGGAGTAGCCCATACAGGCTCCTGGTTTTTTAGACTGTTTGTCTTCATCAATATTTGATTGCAGAGTTCTTCACCATAACTGATTATTTCATGCTCAGAACTTCCAGAGAATGTCTTGAGGGCAGCAACGTAACCCTTGGTTCTCTATTACCTTCCTACCTTCAGTACAACTTCAAGGTTGAGTATATATTATGTGACCATGGTTAATTCCAATTGTTCAACTGCATGCTAAAAGTGTTCTAATGCAAATTAACAGTATTAGGTATTGCAGGGAACAAATTAATTTGCATCAATCACTCAGGAGTGGTGTGGCTCACTGGTTAGAGGCAGCAGACCCGGAAGCAGAGAACGGCCCGGGACCAGGGTTCAATTCCCGACGCGGCAGGGTCGCGGACCTGGGTCAGCGGACTCGATAATTCTCGCCTCTGTGCCTACTCTAACCAGGGATCACACTCTGCAGCTCTGGGCATTAGCTTGGCTCATCTCTACAACGGCCCCCCACATTTGCCAGGGATGCCTGTTTTCACCTTGGAGATACCCAGTAGGGACCATCTCACAGGGAAAGCCAGGACGGGTTCCCCAGCGGTCTAAAGTGCCAGGACGCCTCAGGGCAGCAGTGCGCTTTACAAGACGCATACATTTACATTTACTCACCACCTCAACCTTTCTTCAAAAAGGATCATTTTCTCTGATAGACATATTCTCCTCTCTGTTCACCATAGGCTTGAAACATTTCATACCATACACCCCATTCCACTGGGGGTTTGGGAGGGGCACCAGGGGTAGGCAAGAAAACAAGTGGAATCAGTATTATTCTGAAGTCAACATGTTAAACACAGTATCACAGGAAATAAGCAAGAAAAGACTCAAATAAAAGAACTAGTCACCATTGCCAATGTGGGAATGTAACTAAGGCACAGTAGGACAAATATTGTCGTACGATTCCTACTAATTCAGTAAGACTGTGCATTTGAGCAACATAAGCGTCAAAACTATGCCGACTAAGTCCACTCATACAATCACAATTTGTTGACCTAGGTCCTGGCCAGTGCACCGCACGCCATCTGAATCCCTAAACCTTGTGTCTGCAACCTCAGAACATGACAACCCTAATTCCTCCAAGGAAATCGTGGAAGCAGATCAACCTTTTCATCATTAACTCAGGCATGCCCAAAGGGTGACATAAGAAACACCAAAATTGGCCTTTCAAACATTTATTGAAGCAATTGGATTCTTGTGTGAAATATGTGTGCTGCAATATTTAGTAGAAGGAAACACAGGATGATAACCAGCATTACAAGAATGGTGAAAAAGATGAATAATTCAACCATTATAATTATTGTGTTAAATATGTTAATACATGTAATTGTCCGCCTAGCTAGCACTACCTATCCTAGAGAGCATAGCTAGCACTACCTATCCTAGAGAGCATAGCTAGCACTACCTATCCTAGAGAGCATAGCTAGCACTACCTATCCTAGAGAGCATAGGCTGGACAGATTCTGCCAGATACCTTGGAGTGGTCTAACACCCCATTTACCTGTGTGCATGTTTCATCCGGAAGCCAGTCTGGAGCTGAACAGGCCACCATCCCTCTAAGGAAAGTGATGCAATTCAGCTGAGCTTGAATTCGGGCATGGAGTGACTATGTCAATCCATGTAAATGCTATTCTGCCAAACAAAGGCTTAGGTCAGTTTGTATAATGAAAACTAGGTCCATTCACACTGCGCCCGAGTTCCGAACCGGCTGCCATTGTCGATTCTACGAATTCAGAGCTGTCTCTGAAAAGAGAAAAGTATGCAAAGGCAGCCGGCATAATGTACCTAGTCCTTGGACAAATTGTACTATGGTATGATAATGTGCCAACAAAGAAATATATTTGTAAGCAAAAACACTTTCTGAGTACACTTTTGCAGGCGAGCCAGATTTCCTAAAAGGCATAATTTAAAAAGTTGTCAACTTTAAATGTGAACATGTGAAAATGTGAGTGTTTGTGCACGGGCCCTATTAACCTCGCAACAATATGTTGGATAAAAGGTAAATAGTCACTCTTGATTTAATTCATTCTATTCACGAAAGAAACAAGGATACACTCATTCAGTAAAGAAAAACGTATATGGAGAATCAAATCATCTCAGTAGTCGGAACGGAATAAAAAATCAGAACCTTCAAATTGGAATTTTCCACCCACTATAAGAAACTTCCCACCTAACAGCCTGTCAGAAGTTCAACATATGTCTTCCCAATATGGCGCTCGTTCCAGTGAAACGCACAATCAGGATTCATTGGAACGGATACGCATGCGCACAAGACAAGACAATAACTCCTTATAAAGAAGCTGATAATCATTGTTAGGCCCTCTAAGGAGAGATAGTATTTTGCTCTGCCAATTGAAATTGTGTTTACAATTGGATTTTATGACTGCGGCTAGATGGTTGCCTAGTGGGAGAGCTTACACTCAATACAGTAGGCTTGAGTTGGCTACGGTGAAGGGCCAATTATAAAGGTAATAAACCTAAGGCAATAGACCTTATTGATTCACTGGGAAAAACTGGGTCTGATACCATTGTTTTGAGCTGTTTATTAGGGCAAGTTATGACAAAGGCAGTAGGCGTCGTTAGTTTATTTTGAAAAGCATTTGTCAAAGACAATAGGCCAATAACAATAGATTGTTACAACACTATGCTCCCGGGTGTAGATGGTAATTTTAATACATGACATCTAACAGATTGCCGTGTTAGGTAAGGCTTTTGGTGTTTGTCACCCCCTCTGATAAACCCGTGGATAGCAGATTTTCACTCTAATAATCCATGTTAGGCCCCTTGGAGAGTTCTGGAACACACTGCCGCTGCCGCTAGCGGGAAGTATGGCTGTAGCAAAGATAGTGTTTCTGCCCCGAAGCCTGTACATAATTAAGAACTTGCTGTATATATTGTCACGTGACATTATTAAGACGCTAGATAGCCTCTTGATTTCATTGGTTTGGGCAGGGAAAAGAAGCGGAGTTGCGCTACCACTACTTTCATTGGATTTGGAGGAAGGCGGCATTGGCGTGCCCGACTTCGAGCTCTGTCACAATGTTACTAAGGGCCATATGTATCATCAAACTATTTTGCATTTCCTAAATAGCGAATTTTAAGGAATCGCTATTTAGGAAATGCAAAACGGTATGTATGTACAAAATCCCTTTTCAATAGCGATTCCGTAGCATTCCTAATTTGCGATTAGAAAATTGCTAATCGCAAATTACCCATTCATTTCCATGGGCCAGGAGGCCCATAGGAATGAAAGTGCAATTTGCGATTAGCAATTTGCTAATCGCAAATTAGGAATTTTTCCAAGGGTGCAGGGGTGTCTCAAGAACACCCTGCTGCACCCCTGAAAAAGAGATTTGGGGGCATATGGCGCACATACATGCCCTAAGGGTATGTATGGGCGTCATATGGCACCTTTTGTTTTTAGGAAAAAAGCTTTTTGAAAACAATTCGCAAATTACCACCAACTAGAAGTTGGTGGTAATTTGCGAATCCTTAATGGCATTTTTTGCATATTTTTTGTTTGATACATTGCATTTAAGGAATCGCAAAATTTGCGATTCCTTAAGTGCAATCGCAAAATAAGGAATAGCTAATTTTGCTATTCCTTATTTTGCATCAAACATGTTTGATACATACCATTTGTCTAATTAGCATTCGCAAAGGCCGAAATTCGCAGAATTTCGGCCTTTGCGAATGCTAATTAGCTTGATACATATGGCCCCATGTCACAAGATGCGGTGCTTTGGGCGGCGGAGGACGATAATTGGGTGAAGCACTTGCTGAGGGGTACCTCTGGTACACTTCTGCTGAAGGGAACTACTTATGAGAGGGTCGAGAGTGGCTAGACTGCGGAGATTCGGGGGAGGGTGATCAACAGAGTGCTGAGGAAACCCCCGCTTTGCCCAGAAACTGGTCATGTGGACACTGGGCCCGATTCACAGAACTAACTTAAGACAAAATCCTAAACTTAATACCATTTACTAATTTCGGTATTCACAGAAGGCACTTAGTCATTTTGGTATTCACAGAAGGCACTTACTGATCGATGAGTAAGTGCCTTCTGTGAATACAAAAATGAGTAAGTGCACCTACTTATTTTGGTATTCACAGAAGGCACTTACTCATCAATGAGTAAGTGCCTTCTGTGAATATCAAAATGAGTAAGTGCCTTCTGTGAATATCAAAATGAGTAAGTGCCTTCTGTGAACACCAAAATGAGTAAGTGCCTTCTGCACTAACCAAAATTTTAATGATAAAAATAACTCCCTCATTTTTGTTCATTTCTAAAGGAAATGCTTTAAGTTTTACTACTTTGAATCCATAAAGATGGCTTCAGATGTGCTATACTTCTGTCATAAATAAGAATGTTAGCGCTCTAGTTGTTTATTAGAACATTGTAGGAGGCTGCAGTGGGGCACTGGGGACTCAGCAGATAGGCAGCTGCAGTGGCTGAAAGTGCATGTTTTACTGTTTATTTTCACATGGCAGAGGAAGATTGCGTGAATCTACAGAAACTGTGCTTTCGTTTCAGCTTCTGAAGCACCTTCAAGAACCTCTATGAAAAACCCATGCTTGTCTCTGCTTCCTTCTGACTGAAATTCCAGAAGGCTTTTTTTTAAACCTCCTGGGGTTTTCTCTCTGGAAGGCTGGATTACCAGTAGATCAATAGTTTGTTCATTATCCAGAATGAATTCTAACCAACCTGGAGTCTGAGCAGGCCAGTCTGAGCCTCAGATCTTATTTGGATTAGGCCTGGGCAGTAAATTCTGTGCCGCTTGCAGAATTTGAGTAATTTTGCATTCTACAGAGAACGCGGAATTGCCAAAAATTCAGCAATCCCCGGCTTCGCAGAATATTTTGCTTGTTTGTGCTTTCAAAATGCGTGTTCACAAGATATTTCCCCCGAGCACGCAAACAGCATTCATGAACAGGAAAAAAGCATCGCGAACGGGCGGAACAAGTAATTCCGCATGTTCGCGGAACTCTGCGTGCTCGCGGAGATTGTTTACTGTGTCGTGGAGCTTTGCGTAGCGCGACTACACAAATTCCGCCCACCCCTAATTTGGATACATATAAGAGGGCTGCCCCAAACCCAAGCCCCTCCATGTATGTGTGTGACTATACACATATATAGTCTATATATGTATATAGTCACACACATACTATAAGAGGGCTAACCTAAACCAAAGCCCCTCCATATAGGTACATATATAGTCAAGCACATAGAGCCAGGGGCTTTGGGCCAGCCCTCTTCTGCCACTGGTCTGTATGGGCCTCTGTCTCTCTTCTTAATAGCACACCACATGGGGCAAAGCAATGGGTTATCCCCCATGAGCCACTGACTCTTTTGACCTGTGTATGACAGCATTAATTTGATTAACCTGCCCATCACTTAAAAATGAGTGTGCTTCAAGCCGGGGACAGTGGCCCTTTTCATTTCTTTCCTTCGCCTCTTTTTATTTAAATTTTTGGAACAACTACACGCTCCCCAGACTGTGATAATGCTCTGCTTGCCTGTTTCTCATTGTATCTTTAGTGCAACACATCCCTCCTGACTACTGCCTCTAAACCATTCGACCATCATATTGTAAGTATATGCACATCATATTCAGGTTGCAGCGTGTTTTTTTCAACTTGTATCTTGCATATGTTGTCTGTGTGTGGGTTTATTGTTGTAGTGTAAGTGGGTGAATGCACGAATGAGTCAGTGGATGGATGAATGGATGCATCAGTGATTGTCTGATGTCTTAGTGAGTATCTAAACCCATCAATGACTATAGACGCGCTTTCGTTTATAAGCCGGAGGCTGGTGTAATGAAAACATAACCCGCGGAAAACAGCAAGGTTTGTTTAAAACTGCCCTCACCCACTAAAGCGGCATGCTTCACCATAGGGCTGCTATAACATCCCCATGCAGACCAACACCTGGTTTGCAGCAAAGGGAAGGGGAGGACAACACCAACAAATATGTAGGGATCCACGCAGTAAACTACATATAAACAAACAATCAAAGTGAAGATATCATACTCTCTCAGGAATACCCTTCAAAGTGTTTAATCATGGCTTTCCTGGATAGGATTAAAAATTGAAGAAAGTGGAGATGATCTAGTGGGTAAGTAGGACCCCTTTGTCTCTCCTTACTGCTTTTAGAGTCAACATGTTTCGGCCATTTTTACCGCCCACTCAGGATAATCTGGCCTTCCTCAGGACTGGCGATCCAGTGCTCATAAATCCCCTCACCAAGCAATTTACTGGTTTGATAGAGATATATGTATAAAAAAACTATTTCTTATATAATGACCTTACTTGTCACTTTCTGTGTAAACACACATGGAGATTCAAGTTTAGTTGTTTTAGTCACTGAAACTGAAGTCCAAGCAGGAGTATTCCCCTGTTGTCACACTTTCGTCAAGGGTTGGATGCCACTTCGCTTATGCCTCTCGCTGCCCTATGCAGGACAGGACACAGCTATAATTTCTACTGCCAATAATTGTTTTGTATGTGAAAAGAAACATATAGCACATAGTGTGGGTGTGTTTGGAAGGTAACCAGACCAGACCATGCACGAGCACGCACTGGAAGTGTCTTATGCACAGTAAACGCAAAGATGAGGGGCCACTGGAGGAGTGTGGCTCAATGGTTAGAGCGGCAGACCCTGATGCAGAGTTCTGGCCAGGGACCAGGGTTTGATTCCCGCCTCGGCAGGGTCTCGGGCTCAATTTCCTCAGACCTGTTAATTCTCGCCTCGGTGCCTATAGTAATCACGGGCCCCACGCTGCAACTCTGGGCAATAGCTTGCTTAGCCTCCACACCGGCCCCAACAGCGCTGGGATGCCTGGCTTCACCTGGGGGGTGCCCAAGAGTGGACACTTCACAGGGAAAGCCAGGAGGGGTTCCACAGCGGTATGAGTATCAGCGCCAGGAAGCCGAATAGGCGACACCGCAAGGTGACCGTCTGGTGACAGTGCGCTCTATAAGTACCATGACATTTACATTTACATCTAATACACGGCCCCATCACCCCTGCCAAAAGAGTGGCATAAGGGGGACACCGCTTCACCGTGGTTGTTGCACAGTGCCACCGGCTGCTACCACCTCTGTGCTCAGTACCGGATAAAGCGGTGAAGCACTTCTGCTGTGCTGTTCACAACTTCCAATAGACAGGCCCCAACGGGAGCACCTTCTGCATATCACTGCTTTCTATAGCATTAATTGTACAGTTCAGCGGTTCTCAATCTTTGAACTTCTGGGGAACCCCAGTCAATTATTACTGGAACCCGAGGACTCCCACTGAATCATTATTGGAATCAAAGGGACCCCCTCTCACCACCTCATGAGTCATTTACTGGAAGCCGAGGTCTCCGGCCGAACCATTGTCGATGATTTGAACTGCAAAACAATACACAACAAAACGCAGAAAAAGCATTCATCAAGCCAATACACAAATGATGACACATTTTATTTCATTTGCAAACACATAAATACCAAAAATCGAAATTTGAATTTTAATAGAAAGGTTGGAGTTTTTCTAAATTGAATTGAGGACACTCGTCGTCCATACTGTATTCTGTTTGATGCACCTGCACTGCTCCCGCGAATCAATCGGTGGATACTCATTTAATTTGTAGCGTCTAATTTTGAATTCCAACACATTTACAGTACATTTTAAAATGTTCAATTGTACATTTAGCTTGTTTATTTATTTATTTATTTATTTATTTTCCTCATATTGCGACTTTTTATATGAATGGAACTTTAGGTTTCTGCCTCTGATCGTGGTTTCCGGAGCGGCCCTTTGATCTTTCGTATTTGGGAAGTTGTTCAGAGGAGTATCCTCAGTCCATTAGCTTGTTTATTTATATACACTTTATTTTATTTAATTTTCTAAGTCGTCTAAGTTGTCGCGGACCCCTTGAGATAGCTTTACGGACCCCCAGATGGCCCCGGACCACAGGATGGAAACCTCTAGTATAGATAAGTGTCAGGTGGATTCACCTGGTACAGGCTACTTATAGCCCCGGCCACAGGAAGGACGGTCAGCGATTTCACTTACCAATGGACTGACCTCTCACCACAGGCGCCAAAGAAGTGGACAAGTTTGCAATGTACCAACTGCTTAACCGAACAGATATGGTTACACGAGCATTGCTTCTGAGATGGAAAACACTCCTCTAAAGTTACTTGGACATGGTTCGGACAATGTCGCTGAAGACAAAGACAGAAACAGACTACACCTTGCCCACGTCATCTGCTAACAACCTGCTTCGCCCTATGGGGCAAGATCATGGAACCAAGAGACCAATGTCATATTCAGGGCCACTGGAATTATGCGATTGTGCGGCCGAAGAAATTTCCGCATAAATGTAGTTTTGCCGCATTTGCCAAATAATACACCATCTGTTGTATAATCTGCAGATTTTAACAAAAGAAATGTTGGGGCAGATTTACAAGCCCCTTGCCACACATTTGCGCCGCCGTTGCATCACTTCTGTGACGCAGCGGCGGCGTAAACCAAACGCCACGTTGTGACTTATTTACAACGTGACGCATCCAGGCAGATGCATCATGTTGTATAGCACTGCGCCACATAAAACCTGCGTCAGGTTTCATGTGGGCAGTCCGTCGCAGGGTGGGCGTTCTGTCGCAGGAAAACCTCGTAAAACTGACTCAGTGAAATCTACAAGATTTCACTGATTCAGTTTTACGACGACGCTGCGTCCAACCCTTACACCTGCTTGAAGCAAGAGTAAGGAGTGACGCACCACGTTAAGTATGGGCGGCCCCTGTGCATTGCTGGAGTTGTGTCACACTTGCGACACGACTTGTGCAGTGCGCCGCCCTTACGCCACACGATGGGACACACATCTGCCTATCCTTGCGCCACGGTGCGCCGCATTGTAAATGCGACGCATCCGTGGTGGCGCACGGGAAAAAATACGTGTTGCACCTATTCTAGCGCATCCCTGCTGATTTGCAGAGATGTGCCAGACGTTGTTTCTATCTCAAACGATTCTCAAGTTACTAAAAACACAGCAGCACATGTTAGGGCGCAGTGGAAGGCCCTTTGCAAAGGTTCACTGCTCACCTTTCAGTTGCTTATTGCTATGTTTGGGTATTAAACTGGTACTGATCAGGTGCACCCAGTGCCCAGACAGTGTTAACAAGTGTAAAAAGTACAAAATAATGAAGTAATACTATTAAAAAATGTGCCGCATTACGCCGCATAATTTGCCTTTTCTTGCTGCATAATTTGCCCCTCTCCTGCCACATAATTCCAGTGGCCCTGGTCATATTTACCAAGAGGCTGCAGTGAGAAAAGCAAGAGCAGGGGTCCTATCCTCACCAAGCGGCTGGTTCAGTCCTCTACCCCCATGTGACGTACTACAGGCATTCATCAGTATCTTTGGCCATTCACCAAAATGACAACATTCAGATTTGGAAAACAAGTGGTCAAAAGAAGGGTTAAAAAAAGGGACCAATTAAACAAAATGCTGGGGCGAAAGAAACAAGACTCTTCGCCTGCTTATTTTTAATAATTCAGAAAATACACACAAAAAACAGAAATTGTGCTCCTGGGTGAATAGGTATTTTTCCTGCGCGGGAAGAAAAATGAGAGGTAAATGTAGATTGACGTAGGCCGCTTTGTAATAAAACAGGTGGACACGTCTTTACTCCTATGACTGATTACATCGAAAACTGTTTCTGTTTTTTACACCAATTTGAGAACAGCCTGGAATCATTTTCCCAGGTTGCATTAGAAATGAATTTGTACTTGTAAAGCGCACTTATACCCCAACTGGGGTTTCCTGGCGCTGTACTCATACCGCTGTCGAACCCTTCCTGGCTTTTCCCTGTGAAATGCCCACTCCCAGGGCCGGACTGGTAATAACAACCGGCCCTGGCAAAGTGCTCCCCCCCCCTCCCCACTCGGGGGAGGGGGGTTGGAGGTGCCGCCGAGCTCTTTGCCGGGGCCGGTTTTGGGACGATTTAGGTACAGGTCCGATTTTGCAGCTATGCTGCAAAAACGGACCTGTAACAAAAACGGCAGCCAGGGGCCCAAAACCGGCCCCCACCCTTGCGGCGCACCGGGGGATTGCCTGGGACCCGCTATGGCCAGTCCGGCCCTGCCCACTCCTGGGCACCCCCAAGGTGAAGCCAGGCATCCCTGCGCTGCTGGGGCCGTTGTGGAGATTAAGCAAGCTATTGCCCAGAGTCACAGAGTGGGACCCATGATTAGAATAGGAACCGAGGCGAGAATTATCAGGTCCGTGGAATTTTGAGCCCATGACCCGCCGAGGCGGGGGATTGAACCCTGGTCCCAGGCAAGACCTCTGCATCAGGGTCTGCCGCTCTAACCATTGAGCCACACTTCTCCACTAGGGAACGAAGCACTCTAGCTCACGGTTGTGCATTACATGAAAAGCTGTTGTGTGCTGGAAAAAATGTGAATCTAGTTCATGCCTAGACACAGGTAAGCAGGGCCACTAGAATTAGGCGGCAGGGGGGAGCAACATTATGCGTCAGGGTTGAGTCAATTATGCGGCAAGAAATGGCAAATTATGCAGCGTAATGCAGCAAAAAAAATGTTAATAGTATTTCTTCAGTATTTTGTTCTTTTTACACTTGTTAACACTGTCTGGGCACTGGGTGCACCTCATTAGTACCAGTTTAATACCCAAACATAGCAATAAGCAACAGAAAGATGACCAGTGAACCTTTGCTATAGTATAGCCTTCCACTGAGCGGCAATGCGCTGATGCATTTTTTGTAGTTTATGAACCGTTTGAGCTAGAAACACATTGTTTGTTGTTATAATCTGCAGATTATGCAGCAGATGATGGATTATGTGGCAAATGAGGCAAATCTATATTTATGGGGAAATCGTGGCCCTACACTTGTAGACATCTACCACTCGGCAGCGAGCGACAGCACCAGGTGCAAAAATTCCACAAATGGAAGAAAAAAAAAAAGCTGTGAAACCTTGGGCTGAAATAGATGCCTTGGCATGGGGTGGCACCTGGCTTTGATATACTAAGCACGGAACAGTCTGAGCGCTCCAGCCATCTCTCGGGGGACGGCGTTCAGCAGGAGGCTCACCTGTATGCTAAGCGGCATCAAAGCCTGCGCGCGGCTCCATCAACAGGGCCCGCCCCCCCAGCCCGCCAGAGCTGTCAGCTGCAAGCACACCCAGCCCCTGATCGAGGCTACGTTCCTGGCCCGCTGCCAGGCAGGCGCGTGCGCTGCGGCTGTCAGCCCAGAGTTACATGAAGGGTACGACTCGCGCGTGCTCCGCGAGACGTCACAAGCAGTTCCGGATTACCAAATAGGCAAAGTAGGCATCGGCGTTTGAGCCCCACTCCTTTTAGGGGCCCGCGACACCAAAATAATATTGATCTGATCTTGAAAGAAAATTACAATCAAGCTTTCTTAAATTGTTTCCAAAAGATAGAAAAAAATTAATCGATTCAAATAAATGAAAACTTGACATTAAAGACTCTGTAGAGAAAATACTGCATTAATGTAATGTATCCATTGAACATTTAACGTTTTGTTGGTTTATTAAAATGTAAAAAAAAAAGTTTTGTGTATAATGTTTAGTTTTGTGTTATAAAATAGGTTTATTAAAATTGTTTGTTGGTAAAATTAAATAAAATTAAAATTAAATAAAATTAAAGACATATTAGAAGATAATTTGTGAGGGGGCCCCAGATATTTTGACTGCCTAGGGGCCTCCACATGGTTTAATCCGGCAGTGGTTACAAGCGCGGCTCTGGGACCCCGAAGGTTCAGCCCTGGCCGGAAACAGAAGTGAGTATAGCGGGCGACGATGGTGCACGCGAGGGTACCCACGTACACTTTGTTTAAAGCAGTCCTTCTACTCCAAATGATGGTTTATTCAGCCACGTAAAGCAAGCACTGAGGGCAGGGTATGACAGACATGGTCTGTGTGGACCAAGCAGCACAGGTGATGAAAAACAGAGGGCCAGAGAAAGTACAGGCCTGGGTGGAAAGGACAACCTTTGGGTCTCTGGGAGGTGCCGATGGGTGACTAAGGTGGAGAGGCGTTGTGTAGCGGCCAGGGCAGCTGACTTCGGAGCACAGGTCTCACGGCTCGATGCCCGGCGGCAGCTCAGCTCCGCACCATGTGACTCTGGGCAATAGCTCACTTAATTTCCGCGACGGCCCCCAGCGCCTTGAGACCCATAAGGGTGAGTAGTTTGCGCTTTACAAATACGGATTTACTATTTACTCAGTGATGACAGAAAAGAGTTCCAGACAGAGGGGCCTACCATCCCTTCACAGGGGGAAACTTCAAGGACCACAGTCCCATCCAGTACTATTTTAAATTTGATCGAAGCTAGGGTGAGAAGGTGTGGCTTAACGACTAGGGCGGCGGACCTTGAAGCTGGGGTACCAGGTTTGAGTCTGGCGGGAGGCTCAAACAGCCTGTGATTCTGGGCAAATCACTTAGGCTCCCCGTGCCTAAAAATGAATGTGTCGGTCTGCAATGCAACCGGTGCTCATGTAAAGCGCTCTGATACCTTTGGGTCGAGTTTGTGGTATATAAAACTGCACACAAAAAAAAGTTTTATATTTGAAGTAAAATTGAAGATAGCGTGGGAATCGTCTTCACAAGACTGTGCACTGCATAAGGGCTTAGGAGAACGCCTTTAACCGCAGGGGGCTCGTGCGGCGGCTTGCACAGTTTTCACAGAGAACGCGATGAAGAGGAGGAGGGCAGCCCGGGGATGCCACAGCCAAAGTAAGGTGTTTTTTTATTTACTTTAAGTCGTTTTTAAAAAGTTGTAAGTAATTGTTAATAGGGTGGGTGGGAGGCGGATGGCGTAGCAAAGCCCCACGGAGTCTGTTATCAACTCCGTGGCCCTCCGCGTAGCCCAGCTACGCCCACTACGCCCGGGGTTATTAAACAGTTAGGGCACTGGAAGGGGCAACTTTCGCCCTCTGGTCACAGTGACACTGCAGTCTTGACCCCTTGTCCTACCCGTAGACACGTAATAGACTTCTATTGGCTGCTACAGGCCCGGGGGAGGGGTAGGTAGTGGAGACTACAGTAAGTGGGCCTGGCTCCTGGAGCGCTGCTGACTTCCTTTTCCTGCCCCTGTGTTTAAGGCCCTTCAGACTGGAGGTAGTAATGGCAGTGCTAGAGGTACTGAAGCCTCGGCACGACTGATCCTCAACATACCACGACACGGCCACATCACCCCCTACCTGATAAACCTGCACTGGCTCCCCGTCAACAAGAGGATATCCTTCAACCTCCTCATCCACGCACACAAGGCACTCCACAAGACCGGCCCAGCCTACCTCAACAGACGACTTTCCTTCTACATCCCTAACCGCCAGCTCTGCTCCGCCGACCTCTCACTCGGCACCGTCCCACGCATCCGAAGAACAACCACCAGCGGGAGATCCTTCTCCCACCTCTCCGCCAAGACATGGAACACCCTCCCACTGAGCCTACGACAGACCCAAGACCTGCTGACCTTCAGGAGGATACTCAAGACCTGGCTGTTCGATCAGTAGCGGCCCCCACCTCCCCCTCCCCAGCGCCTTGAGACGCTCGCGGGTATGTAGCGCACTTAACAAATGACTGATTGATTGATTGAAGCGAAAGGCAGGGCTGGTGGCTGGTATCCATGGCGACCCCTAGATGACGTCCACACTGACATAGAGCATTAAAAGTGTCCAGTAGCTCTTAGTGTCGCCTGTTGCTGGACTTCTAACATGCCAGCATTTACCCAGGATGCCCCGGGGCACTATTCTGTCCTACATGGTGAGACAGACGGCCAAGCTTAGGGTCGCCTTTATGGATGTGGCCGAAATGAGATTACTGAAAAGAAAGCAACCTGTACCTTGTCTTTAATGACGGCTTTTGTCTCCCGTCGGTGGATTTTCCACCCACCGTGCTGGCAGACTTACACCCTCTAACAAGCCAGCTGTTGAAAATTCCCCATGCAAAGGATTAACCAACAGGGCACAGGAGGGTTTCCACTAAAGTTGCAGTATCCGCCATGGGAAGAGATACTTTGGATTGTTTTTTTGGCCTTAATGTTTTATCACCAAAGTGGCTCCTCCCATGGGGGGAGCGGATACTCTGGTGAGACACATCCAACGCTGAGGACATTCCGTCAGTAACATAAGTATTTGTAAAGGGCACGTTCACATAACAGATGATTATTGTTACCCAACTCAATGGCACTCATTTTATCGACCTCAGAAAGATGAAAGGCTGAGTGGACCTGCCGGGATTTGAACCTGTGACTATGAGGACCCGGCTTAACCATGGCCACAGGGAAGGTCACCCGAAGAGGAAATGCAAAGTGGGTGTCACATATAAGGCTGGATTTGGAAAATTTGGGCGCCATGCCTACCTTTCCTTGAAGGCCCACCACTTGCTCTCTGCTGCTGTTGCACTGGCCCGATGCTGGACCGGCCACGGCAGACTGGTCAGGGGTTCGGCAACCAGGTAGTGGCAACTAGACCTTAGTGGCCCCAAAGGCATTGCGGGAAGCGTCTATGCTGGCTTAATGCCCCCTTGAGTACACCACACAGGGTGGTACCTTGGGTGAGCTATCCCTTGCTACCATCCTCGTCAAGCTGTTACCCTTAAAGTTGTGGGCAGTACCTCGACAGAAGGGCAGGGGGCGCTTATCAGGGGTTTAACTTGATACCCTGACAGATGCCTGCAGTACCTCGACAGAAGGGTAGAGGGCGCCTATCAGGGGTTTAACCTGATACCCTTAAAGTTATGGGCAGTACCTCGACAGAAGGACAGGGGGCGCCCTGCATGGGTTTAAACTGTTACCCTGACAGATGCCTGCAGTACCTCGACAGAAGGGCAGGGGGCGCCCTGCAGGGGTTTAACTTGATACCCTGACAGATGCGTGCAGTACCTCGACAGAAGGGCAGGGGGCACCTATCAGGGGTTTAACTTGATACCCTGACAGATGCCTGCAGTACCTCGACAGAAGGGCAGGGGGTGCCCTGCAGGAATTTAAACTGTTACCCTGAAAGATGCGGGCAGTACCTCGACAGAAGGGCAGGGGGCGCCTATCAGGGGTTTAGCCTGATACCCTGAAAGCTGTGAGCAGTACCTCGACAGAAGGGCAGGGGGCTCTCTGCATGGGTTTAAACTGTTACCCTGACAGATGGCTGCAGTACCTCGACAGAAGGGTAGAGGGCGCCTATCAGGGGTTTAACCTGATACCCTTAAAGTTATGGGCAGTACCTCGACAGTAGGACAGGGGGCGCCCTGCATGGGTTTAAACTGTTACCCTGACAGATGGCTGCAGTACCTCGACAGAAGGGCAGGGGGCGCCCTGCAGGGGTTTAACTTGATACCCTGAAAGATGCGGGCAGTACCTCGACAGAAGGGCAGGGGGCGCCTATCAGGGGTTTAACCTGATACCCTGAAAGCTGTGAGCAGTACCTCGACAGAAGGGCAGGGGGCTCTCTGCATGGGTTTAAACTGTTACCCTGGAAGATGCGGGCAGTACCTCGACAGAAGGGCAGGGGGCGCGTATCAGGGGTTTAACCTGATACCCTGAAAGCTGTGAGCAGTACCTCGACAGAAGGGCAGGGGGCTCTCTGCATGGGTTTAAACTGTTACCCTGACAGATGCGTGCAGTACCTCGACAGAAGGGCAGGGGGCGCTTATCAGGGGTTTAACTTGATACCCTGGCAGATGCCTGCAGTACCTCGACAGAAGGGTAGAGGGCGCCTATCAGGGGTTTAACCTGATACCCTTAAAGTTATGGGCAGTACCTCGACAGAAGGACAGGGGGCGCCCTGCGTGGGTTTAAACTGTTACCCTGACAGATGGCTGCAGTACCTCGACAGAAGGGCAGGGGGCGCCCTGCAGGGGTTTAAACTGTTACCCTGACAGATGGCTGCAGTACCTCGACAGAAGGGCAGGGGGCGCCATGCATGGGTTTAAACTGTTACCCTGACAGATGGCTGCAGTACCTCGACAGAAGGGCAGGGGGCGCCCTGCAGGAATTTAAACTGTTACCCTGAAAGATGCGGGCAGTACCTCGACAGAAGGGCAGGGGGCGCCTATCAGGGGTTTAACCTGATACCCTGAAAGCTGTGAGCAGTACCTCGACAGAAGGGCAGGGGGCGCCGATCAGGGGTTTAACCTGATACCCTGACAGATGCGTGCAGTACCTCGACCGAAGGGCAGGAGGCGCCGATCAGGGGTTTAACCTGATACCCTGACAGATGCGTGCAGTACCTCCACAGAAGGGCAGGGGGCGCCCTGCAGGGGTTTAATCTGCATTCATTCTGAGGCTGCCAGTTCCACCCCTTCTCCATCAGCGCCCCCTGGCTGCAGCTTGGACAAGCCATGTTTATTCCTGGGGAGCACCCGGGCTACCAGGGTCTCCCCCCTGACCCCGTGTCTAATTATTTCTCTACAGGGTTTAATACAGGGCGAAGTCACAACACGTAATTACTAAATTGCATGACAGGCTTCAGCGAGGTCTGGGGGAGGCATGCAAGCTTTGCAAAGAGCTGCAATTAGTCTGAAAGTGAAAGTCAATTGGTGCCAGCCTGCCTGAGTCATCGCGCCCCCACCAGAGCTCGGAGAGCGACTTCTTCTTTAAATAGAACTTAATACAGCTGCTAACACAAGTTCATATTGTCGTGAAGGTTGTACAGACAGTCAGTATTATAATAATTCATTTTAAAATTGCCCTAAAGAGCGTAAACTTTCATATTTACAAACCTATGCAAAATAATGCCCCCCCCCCGCACAGAATGAGGTGACCCATCCCCCCCAAACCCAAACCCACCCCCACTCCCGGTCTCTTATAACTCACAGGTTTTCATTGGCCTTGGGCTGGATGGGGGCTCCCTGAACGCCTGTAGGAAGCAAAATAATCAAAATGTGTTGTTTTATTAGTGAGTGGGGAGCAGGCCTGTGGCAAAATAATATTTTGCCTGGAATGCCGAGAGTCTTTCCACTCCTCCTGGTGGCAGAAGCAAATCAATCTTTCAGAAATATCTGGAGGTTTGGCACATGCTAGCCTGCCTTTGGCCTTGGTCTAATAATACTCATCCGGCAGTCTGTGCATCTGTCCCGCAGCCAGACGCTCAGTGGCGCCCGGCATGACTCGCGGGTGGCGGGGGGTTTGCGGGACGCGTGCTGTTGCACAATACAAAAAAAATATATACACTTATCTTGCCGCCGGGTCCCGCAACTCTCGGCTCCTGCTCTCCTCGTGGGACTCGAGAAACAGGAAGCCAGGAAGAACAGCCAGGCTCCCCTGACCAATCGGAATGCTGCAATGCAGTGTTGTGATTGGTTTTGAGCATCCTGGTTCGAAGGCAGGCTTTAATGCAGCCTGCATGGAGAACGGCAAAAGTGTGCATGACTGGTTTGGGCGGCCCGTTAGTGCCGACGGAACAGTCATTGTGCACTTAGGATTAGGCAAACCACTCCTCCCCTGCCCTGCTCCGTCAGCAGAGCAGCCCTGCCCACCCACCTCCCGCCCACAAAGGAAACATAAAATGATCATAAATCAAAGTTATTATTATTCCATTTTATTTTTCCTTTACTTCACTGCTCAAAAACAGTGAGGCGGTGCTCCTTCGCCTTAGCTGAGGAGCCGCCACTGCAGCCACTATCGATGGACCTCAGAAATACAGGCATCTTTACAGATGAGGATTTGTGCAACTTCATTGGGCACACAAATTGTGTAACTTCATGGAGCTCAGAAGTTGAATCAGAAAGCTATAGTTTAGAGGTAAAATTGCACACATTTGGCCCTTTGTGGGGTAATTGTGCACCGACAATGACAACAGTGCAGAAACTGTCTTTGCATCTTCGACTGGTCCAAGTATTGCATTCCCCAACTGCTGCATAAAATGTATTTGAGCCCTGGTTAGTTAGTTCACATTTCGTTTTTGGACTGGCCGGTCTGGCCAAAGGGCAGGGCCACTGTAATTATGCGATTGTGCATCCATTTTTTGCATAATTTTGGATTTGCCTCATTTTCCACTTAATCCATCATCTGCTGCATACTCTGCAGATTTAAACAAAAAAATGCTGTTTCCAGCTCCAACGGTTCAAAAGTTAGAAAAAATTCAGCTGCACATGTTGCCGCGCAGTGGAAGGCCTTTTGCAAAGGTTGACTGGTCACCTTTCTGTTGCTTATTGCTATATTTGGGAATTAAATTGGTATTAATGAGGTGCACCCAATGCAGAGACAGTGTCAACAAGTGTAAAAAGTACAAAATAATAAAGTAATACTATTTAAAAATGTGCTGCATTATGCTGCATAATTTGCCTTTCTTGCTGCATAATTTACCCATCCTGGCATCCATCTCCTGCTGTATAATTTGGCCCTCTCCTGCGTATAATTTGTTCCTCTCCTGCTTATATTTTGGCCCTCTCCTGCGTATAATTTGTCCCTCTCATGCTGTATAATTTGACCCTCTCCTGCGTATAATTTGGGCCTCTCCTGTGTATAATTTGACCCTCTCATGCTGTATAATTTGGGCCTCTCCTGCTGTATAATTTGTCCCTCTCATGCTGTATAATTTGGGCCTCTCCTGTGTATAATTTGACCCTCTCATGCTGTATAATTTGGGCCTCTCCTGCTGTATAATTTGTCCCTCTCATGCTGTATAATTTGGCTCTCTCCTGTGTATAATTCGGGCCTCTCCTGCTGTATAATTTGGCTCTCTCCTGCTGTATAATTTGACCCTCTCATGCTGTATAATTTGGGCCTCTCCTGCTGTATAATTTGACCCTCTCATGCTGTATAATTTGGCTCTCTCCTGCTGTATAATTTGACCCTCTCATGCTGTATAATTTGGGCCTCTCCTGCTGTATAATTTGTCCCTCTCATGCTGTATAATTTGACCCTCTCCTGCTGTATAATTTGACCCTCTCCTGCTGTATAATTTGTCCCTCTCCTGCTGTATAATTTGTCCCTCTCATGCTGTATAATCTGTCCCTCTCCTGCTGTATAATTTGGCTCTCTCCTGTGTATAATTTGGGCCTCTCCTGCTGTATAATTTGGCCCTCTCCTGCTGTATAATTTGGCCCTCTCCTGCGTATAATTTGTCCCTCTCATGCTGTATAATTTGTCTCTCTCCTGCGTATAATTTGTCCCTCTCCTGCTGTATAATTTGTCTCTCTCCTGCGTATAATTTGGGCCTCTCCTGCGTATAATTTGTCCCTCTCCTGCTGTATAATTTGGCCCTCTCCTGCTGTATAATTTGGCTCTCTCCTGTGTATAATTTGGGCCTCTCCTGCTGTATAATTTGTCCCTCTCCTGCTGTATAATTTGGCCCTCTCCTGCGTATAATTTGTCCCTCTCATGCTGTATAATTTGTCTCTCTCCTGCGTATAATTTGTCCCTCTCATGCTGTATAATTTGTCCCTCTCCTGCTGTATAATTTGGCCATCTCCTGTGTATAATTCGGGCGTCTCTTGCTGTATAATTTGTCCCTCTCATGCTGTATAATTTGGCCATCTCCTGTGTATAATTCGGGCCTCTCTTGCTGTATAATTTGTCCCTCTCCTGCTGTATAATTTGGCTCTCTCCTGTGTATAATTTGGGCCTCTCCTGCTGTATAATTTGGCCCTCTCCTGCTGTATAATTTGTCTCTCTCCTGCGTATAATTTGTCCCTCTCATGCTGTATAATTTGTCTCTCTCCTGCGTATAATTTGTCCCTCTCATGCTGTATAATTTGTCCCTCTCCTGCTGTATAATTTGGCCATCTCCTGTGTATAATTCGGGCCTCTCTTGCTGTATAATTTGTCCCTCTCCTGCTGTATAATTTGGCTCTCTCCTGTGTATAATTTGGGCCTCTCCTGCTGTATAATTTGGCCCTCTCCTGCTGTATAATTTGGCCCTCTCCTGCGTATAATTTGTCCCTCTCATGCTGTATAATTTGTCTCTCTCCTGCGTATAATTTGTCCCTCTCATGCTGTATAATTTGTCCCTCTCCTGCTGTATAATTTGGCCCTCTCCTGTGTATAATTCGGGCCTCTCCTGCTGTATAATTTGGCCCTCTCCTGCTGTATAATTTGGCTCTCTCCTGCTTATAATTTGGGCCTCTCCTGTGTATAATTTGGCCCTCTCCTGCGTATAATTTGTGCCTCTCATGCTGTATAATTTGTCCCTCTCCTGCGTATAATTTGGGCCTCTCCTGTGTATAATTTGACCCTCTCATGCTGTATAATTTGGGCCTCTCCTGCTGTATAATTTGTCCCTCTCATGCTGTATAATTTGGGCCTCTCCTGTGTATAATTTGACCCTCTCATGCTGTATAATTTGGGCCTCTCCTGCTGTATAATTTGTCCCTCTCATGCTGTATAATTTGGCTCTCTCCTGTGTATAATTCGGGCCTCTCCTGCTGTATAATTTGGCTCTCTCCTGCTGTATAATTTGACCCTCTCATGCTGTATAATTTGGGCCTCTCCTGCTGTATAATTTGACCCTCTCATGCTGTATAATTTGGCTCTCTCCTGCTGTATAATTTGACCCTCTCATGCTGTATAATTTGGGCCTCTCCTGCTGTATAATTTGTCCCTCTCATGCTGTATAATTTGACCCTCTCCTGCTGTATAATTTGACCCTCTCCTGCTGTATAATTTGTCCCTCTCCTGCTGTATAATTTGTCCCTCTCATGCTGTATAATCTGTCCCTCTCCTGCTGTATAATTTGGCTCTCTCCTGTGTATAATTTGGGCCTCTCCTGCTGTATAATTTGGCCCTCTCCTGCTGTATAATTTGGCCCTCTCCTGCGTATAATTTGTCCCTCTCATGCTGTATAATTTGTCTCTCTCCTGCGTATAATTTGTCCCTCTCCTGCTGTATAATTTGTCTCTCTCCTGCGTATAATTTGGGCCTCTCCTGCGTATAATTTGTCCCTCTCCTGCTGTATAATTTGGCCCTCTCCTGCTGTATAATTTGGCTCTCTCCTGTGTATAATTTGGGCCTCTCCTGCTGTATAATTTGTCCCTCTCCTGCTGTATAATTTGGCCCTCTCCTGCGTATAATTTGTCCCTCTCATGCTGTATAATTTGTCTCTCTCCTGCGTATAATTTGTCCCTCTCATGCTGTATAATTTGTCCCTCTCCTGCTGTATAATTTGGCCATCTCCTGTGTATAATTCGGGCCTCTCTTGCTGTATAATTTGTCCCTCTCATGCTGTATAATTTGGCCATCTCCTGTGTATAATTCGGGCCTCTCTTGCTGTATAATTTGTCCCTCTCCTGCTGTATAATTTGGCTCTCTCCTGTGTATAATTTGGGCCTCTCCTGCTGTATAATTTGGCCCTCTCCTGCTGTATAATTTGTCTCTCTCCTGCGTATAATTTGTCCCTCTCATGCTGTATAATTTGTCTCTCTCCTGCGTATAATTTGTCCCTCTCATGCTGTATAATTTGTCCCTCTCCTGCTGTATAATTTGGCCATCTCCTGTGTATAATTCGGGCCTCTCTTGCTGTATAATTTGTCCCTCTCCTGCTGTATAATTTGGCTCTCTCCTGTGTATAATTTGGGCCTCTCCTGCTGTATAATTTGGCCCTCTCCTGCTGTATAATTTGGCCCTCTCCTGCGTATAATTTGTCCCTCTCATGCTGTATAATTTGTCTCTCTCCTGCGTATAATTTGTCCCTCTCATGCTGTATAATTTGTCCCTCTCCTGCTGTATAATTTGGCCCTCTCCTGTGTATAATTCGGGCCTCTCCTGCTGTATAATTTGGCCCTCTCCTGCTGTATAATTTGGCTCTCTCCTGCTTATAATTTGGGCCTCTCCTGTGTATAATTTGGCCCTCTCCTGCGTATAATTTGTGCCTCTCATGCTGTATAATTTGTCCCTCTCCTGCTGTATAATTTGGCCCTCTCCTGTGTATAATTCGGGCCTCTCCTGCTGTATAATTTGGCCCTCTCCTGCTGTATAATTTGGCCCTCTCCTGTGTATAATTCGGGCCTCTCCTGCTGTATAATTTGGCCCTCTCCTGTGTATAATTTGGCTCTCTCCTGCTGTATAATTTGACCCTCTCCTGCTGTATAATTTGGCCCTCTCCTGCTGTATAATTTGGCCCTCTCCTGCGTATAATTTGTGCCTCTCATGCTGTATAATTTGTCTCTCTCCTGCGTATAATTTGGCCCTCTCCTGCGTATAATTTGTCCCTCTCATGCTGTATAATTTGTCCCTCTCATGCTGTATAATTTGTCTCTCTCCTGCGTATAATTTGGCCCTCTCCTGCGTATAATTTGGCCCTCTCCTGCGTATAATTTGGCTCTCTCCTGCGTATAATTTGGGCCTCTCCTGTGTATAATTTGGGCCTCTCCTGCTGTATAATTTGGCCCTCTCCTGCTGTATAATTTGGCCCTCTCCTGCTGTATAATTTGACCCTCTCCTGCTGTATAATTCGGGCCTCTCTTGCTGTATAATTTGTCCCTCTCATGCTGTATAATTTGTCTCTCTCCTGCGTATAATTTGGCCCTCTCCTGCGTATAATTTGTCCCTCTCCTGCTGCATAATTTGGCCCTCTCCTGCTGTATAATTTGGCTCTCTCCTGTGTATAATTTGGGCCTCTCCTGCTGTATAATTTGTCCCTCTCCTGCTGTATAATTTGGCCCTCTCCTGCGTATAATTTGTCCCTCTCATGCTGTATAATTTGTCTCTCTCCTGCGTATAATTTGTCCCTCTCATGCTGTATAATTTGTCCCTCTCCTGCTGTATAATTTGGCCATCTCCTGTGTATAATTCGGGCCTCTCTTGCTGTATAATTTGTCCCTCTCCTGCTGTATAATTTGGCTCTCTCCTGTGTATAATTTGGGCCTCTCCTGCTGTATAATTTGGCCCTCTCCTGCTGTATAATTTGGCCCTCTCCTGCGTATAATTTGTCCCTCTCATGCTGTATAATTTGTCTCTCTCCTGCGTATAATTTGTCCCTCTCATGCTGTATAATTTGTCCCTCTCCTGCTGTATAATTTGGCCCTCTCCTGTGTATAATTCGGGCCTCTCCTGCTGTATAATTTGGCCCTCTCCTGCTGTATAATTTGGCTCTCTCCTGCGTATAATTTGGGCCTCTCCTGTGTATAATTTGGCCCTCTCCTGCGTATAATTTGTGCCTCTCATGCTGTATAATTTGTCCCTCTCCTGCTGTATAATTTGGCCCTCTCCTGTGTATAATTCGGGCCTCTCCTGCTGTATAATTTGGCCCTCTCCTGCTGTATAATTTGGCTCTCTCCTGCTGTATAATTTGGCCCTCTCCTGCTGTATAATTTGGCCCTCTCCTGCGTATAATTTGTGCCTCTCATGCTGTATAATTTGTCTCTCTCCTGCGTATAATTTGGCCCTCTCCTGCTGTATAATTTGTCCCTCTCATGCTGTATAATTTGTCCCTCTCATGCTGTATAATTTGTCTCTCTCCTGCGTATAATTTGGCCCTCTCCTGCGTATAATTTGGCCCTCTCCTGCGTATAATTTGGCTCTCTCCTGCGTATAATTTGGGCCTCTCCTGCTGTATAATTTGGGCCTCTCCTGCTGTATAATTTGGCCTTCTCCTGCGTATAATTTGTCCCTTTCCTGCTGTATAATTTTTTCCCTGCGTATAATTTGGTCCTCTCCTGCGTATAATTTTTCCCTCTGCGTATGATTTGTCCCTCTCCTGCGTATAATTTGGCCCTCTCCGGTGTATAATTTGGCCCTCTCCTGCGTATAATTTGGGCCTCTCCTGCTTATAATTTGGCCCTCGCCTGCGTATAATTTGGCCCTCGCCTGCGTATAATTTGGCCCTCTCCTGCTGTATAATTTGTCCCTCTCCTGCTGTATAATTTGGCCCTCTCCTGCTGTATAATTTGTCCCTCTCCTGCTGTATAATTTGTCCCTCTCCTGCGTATAATTTGGGCCTCTCCTGCTGTATAATTTGTCCCTGCGTATAATTTGGCCCTCTCCTGCGTATAATTTTTCCCTCTCCTGCGTATGATTTGTCCCTCTCCTGCGTATAATTTGGCCCTCTCCTGCGTATAATTTGGCCCTCTCCTGCGTATAATTTGTCCCTCTCCTCCTGTATAATTTGACCCTCTCCTGCTGTATAATTTGTCCCTCTCCTGTGTATAATTTTGGGCCTCTCCTGCTGTATAATTTGTCTCCCTCCTGCTGTATAATTTGCCCCTCTCCTGCGTATAATTTGGCCCTCTCCTGCGTATAATTTGGCCCTCTCCTGCGTATAATTTGACCCTCTCCTGCTGTATAATTTGTCTCTCTCCTGCGTATAATTTGGCCCTCTCCTGCGTATAATTTGTCCCTCTCATGCTGTATAATTTGTCCCTCTCATGCTGTATAATTTGTCTCTCTCCTGCGTATAATTTGGCCCTCTCCTGCGTATAATTTGTCTCTCTCCTGCGTATAATTTGGCTCTCTCCTGCGTATAATTTGGGCCTCTCCTGCTGTATAATTTGGGCCTCTCCTGCTGTATAATTTGGCCTTCTCCTGCGTATAATTTGTCCCTCTCCTGCGTATAATTTGTCCCTGCGTATAATTTTTCCCTCTCCTGCGTATAATTTGTCCCTCTCCTGCGTATAATTTGGCCCTCTCCTGCGTATAATTTGTCCCTCTCCTGCGTATAATTTGTCCCTCTCCTGCGTATAATTTGTCCCTCTCTTGCGTGTAATTTGTCCCTCTCCTGCGTATAATTTGTCCCTCTCCTGCGTATAATTTGTCCCCCTCCTGCATATAATTTGTCCCTCTCCTGTGTATAATTTGTCCCTCTCCTGTGTATAATTTGTCCCTCTCCTGCGCATAATTTGTCCCTCTCCTGTGTATAATTTGTCCCTCTCCTGCGTATAATTTGGCCCTCTCCTGCGTATAATTTGTCCCTCTCCTGCGTATAATTTGTCCCTCTCCTGCGTATAATTTGTCCCTCTCCTGTGTATAATTTGTCCCTCTCCTGCGTATAATTTGGCCCTCTCCTGCGTATAATTTGTCCCCCTCCTGCATATAATTTGTCCCTCTCCTGCGTATAATTTGGGCCTCTCCTGCTGTATAATTTGTCCCTCTCCTGTGTATAATTTGTCCCTCTCCTGCGTATAATTTGTCCCTCTCCTGCGTATAATTTGTCCCCCTCCTGCATATAATTTGTCCCTCTCCTGCGTATAATTTGTCCCTCTCCTGCGTATAATTTGTCCCTCTCCTGCGTATAATTTGTCCCTCTCCTGTGTATAATTTGTCCCTCTCCTGCGTATAATTTGGCCCTCTCCTGCGTATAATTTGTCCCTCTCCTGCGTATAATTTGTCCCTCTCCTGCGTATAATTTGTCCCTCTCCTGCGTATAATTTGGCCCTCTCCTGCTGTATAATTTGTCCCTCTCCTGCTGTATAATTTGGCCCTCTCCTGCGTATAATTTGGGCCTCTCCTGCTGTATAATTTTTTCCCTGCGTATAATTTGGTCCTCTCCTGCGTATAATTTTTCCCTCTCCTGCGTATGATTTGTCCCTCTCCTGCGTATAATTTGGCCCTCTCCTGCGTATAATTTGGGCCTCTCCTGCGTATAATTTGGCCCTCGCCTGCGTATAATTTGGCTCTCGCCTGCGTATAATTTGTCCCTCTCCTGCTGTATAATTTGTCCCTCTCCTGCTGTATAATTTGGCCCTCTCCTGCTGTATAATTTGTCCCTCTCCTGCTGTATAGTTTGTCCCTCTCCTGCGTATAATTTGGGCCTCTCCTGCTGTATAATTTGTCCCTGCGTATAATTTGGCCCTCTCCTGCGTATAATTTTCCCTCTCCTGCGTATGATTTGTCCCTCTCCTGCGTATAATTTGGCCCTCTCCTGCGTATAATTTGGCCCTCTCCTCCTGTATAATTTGACCCTCTCCTGCTGTATAATTTGTCCCTCTCCTGTGTATAATTTTGGGCCTCTCCTGCTGTATAATTTGTCTCCCTCCTGCTGTATAATTTGCCCCTCTCCTGCGTATAATTTGGCCCTCTCCTGCGTATAATTTGGCCCTCTCCTGCGTATAATTTGACCCTCTCCTGCTGTATAATTTGTCCCTCTCCTGCTGTATAATTTGTCCCTCTCCTGCTGTATAATTTGACCCTCTCCTGCTGAATAATTTGTCCCTCTCCTGCGTATAATTTTGGGCCTCTCCTGCTGTATAATTTGTCTCCCTCCTGCTGTATAATTTGCCCTCTCCTGCGTATAATTTGGCCCTCTCCTGCGTATAATTTGGGCCTCTCCTGCTGTATAATTGACCCTCTCCTTCTGTATAATTTGGGCCTCTCCTGCTGTATACTTCGTCCCTCTCCTGCTGTATAATTTGGCCCTCTCCTGCGTATAATTTGGCCCTCTCCTGCTGTATAATTTGACCCTCTCCTGCTGTATAATTTGTCCCTCTCCTGCGTATAATTTTGGGCCTCTCCTGCTGTATAATTTGTCTCCCTCCTGCTGTATAATTTGCCCCTCTCCTGCGTATAATTTGCCCCTATCCTGCGTATAATTTGGCCCTCTCCTGCGTATAATTTGGCCCTCTCCTGCTGTATAATTTGGCCCTCTCCTGTGTATAATTCGGGCCTCTCCTGCTGTATAATTTGGCCCTCTCCTGCTGTATAATTTGGCTCTCTCCTGCGTATAATTTGGGCCTCTCCTGTGTATAATTTGGCCCTCTCCTGCGTATAATTTGTGCCTCTCATGCTGTATAATTTGTCCCTCTCCTGCTGTATAATTTGGCCCTCTCCTGTGTATAATTCGGGCCTCTCCTGCTGTATAATTTGGCCCTCTCCTGCTGTATAATTTGGCTCTCTCCTGCTGTATAATTTGGCCCTCTCCTGCTGTATAATTTGGCCCTCTCCTGCGTATAATTTGTGCCTCTCATGCTGTATAATTTGTCTCTCTCCTGCGTATAATTTGGCCCTCTCCTGCGTATAATTTGTCCCTCTCATGCTGTATAATTTGTCCCTCTCATGCTGTATAATTTGTCTCTCTCCTGCGTATAATTTGGCCCTCTCCTGCGTATAATTTGGCCCTCTCCTGCGTATAATTTGGCTCTCTCCTGCGTATAATTTGGGCCTCTCCTGCTGTATAATTTGGGCCTCTCCTGCTGTATAATTTGGCCTTCTCCTGCGTATAATTTGTCCCTTTCCTGCTGTATAATTTTTTCCCTGCGTATAATTTGGTCCTCTCCTGCGTATAATTTTTCCCTCTCCTGCGTATGATTTGTCCCTCTCCTGCGTATAATTTGGCCCTCTCCGGTGTATAATTTGGCCCTCTCCTGCGTATAATTTGGGCCTCTCCTGCTTATAATTTGGCCCTCGCCTGCGTATAATTTGGCCCTCGCCTGCGTATAATTTGGCCCTCTCCTGCTGTATAATTTGTCCCTCTCCTGCTGTATAATTTGGCCCTCTCCTGCTGTATAATTTGTCCCTCTCCTGCTGTATAATTTGTCCCTCTCCTGCGTATAATTTGGGCCTCTCCTGCTGTATAATTTGTCCCTGCGTATAATTTGGCCCTCTCCTGCGTATAATTTTTCCCTCTCCTGCGTATGATTTGTCCCTCTCCTGCGTATAATTTGGCCCTCTCCTGCGTATAATTTGGCCCTCTCCTGCGTATAATTTGTCCCTCTCCTCCTGTATAATTTGACCCTCTCCTGCTGTATAATTTGTCCCTCTCCTGTGTATAATTTTGGGCCTCTCCTGCTGTATAATTTGTCTCCCTCCTGCTGTATAATTTGCCCCTCTCCTGCGTATAATTTGGCCCTCTCCTGCGTATAATTTGGCCCTCTCCTGCGTATAATTTGACCCTCTCCTGCTGTATAATTTGTCTCTCTCCTGCGTATAATTTGGCCCTCTCCTGCGTATAATTTGTCCCTCTCATGCTGTATAATTTGTCCCTCTCATGCTGTATAATTTGTCTCTCTCCTGCGTATAATTTGGCCCTCTCCTGCGTATAATTTGTCTCTCTCCTGCGTATAATTTGGCTCTCTCCTGCGTATAATTTGGGCCTCTCCTGCTGTATAATTTGGGCCTCTCCTGCTGTATAATTTGGCCTTCTCCTGCGTATAATTTGTCCCTCTCCTGCGTATAATTTGTCCCTGCGTATAATTTTTCCCTCTCCTGCGTATAATTTGTCCCTCTCCTGCGTATAATTTGGCCCTCTCCTGCGTATAATTTGTCCCTCTCCTGCGTATAATTTGTCCCTCTCCTGCGTATAATTTGTCCCTCTCTTGCGTGTAATTTGTCCCTCTCCTGCGTATAATTTGTCCCTCTCCTGCGTATAATTTGTCCCCCTCCTGCATATAATTTGTCCCTCTCCTGTGTATAATTTGTCCCTCTCCTGCGTATAATTTGTCCCTCTCCTGCGCATAATTTGTCCCTCTCCTGTGTATAATTTGTCCCTCTCCTGCGTATAATTTGGCCCTCTCCTGCGTATAATTTGTCCCTCTCCTGCGTATAATTTGTCCCTCTCCTGCGTATAATTTGTCCCTCTCCTGTGTATAATTTGTCCCTCTCCTGCGTATAATTTGGCCCTCTCCTGCGTATAATTTGTCCCCCTCCTGCATATAATTTGTCCCTCTCCTGCGTATAATTTGGGCCTCTCCTGCTGTATAATTTGTCCCTCTCCTGTGTATAATTTGTCCCTCTCCTGCGTATAATTTGTCCCTCTCCTGCGTATAATTTGTCCCCCTCCTGCATATAATTTGTCCCTCTCCTGCGTATAATTTGTCCCTCTCCTGCGTATAATTTGTCCCTCTCCTGCGTATAATTTGTCCCTCTCCTGTGTATAATTTGTCCCTCTCCTGCGTATAATTTGGCCCTCTCCTGCGTATAATTTGTCCCTCTCCTGCGTATAATTTGTCCCTCTCCTGCGTATAATTTGTCCCTCTCCTGCGTATAATTTGGCCCTCTCCTACTGTATAATTTGTCCCTCTCCTGCTGTATAATTTGGCCCTCTCCTGCGTATAATTTGGGCCTCTCCTGCTGTATAATTTTTTCCCTGCGTATAATTTGGTCCTCTCCTGCGTATAATTTTTCCCTCTCCTGCGTATGATTTGTCCCTCTCCTGCGTATAATTTGGCCCTCTCCTGCGTATAATTTGGGCCTCTCCTGCGTATAATTTGGCCCTCGCCTGCGTATAATTTGGCTCTCGCCTGCGTATAATTTGTCCCTCTCCTGCTGTATAATTTGTCCCTCTCCTGCTGTATAATTTGGCCCTCTCCTGCTGTATAATTTGTCCCTCTCCTGCTGTATAGTTTGTCCCTCTCCTGCGTATAATTTGGGCCTCTCCTGCTGTATAATTTGTCCCTGCGTATAATTTGGCCCTCTCCTGCGTATAATTTTTCCCTCTCCTGCGTATGATTTGTCCCTCTCCTGCGTATAATTTGGCCCTCTCCTGCGTATAATTTGGCCCTCTCCTCCTGTATAATTTGACCCTCTCCTGCTGTATAATTTGTCCCTCTCCTGTGTATAATTTTGGGCCTCTCCTGCTGTATAATTTGTCTCCCTCCTGCTGTATAATTTGCCCCTCTCCTGCGTATATTTTGGCCCTCTCCTGCGTATAATTTGGCCCTCTCCTGCGTATAATTTGACCCTCTCCTGCTGTATAATTTGTCCCTCTCCTGCTGTATAATTTGTCCCTCTCCTGCTGTATAATTTGACCCTCTCCTGCTGAATAATTTGTCCCTCTCCTGCGTATAATTTTGGGCCTCTCCTGCTGTATAATTTGTCTCCCTCCTGCTGTATAATTTGCCCCTCTCCTGCGTATAATTTGGCCCTCTCCTGCGTATAATTTGGGCCTCTCCTGCTATATAATTTGACCCTCTCCTTCTGTATAATTTGTCCCTCTCCTGCTGTATACTTCGTCCCTCTCCTGCTGTATAATTTGGCCCTCTCCTGCGTATAATTTGTCCCTCTCCTGCTGTATAATTTGACCCTCTCCTGCTGTATAATTTGTCCCTCTCCTGCGTATAATTTTGGGCCTCTCCTGCTGTATAATTTGTCTCCCTCCTGCTGTATAATTTGCCCCTCTCCTGCGTATAATTTGGCCCTCTCCTGCGTATAATTTTGGGCCTCTCCTGCTGTATAATTTGTCTCCCTCCTGCTGTATAATTTGCCCCTCTCCTGTGTATAATTTGGCCCTCTCCTGCGTATAATTTGGGCCTCTCCTGCTGTATAATTTGCCCCTCTCCTGCGTATAATTTTGCCCTCTCCTGCGTATAATTTGGGCCTCTCCTGCTGTATAATTTGGCCCTCTCCTGCGTATAATTTGTCCCTCTCCTGCTGTATAATTTGTCCCTCTCCTGCTGTATAATTTGTCCCTCTCCTGCTGTTTAATTTGGCCCTCTCTTGCGTATAATTGTGGCCTCTCCTGCTGTATAATTTGGCCCTCTCCTGCGTATAATTTGGGCCTCTCCTGCTGTATAATTTGACCCTCTCCTGCTGTATATTTTGTCCCTCTCCTGCTGTATAATTTGGCCCTCTCCTGCGTATAATTTGGGCCTCTCCTGCGTATAATGTGGCCCTCGCCTGCGTATAATTTGGCCCTCTCCTGCTGTATAATTTGTCCCTCTACTGCTGTATAATTTGGCCCTCTCCTGCGTATAATTTGGGCCTCTCCTGCTGTATAATTTGTCCCTGCGTATAATTTGGCCCTCTCCTGCGTATAATTTTTCCCTCTCCTGCGTATGATTTGGCCCTCGCCTGCGTATGATTTAGCCCTCGCCTGCGTATGATTTGGCCCTCTCCTGCTGCATAATTCCTGCGTTCCGTGGTATCAGACGGGTCTTCTTGCAGGCTGCCCGCACCCCAACGCTACGTCACTTTAGGAAAGTGTTGATGACACTCCTCTTTAACCCGTTGGCTGCGCCGCCGATTTTGCGGAAGTGTGGCACTTCCGCAAAACGGGCGGGGTCGCGTCGGCCATTGGCCGACGACAGCACCAGCGAGGTAGTGCTGCCGTCGGCCAATGGCCGACGGCAGCTTCGAAGGGGTTAAAGAACACTACGTCGCAATAATCATCGGTCCACGATCAGACTATCAGGTGTTGCCTTTATGCTGGTGTTTGACACTGTACAGCCCTCCACTGCCTTTTGACTGTGTTCGCACTATCACCAAATACATACACAGATAAAAGCAAAGTCACTGCCATTCACAGCTACAAACAAGCACTAGCAAAGCCAGTAGGACTTTTCTTTAACAGACGAGTTCGAAGTATTGGCTACTGTGGGTCGTGACAACGGTTGTCCAACACCTTGATATCAACCACTGCATTCAACAGAGACAAACATTAAAAAATCAGTTCCACTCATACACTATTTCTTTACCAGCACCAGGGCCCCTCTGGGGCCAAGAAAAAGGGGGGGGGTCCCACAACGCATTTTTCCCATTGAAATTTTCCATCAGAAAATTGAACAGCGATACTGCAAAAACAGCTGAACGGAATTACACTAAATTTGGCAGAAAGGTAGATCGTGATTCAAAAAGTGTGCTTTTTGTGATTTGGTGTAAATACGTTCTGTAGAGTTGGAGGAATGAAGGTAAAAAATTTATAGATATATGGGCGTGGCCAAGCAATTTGATTGACAGGCCGTAACTTGTTTTGCTTATCACTTTGAACAGGTGAATCTTCACAAAACTTTAACGAAAAATTTTCATCCACCTTGGCAACGTCATTGAAACTTTTGGGGTGATCCATCAAGCAGGGGCTAAGGAAAAGGGGGGTGTCCCAAAATGCAATTCCATCATGCAATTTCCACAGGGAATTTTAGAGAGCTCTACAGCCAAGACGACTGAACAGAATTACACCACATTTGACAGAAAGCTGGATCTTTACAGAGAAAATGTGCTTTTTTTGATTAGTTAATTCTGTAGTTTTTAGAAATTAAGGTTCATAAATGATAGATATCTGGACGGTTGGGTACGCAAGAGTCTCCTGAGATTCCCACGGGCACACAACTTCAAATAATGTAGGGATCTGATTAGCTGCAAGGGCTTTTCCCCCAACAGGCCACCTCGTTTTCGTGGCAATGAGAGGTTGCTGCAAGTCCCGCAAGAGCACTTGCTTCGATTGTCTGGCGGCAACACAAACAGAAATGTTACGACACCCATTTCAAAACCAGGAGACTTAGGGGGTCATTAGTCCGCCCGCCATCCTATCGGTCTTTGGGACCGCCCGCCAGGGCGGGGGACCCGTGGGGGGCATTTGGATGCGCCCGCCACTGTTGCGGGCGCATCCTGCATGTTTAGCATTGTGTCAGGCGGTGCTCTCAGAATTGCCCGCCACAATGCTAAACATGCACGAATGCATTTGCATTAACAAAGCGGCAGGCACCGCGTGGTGCCTGCCGCTTTGTTAATGCAAATGCAGGGGGGTACCACAGGTACCCCCCCTGTGCACCCCAACCTCTCCTTCACTCCGGGGGCCCGCAGGGGGCCCCCGAAGTGAAGACCGCATGCCCGATGACACCACGTAAAGGCATCTATCCTGGGCCATCCTAATATGGCTGGCGGTGTCTAACAGACACCGCCACCATGTTAGACCTTTTCCGCCCCGGTCACAAGGGGCGCGGTCCCCCTGCCATACTAATATGGTGGGGGGGAATTTAGCTGAGGATGGCGAGCGGATTGCCCCCGCCTGCCATCCTAATGGGCCCCTAAGTCTCTGTGTCCTCAAAATTAAAAATAATGAAGTTATAAGGTGAGTGAGGAACCCCTCACTCTGGGGATAAATTTAAAAAAAAGTTTTTTTATGGGGCAGCACTCCACAGGTGGTCTTTCAGGTGCCCAGGCAGCCCCCCTACGCTCCCATGGGAGTCTCGCAGGAGCACAGGCAGACACTCTGGCTCCTGAGAGACTCTTGTGACAGTCCTCCTGAATAGAGAAAATAATTTAAAAAATGGGCCATGTGCGGTTGGGGTTTGGCCACCTGCGGGTGGTTGGGAGCAGGCATGGCTGAAGGATGTGCACTGGGGGGGTAGTGGCCACCTCCGGCCAACACGATGCTGTGCACAGCCAAAGGTGCATGGTGGAGACTTGGCATAGTCACATGTGGTAATCAAATCTTACTTTATGCCCAAAAATTAAGAAAATAATTGGAAAATCCCAAAGGTTAAAGAGATGTTGTAATTAGGTCTAGTGATAAATTCTTACTTTGGATTATTTAAAAAAAAAAAAAAAAAAACCTTAGAAATTCGCTGAACAAAGGTTGAAAAAGCAAAGGTTAAAGCTATGTTATAGGTAGTTGAAAATGTCAGTTATCGTTTAACATTTTAAACTAAAATAACACTGAAATTCACCAGTTACAGTTAACTGAAGGAACTAAAGCTCATATCCACGCAATGCACTGTTTATGACCTCACATATTACATCACTCATGAAGCGTTTTCTGACATCATTGACAACATCCCTGGTGACGTCTGAAATGACATAATTGATGAACACTGTCCATGGCGGGTGCGCGAGTTATAGTTTCTTCAGTCGCGTTAGCCATAACTGGCACATTTAATTGAATTTTATAACAAATAATAATAAATATAACATCACTTTAACCTTTGTTTTTTTCAGTGAATATCACATGTGCATATATGTAATAACATTTTCCAAGGCTAAATACATGCAAATATTTTGTGCATAAATATACGTTTTCTTTTTTATTGTTTTAAATTTCTACATATATGTGTATTCTGGTAAAAAGGAAGCATAAACCTATATACATCGCCAAATGTATATAGAGAATCTCAAGTGCATAACTAAATATAAATATCAGTCATGTTAGAATATACTTGGATTTTTTAATTTACTTTTTAATCAATTAATATATAATATTTGTTTGTAACGCCTGTCTCTCGGGACTTAACCGGTTCTTGGCGCTACAGTGTTGACATCTAGGTTGATATGTACGTGTGGATCCAAATTATGGTTACATGACACGGGTTGCGGTTTGTTAATACACATAAATGTTGTATAGAGAGCAAGCAATGATACAGAGTCTGCATAGGATTAAAGGTATTTTTGGGGGGACAAACTGGCAGGGAAATGAACAGTGTTTAGTGGTGGAAGTCACAGCAGTTGCCCACACAGCAGCACCAGCAGCCTGAGCTCCACCCCCTGGAAGGATAAGCTGCTAGCCCTTGCTTGCACTTTGACGTCACTGGCTTGGTCCCTGCTGGGGGTCATTCAGGCTGCACAGCAACAGAAAAGAACCAAGATTCCAATACCCATTTTTACTCTCTGTAATTTCCACACTTATTCCTTCCCATATTCCCTTAACACTCAACAGCATTTGATGAGGGATCAAGAGGTCAAAGGGCAAAGCCCTTCTTTCCCCCAAGGGTTCAAAGTGTGGAAGTGTGTGAGTGATGTCACTTCCGCTGTCCCTATCATTTTATGGAAACATCCTTTACAACGCAACTTTTATCACGCAGTGCCTTTACAGCGCAACTTTTACAACGCAAACCATTACAACGCATTGCGCTGGGGGCTCTCTAGGATAGGGAATAGGTTTAATTTACTGTCCAACACCTTCCCTACTATCCACGGGGACTGGAGTTGGAATAGTAAATTAGACTATTCACTATCCAGCGCCCCAAACCACTATGCGTTGTAATGGTATGCGTTGTAAAAACAGCGTTGTAAAAGTATGCGATGTAAAAGCCTGCGTTGTAATGTCATACATCCATTATTTTAGTGTCTCAGGGGCTGAAATTCTCCAATAAAGTAGCTGGGTAGGATCAGATGAATGTATGCCGTTACAACGCATACATTTACATTGTAGTACATTACATCGCGGTTTTTACAGCGCAAGTCATTACAACGACTTGCGTTGGAGGGTGCTGGACTTAGGAGTAGTATAATTTACTATTCCAACTCCAGTCTACGTACAGTAGGGAAGATGTTGGATACTAAATTTTACTATTCCTTGTCCTAGAGCGCCATCCAGTGCAAGTCGTTGTAACGACTTGCGTTGTGAAAACCGCAATGTAATAGCATCGCGATGTAATCCCCGCGTTGTAAACGATGTTTCCCGATCAGATTGGTGTCCTCTTCCCTTCCCCCCTTTATTAGCTCAAATGCTGCATCTGCTGTTTGACTAAAGCCTTCGCTGCAGCTTTAAAAATAAAGAGCTGTCCTTTGTGAAAGCTCTCCCAAAGCCCCAAGACCTACAGCTACAGAACACGATAATTAATTGAACGAACAAAGCCAGGCAAACAGAAAGACATGTTCCTGCCAGCAATATTATTTCACCCTCCACTGACACGTATGAAACTAATATTAAAATTGTGATATTGTCCTTCGCTGAAAATCAATAAAACGTAATTATGAAAAACGGAATAACACATTTTACATAGGAGTAGTTTATATATAGATGACATATCCACTTTTAACTTCACTTAGATTCTCAGAGAAGGTACTAGAAGATGGAGGCAGTCAACCTCACTCTGCTCACGTAAGTGTATGACTCACAAAATCCAACAGCCAAAATGTGAATGCCATTAGGCACCGTGCCCGCAAAAAAAGGCTATTTGTTTTGAAGGTACTGTAATGATGTACCATTTGAAAAGAAAGTTCACATTATACATAAATTAATATATAAGCCAGTATGTCATCAATATCCTATATAAATGTCCATTTGAATTTTTGTTTCTAAGCACAGAACTTTATTTCTAAGTCAAATGTAAAATGCAAAGACAGGGTCACCTTTCACAGATTGTACAGTGAAATATATTTTGCTTCCTTCGGATGTCATACTGAATCAAGTCTTGAAATCTCTTTTACTTCCTTCGGATGTCATACTGAAATAAATTCCTTAAATCTCTTTTACTTCTTTCTGATGTCAGAACGAAACAAGGCAAACACAGCAAGATGATGGACAGAGGGCTGAAACGTTTCAACCACTCACCCCTAGTCACAGATCTGGGTTGAATCCATCCTTCTTTTGCTCACTATGCCACCCCAGTTTGGACCCAGCCATATGCAAATCAGTCTTGATCCTGCTCCTCATGGGAACAGTCCAGACTGAAAAAACGATGGATTTTACCCAGATCTGTGACTTGCTGTGAATGTTTGATTTGTTCAGCATCCCTTCCATCATCTGTTCTTTTAGCATTTCTTTCCCTAAGTGTGCCGGGTATGCCCAGACGTGAGTCCTGTGCTCGCTACGCCACCAGATTCAAGCTAGCCTGGCTGATGAGGGGTGATACCCCAAAACCGGTTCTAGGATGCTTACTTCTGGTCTAGAAAGGCCCTGGCCTTGCAGTTCAGGCTGAACTATTCCCATGGGGAGCAGGGTCAAGACTGATTTGCATATGGCTGGGTCAAATCTGGAATGGGTTGTTGTGCAAAAAATCCATCATCTGTTCCTTTTGCATTTGTCATAACGAAACAAGGCTTGAAATCTATTTTACTTCCTTCGGCGTCTCGGTAAATCAAGTCTTAAAATCTCTTTTAATTCTTTCTGGTGCCATACTGACATCTCTTTTACTTCCTTCTGAAACAAGCCATGACATCTTTTACTTCCATAGGAAGGCATACCAACACAGGTCTTAAAATCTGCTTTACTTCCTTCTGATGTCATACTGAAACACATCTCCAGACTTAACTGTTAGAAGGTAAGACATTGTTACCTCCCCATGGTGTTAGCTACTGAGGCTCTAATTCAGAGTTACTTTATCAGCTGTTTTACTGACCTTGAATTCAATTCAAATAGTTTTTTCAAATGAATTTGAGTTTTGACTCTTATTTTGATAATGCATTAACATTTTGTCTGAAGTGTTACTTTCTTTGCCCTTCAATGTCCCCTTTAATCTCCTTAAAGGGGCATCACCTCTACATTACCCACTTCTCCATGAACGTGTTATTGTTGTTCAGAAAGGAATGAGGCCTGCACACGCAACAGGAGTGGATGGGACCTTCATTTAATGCTCTGAGTGTAGGGGGTCCTTCAGATTGGAAGTGATTGGTGGGGTCCCAATGTTGGAAGCAAGAATGGACCCAGCGTAATTGCCAGGGTTGGTTTGCGTTCCCAGTCCGGCCCTGGCACACACATTACACCCAGACGTGGGTCCCGGGTTCACTGTGCCACTGGATTCAAGCCAGCATGGCTGATGAGGGGTGAAACCCCGAAACCAGTCCAATAATGCTTGTTTCCGGTCCTGGGAGGACCTGGCTTAGCAGTTCGGACTGGACTGTTCCCATGAGCCACAGGGTCAAGACTGATTTGCATATGGCCAGGTCTAAACTGGGGTGGCATGGTGAGCAAAAGAATGATGTATTCAACCCAGATCTCTTGACTGGGGGTGAATGTTTTGATTTGTTCTGCATTCCGTCCATCAACTGTGTGTCTTTTGCTTCCTCGCCCTAAGTGCATCAGATATGCCCAGACGTGGCTGGTAGGTCGCCAAGCGGGTGGAGCGGTGGAGGCGTTGCTTCTGCGGCCATAGCCGCTATCTGTCTGTTAAATCTAGAGTCCGCTGCTGAGTCAGCAGCAATGTTTTCTAAAACTTCCTGCCGACACGCAAGACCAGTTTTAGAAAAAACAAGCAGTGCTAGCTGTCTTGCCATGCCAAAGTGAAAAGGCGGCCTCGTTGGGATGTTTAATCGTACTGCCAATACTGACGCCCAAAGCAGATTTGCTTTCCGAAAGTAAAATAGTAATGTCCCTGGCTTGCTGGGAGTTTTCTCTCAGGATATGGGAGCAGTGTCCATTTCTTTCTTTTACCAGCATACGGTGCAATGAAACACAAGTATTGGCATATCCAATAGGTTTGCATTGGATTTTAGGCACTGATTAAAACATCAAATAAAATCCTGTTGCCATGAAAAAAAATGCATTCTGTATACAATGCATCTATGAGATAAAGAATATAATGTGCAATGATTCAGTTTACTTTTAAGATGCAAAATACTCCCTCGTCAAGCCGATGGAAACATTCCATAGGAGGCAGAATGATACACCAAACAGCCAATAGGAAGCGGGAAGAGCGAGAATTACTCCTCTGGGAGGAGCCAAAGCCCACTTCATGTAAATTGTAATGAAATTACAGGCCTGATTTCGATCTTGGCGGATGGGTTACTCAGTCACAACAGTGATGGATATACTGTCGGCCGAAATATAAATCCCATTATATCCTATGGGATTGATATTTCGGCGGATGGGATGTCCGTTACCGTTATTACGAAGTAAACCGTCAGCCAAGATCTAATTCAGGCCCTATATTCTTTCCAACTTCAACTGTTTTGGCCCATGAATCATCACATTTTGCCCTAGCAGCATCTCCAGCTCGGAGGACCTACCAGAAGGTGAGTCGGAGGTATCTTAGGGTGCACGGATCACCTCTGTCTATAAATAACTCTGTCCGCGAGAGCTGAGTGCTGCGAGCGAAGCCATTAGCCTGTCTCCACCAACTACCCAGCCAGAGAAACCCTTCACTAATAATTTCAATGTTATGACTAGTCAAACAAAGGAGCACCCGCAACACACAGCGGCAGCAAAACACTGCCGGAGAGCATGTACACACGCAGCGCATCTGCAGCTCTTTATCGGGGGCTGGGAGCCCAGAGCAAGCAAAACCAGGCGGTGTATGCTGAAGAAAGCACAGCGTTTACCTGACAAATAACGTAAACAACAGCTTGGAAGAGGCCGCAGTCTAAAGGCAGTGCGCATTATACATGACGATGAGGCTTATATATCAAAGGCCGCCGCCACCTGAGCGTCACGTTTATTGACGCTCAAGCCTCTCAATCATATCTATGACGAGACGCAAAGCCACCCTACGTGGCTTTGAATGACCTCATTGTTATGGAGTAAGACGAAGCAGCACAAGTCGCTGCCTTGCTTTACTCTGCGTCAAGAAGCCGTTCCATGGGCGTTGGGGTGGGTGTTCCCATGCAGCACCCATGGATTTTGACTTGCCCCAGATTTAATCACGTAAACCTGTGGCAGCTCCACAACCATACCCCTCCCCAGAGCAGGCACAACGAAGACAAATATATTTTTTCTCCTCTTTTTTCCCTCTTTGCACTTGTGCTGTATTCTGCAGCACACATAGAAAGAGGAAAACGCCTCTCTGAATTGTTTTTGTGCAGGAAGGTACCCCTTTATAAAAAATTAATTACTAAAATATAATTAACAATACTTAAAATAACTTTTAATAATTAAATAATTAAGGAAAGTAAAAAAATACTATTTTTTAATCATATTTCTTAAAACATATATATATATATAGTAACAAAATTTAATTAAATAATAGCCAATATTATTAACGTACAAATACAAAAGAGTAAAAATTACTATTCCCACTGCAAAGAGTGCAACAGTGGATATATGACGTTACAACGCAACTTTTACAACGCACTACCATTACAACGTACCCAAAAACCCAAAACTGACCCTGAACCCTAAAAATACCCCTTTACCCAAAAACTAAAAACTGACCCTGAACCCTAAAAATACCCCTTTACCCAAAAACTTAAAACTGACCCTGAACCCTTAAAATACCCCTTTACCCAAAAACTAAAAACTGACCCTGAACCCTAAAATACCCCTTTACCCAAAAACTAAAAACTGACCCTGGCCTGAACCCTAAAAATACCCCTTTACCCAAAAACTAAAAACTGACCCTGAACCCTTAAAATACCCCTTTACCCAAAAACTAAAAACTGACCCTTAACCCTAAAAATACCCCTTTACCCAAAAACTAAAAACTGACCCTGAACCCTTAAAATACCCCTTTACCCAAAAACTAAAAACTGACCCTGAACCCTAAAAATACCCCTTTACCCAAAAACTAAAAACTGACCCTGAACCCTAAAAATACCCCTTTACCCAAAAACTAAAAACTGACCCTGAACCCTAAAAATACCCCTTTAATTTAACATAATTAGCAATTAATCAATTAAATTAAATTAATTACCAATTACATTTTAATTAATTAACAAATACTATTTAATTGCCAATTAATTAAATATTACTACCAATTAATACATTTACATATTTAATAAATAATAATTAAATTACTTCCCACCCTATTCCCCTATAAACCCACAACCCGCTACAGGAAATACATTATTTTAATTTACATAATTAGCAATTAATCAATTAAATTAAATTAATTACCAATTACATTTTAAATAATTAACATATAATATTTAATTACCAATTAATTAATTATTACTACCAATTAATAAATTTACATATTTAATTAATTATAATTAAATTACTTCCCACCCAATTCCCCTATAAACCCACAACCCGCTACAGAATAAAATTACACAAT
Source organism: Lissotriton helveticus (assembly GCF_964261635.1). Taxonomy (NCBI): domain Eukaryota; kingdom Metazoa; phylum Chordata; class Amphibia; order Caudata; family Salamandridae; genus Lissotriton; species Lissotriton helveticus. The sequence continues at coordinate 31,036,756 of NC_136071.1, forward strand.
AATTTAAAAAAAATCATTAATTAAAAATAATTATAACATAAAATGACACTTTTCACACATATTATAACATAAAAACACTATAAACAATTACATATTATATAAAAAAAGATATTTTTTACTTTCGATATTATTTACAGTCGATATTACTTCACTTACCTTAAAAACGATATTTTGGCTGTCAATATTCTGTCCTGTCGATATTTTCTCCAAACGATATTTAAAACTCGATATTTTGTCCATTCGATATTGTGGAGTCGATATTATGTCTGTGCACCGTAAATTAACTAATCAATTCACAACATCTCATCAACTCCATTAATAGGTGAAGAAGACCCAATTCCTAGATGTAAAAAGGTTTCTTTCAGTGAACAAATGCTGAGGAGATGATGTTTTGGTTGACGTTTCGGTCTTCCTTGTTGGCATCTATAAGACCATCATCAGGTCTAGTGTTTTTCACAAAGAAAGCCCCTTGGAGGAACTGAGCACAAATGCAACTGGTCTTAGATTTGGGTATTTTTTCAAGTCCAGAGGATCTGCAGCAGTAATACTGATCAGTCAGTACTGCAAAGGTTTGTTGATTTCAATGGTAATCACAATGAGGAAGCCAGAGTCGTGGTATAAATCGCACGGCGCAGGGCCTCAGCAGTTCAACCCTTCAAAGTCTCGAGTTGACATCCAAACCATGGTGCAAGGGTGCCAACTTTGGCGCTAGGGTGCAAATTATGCACCAGCACAGGGCGAAAGGACAGGAATACACCGTATTTCATATATAAAGTTCATTCCTTCCCTTTCACATTGGCGTAGGGCAGCGCCCATAGGGAAGTGCAACAAGAAGGAAAGCGGCGCTGCCCTATGCCAGTTCCTCATACTTGAGGCCCTACGTATAAATGATTCTGATTGTGCCGCACTCTCTTCATTGGTGGCAGATGGCAATGTACACCTTTCACAAAAACCTCAAGCAACACAGCCATACAAATAACAAGATGACCGTGAAAAAGCAGAATAAAACACACCAGGAAGGCGTGGCCGTGACATTGAATCAAGCTAACCAATAGGAGCAGTTGTAAAAGCCTCCTGCTCAACCTCAACGAGACAATTCTTATTTAAAGTACTCCACCCCAGGCACAGATGCTGGATTTTACATATATTCCACCCCTCTGCATTGCTACTTCTGCAGGTGTGTAATTGGTACCTGCGCCATCTCTTCAGGGTGCTATGCTCCAAGCGCAAGAGGACAGGTAGTTTGTGGGTTTTATGTAACGCTATCCCGCGTCATGTAGTTGGTAACAAAGCAAACACAAGGAGATGATGGACGGAGCGCTGAAACTTTTCAGACACACACCACCAGTCACAGATCTGGGTTGAATCCATCATCGTTTTTTAGCTCACTTCCCCACCCCAGTTCAGACATGGCCATATTCAAATCAGTCTGACCCAGCGCATCATGGGCACAGTCCAGTCCGAACTGCCAAGCCAGGTCTTCCCTTGACCGGAAACAAGCATCCTAGAACCGGTTTCGGGGTAACACCCCTCATCAGCCAGGCTAGCTTGAATCCAGTGACAAAGTGAGCAAGGGACCCACGCCTGGGCATACCCTGCCAACTTAGGGCGAATAAAGCAAACACAAGAAGATGATGGACGGAGCACCAAAACCTTTCAGACACTTACCCCAGTCACAGATCTGGGTTAAATCCATCATCGTTCTTTAGCTCACTGCGCCACCTCAGTTCAGACCCAGCCATATTCAAATCAGTCTGACCCTGTGCCTCATGGGAACAGTCCAGCCTGAACTGCCAAGCCAGGTGGTTGGTAACATCATGCTTTACATTCCCATAAGTAAACGTATGTACTGTAGAAGGTGCTCCTATGGGATGCCTATGGAGGTAGGAGCATGCAGTATCGAGGGTCTGGGAGCTGGTGTTGCACCTCCATGTTGGTCTGTGGGAGTGGGTGCAGACATGTTAGACATCCCTAGGCCTGGAAGAGCTGGGACTAGGGGCGTGCTAGTGTCTACTTTGGTGATGGTGGAGAAGTGTGGCTCAATGGTTAGAGCGGCAGACCCTGAAGCAGAGGTCAGGCCCGGGACCAGGGTTCAATTCCCGCCTCGGCGGGTCTTGGGTTCAAATGTCCGCAGACTCAATAATTCTCGCCTCGGTGCCTATTCTAATCACGGGTCCCACTCTGCAACTCTGGGCAATAGCTTGCTTGCTTAATCTCCACAACGGCCCCAACAACGCTAGAATGCCTGGCTTCACCTTGGGGGTGCCCAGGAGTGGGCACTTCACAGGGAAAGCCAGGAAGAGTTCCACAGTGGTATGCGTACAGCGCCTTGAGACCCCTGTAGGGGTGATAAGTGCGCTATACAAGTACATAATAATAATAATGTGAATTTGAGATGGTCAAAGGGTGGTGATGTCTATTCTATGTACTTGGTGCTGGTGAAGTGGGAATGTTGGCTGAGGAGGTAAGTTGATTCGTTTTTGCGACATACCTTAAGGACCATGCAGAGGGATTCGAAGCAGGTGCTGTGTTTCAAGGGAAGTCAGTCTAAAAATGTATAAATCTATAAAAGTATAAACTTCAGGCAGATGTTATAAACGTGGTTGTTTTAGAATGCCTCTGCTTGCCTGATCAGTACAGTGCTGAGATACGCCTCCGGGAGCGAGTCGTGCACTATATTGAGAAACAGAAATAAATATATAAATAAATAAATAAAAGAAGTCTGAGTGTCTCTGACCTGGTTACAACACACTCAGCTTCCTATCAGCTTGGCCACAAAGTTTTAGGTCACTTGTAGACAAATATAATCTGTGTTTTAGAATTCTGGTAGCCGGAGTGGCAATGCACTTAGATGGTAGTTCGTAAACTATCTGCGGTGAGTAAGCTGTGGCATTTGACGATGGATCTAAAGGTATCACCAATGGGGCCAAGACATCCCTTGTCAGTGGGTGATGATACTCTTGGGGAAATGAGATGGTCCTGAGGTGAGAAATTTGGTATTTTGAGTATGTGATTCAGTGTGAGAAGGCCATAGACTTCTTTTGTCGTGGGGATAGGGAGAAGGATATGTGGAGACGGGGGGTGAAGCGACAAGTTGTGGCGTAGAGGCACCCCATGGGCTGGTAGAAAGGGTGGGCACCTGAGCAAAATATGAAACTATTTCTAAAATAATCAAGGTGTGCTCAGTCTGATGCATGGATATTGTGAAGGGTCTGAGTTCAGTTAATGCCATGGAGGCCAGCACATCACCTGACTGCATCTGTGCAAAGGGGCATAATGAGGCTAGGGGTAAACTCTTATGTAGGCCTCACCCTTGTGTGACTGTGCTGGAAGCATAGGCGTATGACTGCGGCTAAAAAGAGAGGCGGTGATGCTACTGGGGGTTGAGGCTGTTTGGGCCAGAGTTGGCTGTCTAAGAAGTGCTAAAGTATTACTAAACCCAGATCTTTTGACTGGGTGTGAGTGTTTGGTTGAATCAGATGCTCCGTCCATCACCACCCCCTTTTGGCCGCCATAAGTGTGGCAGGGTATGCTCAGATGTGAGTCCCTTGCTCACTTTGCCACTGGATTCAAGCAAGCCGGGCTGAAGACGGCTGGAATGCCAGAAACCGGTCCCAGGATGCTTGCTTCCGGTCCAGGGAAGACATGGCTTGGCAGTTCGGGCTGGACTGTTCCCATGAGGCACAGGGTCAGACTGATTTGCATATGGCCATGTCTGAACTGGGGTGGCAGAGTGGGCTAAAGAACGGTGATGGATTAAACCCAGATCTGTTGACTGGGTGTGAGTGTTTGATTGATTCAGATGCTCCGTCCATCACCACCCGCTTTTGTACCGAAGTATTACTTCTGACATCAGGGAGTAGCGAGGAAGTAGGCACTTCCCTTGAACCCTCCAGACAGCTATGAAGGTTGGAGTAGATTTGGGCTCAGTACGTGAGTATGTGGGAGTGGTGAGGCCTAGCAGAGTCCGAAGGGTAGTCGTGCAGGAGGGTGAAGTCCACTAGATGGGTCTTCGGGTGTGAAGCTGGCTTTATACTTGGTCCCTCAAGAGGTGGTGCTGGTAAGTGCCTACGTGTTGAATCCGTCCTTCGTTAGTGTCGAGAGTTACCAAGAGCGGTCATGGGCACTGGCTTGTCCACTGTGAAAGGAACTTCTTTACTCTTGGAAGCGCTGGTCAGGAAGAGGTCGCCATCTGCAATCACGAAACCAGAATTCTTGTGGCTGCTGATTTGCTTTTGTGAGACATTTTGGTCACCATCTATTTTTTAGAAAGTCCTGCATTTTAATGGGATGTATGACATTACAATGCATGCTTTTACCACGCATGCCTTTACAACGCGATTTTTACAACGCATGCCTTTACAACGCATAGTGCTTTGGGGCGCTGGATAGTGAATAGTTTAATTTACTATTCCAACTCCAGTCCCCGTGGATAGTAGGGAAGGTGTTGGATAGTAAATTAAACCTATTCCCTATCCTAGAGCGCCCCCAGCGCAATGCGTTGTAATGGTTTGCATTGTAAAAGTTGTGTCGTAAAGGCACTGCGTGGTAAAAGTTGCATTGTAAAGGATGTTTCCCATTTTAATGCACTGTATGTTCTGGTGTTGAGGCAGATGGGGTGTGAATGTTGACCATAAGTGCATGCTCTCATGGGATTCCATCAAAAAATAAATCAAACCACTTATAATAAGTTGTTATTATTCCCTTTGGAAATTCTCTGTCATGCGAACATAATCTCATGTAAATCCTTAATGTTCATCTAAGCGTTATGTTTTACCCACCCTCTTTTAATTTTCCGCATAATGTTCACCCGTGATAGACTGGTAGGGCTAGGAAAGGCCTTGACGGGACTGAGAACCATATGGCCAGGTATTGCCGAGTCCTCTGCCCCAGGTTGACATTTCTTACCATCATCATGACCCCCTGGCTATAACAAACCACCTCTCCCGAGGCAGAGATGTAAATCAAAACACCATTGTCTTGGGTCAGGGGTCAGAAGAACCCCGGCCGTATTTTATTAAACAATAGAAAACATATTTAATATTTTTATATTTACAATATGCAGAAAACCCCATCCATCAGCACAGAATATTAATACATCAACCAAATGTATTTTACAATGTATTGACAATTATTTTGGATGGCTAACCTTAACATGTTGTCTAATACATAGCCATTCCTAACCTAAAACAAAAGATTGTGTACATTTTTTATGCGTATCCTGAATTGAGCCTATGGGCAAGGTCATGACTGGTCCAACTATGTGCTAGGTACACCCCTCCCACTGGAGTGACCTTGCGTAGGAGGCCCGGTTGACCAGATTACTTCCTTCGGGAACCCCTACGCCCTCAAGCACTACCTCCAAGCGGCTGTTCTGTTATGCCAACTTGGCACCCATGCAACTGTGCGGAGATTGGCCCAAAGGCCTGCCGGAAGCGGAGCCTCTCCACACCCCCACAAAAATTCTCCATTGTGTAGAACGGATGTGGAGATAGTAAATTTGGAGCGGCATGGGAAAGATCGTCCAGGCGCTCCGCAGCCCTTTTTAAAGGGTCCGCTATCGCGGCCTGCAAACCGGCAGGATCCAGATTGGATCCGCCTCCATGGTCCCAGAAGCACTTGGGTGCTTTGGGGCATGCCCTCTTTACGGCCAATCCGAGAGCAAAGGACAAGTCTGGTGCCGGCCACATCATCTGTACTGTCACCATCCCTACCCCTCTATGGCATCAGGGGACCGGCACAACCAACATAGTTGCGGTGTGCCCGAGTCCCAGTGGCGCCTTCTCAGGACGTGTGCCCGGTACCAGGGGCTGTGTGAGTGACTTCCAACACAATGCTTTAGAGACGTGTGCCCGGAACCAGGTGCTGTGCGAGTGACTTCCAACACAATGCTTTAGAGACGTGTGCCCGGAACCAGGTGCTGTGCGAGTGACTTCCAACACAATGCTTTAGAGACGTGTGCCCGGAACCAGGTGCTGTGCGAGTGACTTCCAACACAATGCTTTAGAGACATGTGCCCGGAACCAGGTGATGTGCGAGTGACTTCCAACACAATGCTTTAGAGAAGAGTGTCCGGAACCAGGTGCTGTGCGAGTGACTTCCAACACAATGCTTTAGAGACATGTGCCCGGAACCAGGTGATGTGCGAGTGACTTCCAACACAATGCTTTAGAGATGTGTGCCCGGAACCAGGTGCTGTGCGAGTGACTTCCAACACAATGCTTTAGAGACATGTGCCCGGAACCAGGTGATGTGCGAGTGACTTCCAACACAATGCTTTAGAGACGTGTGCCCGGAACCAGGTGCTGTGCGAGTGACTTCCAACACAATGCTTTAGAGACGTGTGCCCGGAACCAGGTGCTGTGCGAGTGACTTCCAACACAATGCTTTAGAAACATGTGCCCGGAACCAGGTGCTGTGCGAGTGACTTCCAACACAATGCTTTAGAGACATGTGCCCGGAACCAGGTGCTGTGCGAGTGACTTCCAACACAATGCTTTAGAGACATGTGCCCGGAACCAGGTGATGTGCGAGTGACTTCCAACACAATGCTTTAGAGATGTGTGCCCGGAACCAGGTGCTGTGCGAGTGACTTCCAACACAATGCTTTAGAAACATGTGCCCGGAACCAGGTGCTGTGCGAGTGACTTCCAACACAATGCTTTAGAGACCGGGAACCAGGTGCTGTGCGAGTGACTTCCAACACAATGCTTTAGAGACCGGGAACCAGGTGCTGTGCGAGTGACTTCCAACACAATGCTTTAGAGACGTGTGCCCGGAACCAGGTGCTGTGCGAGTGACTTCCAACACAATGCTTTAGAGACATGTGCCCGGAACCAGGTGATGTGCGAGTGACTTCCAACACAATGCTTTAGAGAAGAGTGTCCGGAACCAGGTGCTGTGCGAGTGACTTCCAACACAATGCTTTAGAGACATGTGCCCGGAACCAGGTGATGTGCGAGTGACTTCCAACACAATGCTTTAGAGATGTGTGCCCGGAACCAGGTGCTGTGCGAGTGACTTCCAACACAATGCTTTAGAGACATGTGCCCGGAACCAGGTGATGTGCGAGTGACTTCCAACACAATGCTTTAGAGAAGAGTGTCCGGAACCAGGTGCTGTGCGAGTGACTTCCAACACAATGCTTTAGAGACATGTGCCCGGAACCAGGTGATGTGCGAGTGACTTCCAACACAATGCTTTAGAGACATGTGCCCGGAACCAGGTGATGTGCGAGTGACTTCCAACACAATGCTTTAGAGACATGTGCCCGGAACCAGGTGATGTGCGAGTGACTTCCAACACAATGCTTTAGAGAAGTGTGCCCGGAACCAGGTGCTGTGCGAGTGATTTCAAAGACATTGCTTTAGAGAAGAGTGTCCGGAACCAGGTGCTGTGCGAGTGACTTCCAACACAATGCTTTAGAGAAGTGTGCCCGGAACCAGGTGCTGTGCGAGTGACTTCCAACACAATGCTTTAGAGAAGTGTGCCCGGAACCATGTGCTGTGTGAGTGACTTCCAACACAATGCTTTAGAGACGTGTGCCCGGAACCAGGTGTTGGCACAATGCTTTATAGACTGTACGGAAAATACATTGAGCTAGAATCTCGTCTGACCTCTGTACATGTAGGCTCACTTCACACACAGTGGCAGTATGGGCATTTTTTGATGAAAAAGAACAATTTTGCCTTGGCTTGTTTGGCGTGTGCTTGGGTTTGTACCCATTTGATTTGATTTTAAAACATTTAAAGCACAACGAATGCCCGGGGGCTTCTTGGCACTAACACTAGAAGATCGAGCCAGAGCAGCGGCAGGTACATTAGATGTCTGTTTGAAAGAGCCATGTTTTTAAAGATTTCAAGAATATAGTGAGGTTCAGACTGTTTTTGATTGTGACAGGCATACTGTTCCAGAGTTTAGTCACTCTTACCAGAAAACCCCTGCCACCCCAGCGAACCTGGTTAAGTCTTGGTGCTTGCAGCAGCTTCTGATGAACTGATCTGAGATTCCTGGAAGGAGCGTAGTACTTTATTCTGGAGGTCAGATAGAGAGGACCTCTGCCATGAAGTGCATTAAACGTAATGCAGAGCGCCTTGAAAGCTATTCTTTTCCGGACAGGTAGCCAATGAAGTGCCACCAGCCGCTGGGCCACTGATTCATGCCTAGGAATATTCAAGATTAGTCTGGCAGCCGCATTCTGCAGACGTTGGAGCTTGCTCAAATGTTGAACTTGGGTCCCGAGGTACAGTGCATTACCATAGTCCAACCTTGATATTGCGAGGGCGATTACCACGGTTTTCAAGGTCTCAGGGGGAATAAAAGCGCGGATCTTTCTAATCAACTTAAGTATAGCCCAGAACCTTGCTGTAAGGACATTGATCTGACTGTCAAAAGTTAACCGATCATCAAAGATCACCCCGAGATTTCTAACTTTAGAGACTGGTAGGGGGCACTCACCCAGCTCAGTAGGCCAGCATTTAGGCGACCAGACCAACAGTAAGACCTCTGTTTTGCTGCCATTTAATTTCAGACAGTTAGATTGCATCCAGCTATTAACATGTGGCATACAGGTGTTAAAGCGATCTGCCACCTCGCGTTCATTGTTGGTAATTGACACCACAATTTGTGTGTCATCAGCATAGCTGATTACAGAGAAACCATACTGTCTGATCAGAGCAGCTAGAAGGGCCACGTAAACATTGAAGAGCGTAGGGCTCAAGGAGGAGCCCTGCGGCACTCCACAATGCAGATTAAACGTTTGTGAGCTGGTCCCTCCTACTTCTACCCTAAAAGATCGTTCAGCAAGATAAGATAGAAGAAGCTTCGATGACAGGCTGTGAACACCCAGTTCAGATAGTCTCGAGATTAAGATATTGTGGTTGACGGTATCGAAGGCCGCCGATAAGTCCAACAATATCAAGACGGCTTTCCCGCCTCCATCGAGAGATTGCCTGAGCTCTTCACTTAATGTAATTAGGGCAGATTCGGTCCCATGTCCTTCTCTAAATCCGTTCTGAGAATGGTCCAGCAATTTGTTTGAGGAGATAAAGGTGGAGAGTTGGGTATTGAGAAGCTTCTCCAGGACCGTTGAACAGAACGGAATTCTGGAAATTGGTCGATAATTGTTGGCATCATCGGGGCTCAAATGGGGTTCTTGTAGCAGGGGAAGCACCGATGCACCTTTTCATGCCATTGGAAACTTTCCACGGTGTATAGTTGAGTACTAAGCTCATCAGAGCAGAGCTGATATATTTTGGGGGACAAGGGTCAGAAGGGGCCCCTGATTTAATTTCTTTAATGGTTTGGATATTTTGATCCCTGCTAGGTGGGGTGAAGGAAAAATTCAAAAGGTTCATTGAGGGAACAATGTTTACATTATGCTCAGCGGAAATGTTGCGGAAAGTGTCATAGACTGCTTGCACTTTATCAACAAATGCCTGGCCTAAGATATCACAAAAATCTGCATTATCACCCGAGATCCCTTTCTCGGGGATTTTGGCCACTTTTTTAACCATCTTAAATAGTTATTTATTCGAGTTGTTGGATGCTAAGATCTTGTCCGAGTAGTATCCGCTTTTTTCCTCCTTAATTAACTTTTTGTAAGTGACCAAAGACTGTGCATATTTCTTTTTTAGCTCTGTATTATAGTTCGATCTCCATTGTTTTTCTGTCCTACGACATAACTTTTTCTGGAGCCTTAATGTCTCTGAAACCCAAGGTTCAGATGTTTTTTTCCTTCTTATCGAGGAAGTAAGGAGAGGCGCAGCTGTATTGGCCACCTGAGGAATCCAGTCGCTAATATTGTTGACCGCTGGGTCAATGTCTAACCCCAAATTAGGTGCATTCTCTTGAAGAGAAGTATAAAAGAGATCGGATCAATTTTATCCCAATTTCGATAAGAAAAGGTTGGGGGCAACACAGATCCTATATTTGTTTGGGCAGTGGCTTTAATTATAAATGTGATAGCTCTATGATCAGACCATACCACCGGAAGAATTCTGTCAATACTGATCATAGGATTGGACGTAAAAATACCATCCAGAGTGTAGCCCGCATCATGGGTGCACTCTTTAACCAACTGTTCCAGACTCAGCCCTGCCAATACCTCAAGAAGGTCGCCATTACCGGTACCTGAAGTGCTCTCAAGATGGTAATTAAAGTCCCCTAAGATGGTATAGCCTGCGCGGTTTATGCTAGATTCCAAAAATGGAGTCAGGATATCAAGCAAAGGGCGCTGAGCTTTAGGGGGGCGATATATTAAAAGACCATTCAAGGAGTCATTGTGATTCAATAGGACCTGAAACTCGAGCAGTTCGCAATCCGACGATGTACCTAGTGAAGAGGCTTTTACTGAGATATCATTTTTAGCGATAATTGGCAGTCCACCCCCTCGTTTATGTGTCCTGTCTGCTCTCGTAATATGAAAATTTGGAGGAAGTGCTAATATTAAATCCGGGTCGGAAGATTCATTAGCCCAAATTTCTGTAACAAATACTAAGTCTAGTTTGTTTTTATTCAATCTTTAGTTAACAATGATTTTTTTTTTCTTCTTTTAGGGTAAAGTGGATGGTATAATTTCCCTTTTACGTTTGATAAAAAGATTTCTTCCAAGAGGCTACAGTACGGATGGAGCCGTGGCTGTTGCTCCAGGAGGCTGAGCTGAAGAAATCAGTGGGACCTCAGTTTCGGGCACTGGATGTTGTATATCGTCGTAGTATAAAGAAGCCCAGATGTAGACCAGATGTAGGTTCCAAGACGATACTTTATTAAGTTCCAGATACAATCCAAGTAGATGGTAAATAAGATGTTAAGTGGATGAGTTGTAGCTGTAATGTAAACCCACCAGGAGCAGCCACCCTGCTGCTCAGCCTGCAGTCTTCAACTAACACACACCAGATCTCCAACCAGGCTGAACAGAGAAGAAGTGTCAGAGAAAGAAAGAAGATGAGAAATAACATTACAACCGATAACATAGCGGCTCACACTGCGGTGGAGCCCGGGGTGTTTCAGTTCAGAGTTTAAGTGGAAGGGATGCTGTGAAAATGTACACTGATGTTTGCATCAACTAGTTTTCGATAAATCAAAACGTTTTGAAGCCCGTCGACATATCTTCAGCCATAAACATCCGTTATTCAGCACTACAATATCCTTGAGTGAGAGTACGCTTTACAAATACAAGTTATGTTTTTTTTCTTTTTTTTTCCGGAATTTTATAGTTATTCAGCGCCACAATATCCTTGAGTGAGGGTACGCTTTACAAATACAAGTTATGTATTTTTTTCGGGTTTTTTTCGGAATTTTATAGTTATTCAGCGCCACAATATCCTTGAGTGAGGGTACGCTTTACAAATACAAGTTATGTTTTTTTTCTTGAATTTTATAGTTATTCAGCGCCACAATAGCCGTGAGTGAGGGTACGCTTTACAAATACAAGTTATGTTTTTTTTCGGAATTTTATAGTTATTCAGCGCCACAATATCCTTGAGTGAGGGTACGCTTTACAAATACAAGTTATGTATTTTTTTCGGGTTTTTTTCGGAATTTTATAGTTATTCAGCGCCACAATATCCTTGAGTGAGGGTACGCTCTACAAATACAAGCTATGGTTTTTTTTTCTTCTTTTTTTTCGGAATTTTATAGTTATTCAGCGCCACAATATCCTTGAGTGAGAGTACGCTTTACAAATACAAGTTATGGTTTTTTTTCCGTTTTTTTCGTAATTTTATAGTTATTCAGCGCCACAATATCCTTGAGTGAGGGTACGCTTTACAAATACAAGTTATGTTTCTTTTTCATTTTTTACCCGGAATTTTATAGTTATTCAGCGCCACAATATCCTTGAGTGAGGGTGCGCTTTACAAATACAAGTTATGGTTTTTTTTCGGGTTTTTTCCGGAATTTTATAGTTATTCAGCACCACAATATCCTTGAGTGAGGGTACGCTTTACAAATACAAGTTATGTTTTCTTTTTTTATCGGAATTTTATAGTTATTCAGCGCCACAATATCCTTGAGTGAGAGTTCGCTTTACAAATACAAGTTATGTTTTTTTTTCAGTTTTTTTGGGAAATTTTATATAACGCAAACTTTACCCAAAGGTATCAGAGCGCTTTAATTTTGTTAAGCACAGGGAGATTAAGGGATTTGCCCAAAATCACAGGATGTTGAGGGTCATTGCCAAGTCTCCAACCCGGTTCCCCAGATTTCAGATCCACCGCCCTAGCCCTTAGACCATGTTATGTTATGTTATGTAAGCTGGTTAGGCCTGGTGTCTGTTCATTAATAGGGACTTCTTATTGTGTACATAGCACCAGCACATAGATGGATTTGCTGAGCTGGATTAATAGATTGTGTCAAGTTGGAAAAACATCAATAAAAACACACTTTATTTTAGTCAATCCATTTTTCATTTACTTGAAAAAAAAATAAGATACTAAGTTATATTTCACTCTGGAGCTCTGATGTTGCATAAGCTAGTCAGACCTATAGTTATCGGGTTAAGTACATCACAGATCACCAGGTGAAGTCAAGCCGCTGACTGCGTGTGACGGAAACATGTCCTACTATCTCCTCCATTGTTTGAGATGCAAAAGGTCTCATCTGAGATCAAAACTGAGTCCCTTGTTACAACCTAAGCAGAACCAAATGTGAAAGTTGTATGTTGACAAAGCGGGGACCCAAGTGTCCCCCTGGGATTCCCCTACGCTCGGGGGGGGCGTAAATAAGGTCTAGAACAGTGTTTCCCAACTCGGGGTGACCACACACCCAGGGGGGTGCGAGAAGGCATTTCAGGGGGTGCGACAAAGAGGGAAAGTATGTACTGTATGCTCAATAGGAATCCGGCGAGAATAGGCGCAGGGGGTGCGTTAAGTATTCAGACATTTCCTAGGGGTGCGGGCATAGAAAAGTTTGGGAACCCCTGGTCTAGAATGTTCTTTCAACCACAAAAGGAGGCAGCTAGTCTCGATGTTATGTCCTTGATGTGGACAGTTGTATCACAACTCTAGTGCAGGGGTCTTCAAACTGCGGAGCGGGCCCCCTTAGGGGGGCCTCAAGTGATCCGGGGGGGGGGACCAGGCTGTGGCCAAAAGTGGCATTATGCTGATAACAGTGCTTTGTTTTCAGTGAGGGAAACATTTTGAGGGGACCCCCCCAGTGATTTTTCTTTTTTTTTTGCACTGGGGGGGGCATTAAAAAGTTTCAAGGCAACTGCACTAGTGTTTCAGCCTCCAAGCTCCCCCCCGTGCCCCTGCACACCACACACCGCACTCCGATCAGGGTGGGGAGGCAAGGACCGAGCTTGTGGTAAGCCCAGGAGCGGCCAGTCCATTGGGGCTGAGGGGCCACGCCCCTCCACCTTTCGCCCCTCATGATCAGTGTCTGTCAGGCTGCACAAAGGTCAGCCTGACAGACACTGTTCACTTTCAGTTCAAGCAGTCAGGAGCCAGACATGCTCAGTTAGCAGGCTCCTGGCTGCCTGAGCTGAACTTTGCTGGGCTGAGGAAGTCACAGCTCTCGTGGGTGTGACGTCCTCAACTTAGGGCACCTCCCCTCAGTGACGAGGGGTAGCATCACTGATTGCCTTGCACCTCGGCGCTTCATTTTTAAGCCCGGAAGCGCCCAGGGTCGAGTGTCAATCAGTGACACTTCATCACAGAGTGGGGGGGGGGGGGTCAGCAGTCTCACTGACCCCATGCCACTCTGTGATGACGTTGGGACCACTGCCTTCCCTCATTGGCTGACCTTAGGTCAGCCAATGAGGGAAGGCAGCAGTCCCAAGCCTCCTGGAACCTCTGAGGCAGAGCGGGCTGCAGGTAAGTGTTTGTTTTTCTTTCAAACTGTTTGTGTGCGTGCGTGCACGTATGTATGAATGTTTGGTGAAGAGTGTTGTGAATGGATGTGTTTGTGTGCGTGCGTGCACGTATGTACGAATGTTTGGTGAAGAGTGTTGTGAATCAAAGGTGCAACTAGAGACACATTTTGGGGGGGGCTAATGAAAATTTCAGGGGGGGGCTAATTCTTTCATCAATAGGCAGAGTGGAGATGCAGGGGCTCTAAAAAGGGGTAAAAAAACAACAAAGTCTCAAGTAAATGGTCCTTTAAAGACCTGTGAAGTACTCGGGTACGGCTGCATTAAGACGGACGCCAGCCCGCAGCAGCTCAAAAACTGTCTGTGTGTGTCTGGGAAGCGGTCTCAGCCCAGGCTGACACACACATGGTGGGGCTGAAGCCCTTTTAGCCCTAAGGGCGTTGCGCCCCTATTGTGAATGGATGCGTTTGTGTGCGTGTATGCGAATACATTGCTTTGAGTTTTATGTGTATGAGTGCGTGTGTGTGAGAGTGTGTCCCATCCTCTCCCTTCCCTCCAAAACGTACCAGCCGCCACTGGATAGGCCACCGATGGGACATCTTCTGCATTAGAATATATTCAAATTAGCTGCTTAAACCCAAGGGAGGGGGCATTTTAGGATTAAGAAAAGGCACGTTCTGGTTCTAAATGAGAGACGTGCCCCCACTGTGCAATGAATGATATTAGTCTCAAAGGATTATTGAGATAATAACCGCAAATGAAGCCAACTGCGGGAGAACTCTCGGGGCGAATCTTTCTTAATGAAAAAAGGCGAAAGAGAGGAACTGCATTGATTAACAGCATGGGCCCTTCCTGCAGCAGTCTGATACGTTATGTACATTTTAATCATATACCTGGCCTGCGTCACAGCCTTTCAAGGTGACAACATACCCACACTGGACTACTTTTTAAGAAGAAGAGGGGGTAAATATGCATGTCCAGTGACCTTTCATATGACCTCTTGCAGATACCCGGCATGGCAGCCATGTTGTTCGCATGTACACAGGTGTGCAGTAGGCCTAGGCGGTAAATTCCGTTCCGCTTGCGGAATATGGGTAATTTCGCGATCCACGGAGAACGTGGAATTGCCAAAAATTCCATGATCCGCGGCGTCGCTGAATTTTTTGCTTGTTCGCAAGATATTTCTCCCCAAGCACGCAAACAGCGTTCGTGAACAGGGAAAAAGCATCGCGAACGGGCGGAACAAGCAATTCCGCGTGTTCGCAGAACTTTTGCGTGCTCGCTGAGATTTTTTACTGTTTTGCAGAGCTTTGCGTAGCATGACTACGCAAATTCCACCCACTCCTAGTGTCCAGTTCACCATTCACATGCGTGTGCACTAGTAGGTGTGTGACACCCGGAGAATTTAAAGCCGCTTCCACGCACCTCCTCGCGTGCCCACTACTTGCGCTCTCTGCCCTCTAAGAACAGTCAACGCCGACCTCACATAGTGCAGGGAACTCACTCTATTAAAGATCTCTGCTCATGCACACTGTTGGGAGCATTGCCAGGTCAGTGCCTAGGGGTCTGGATTTGACATATAACTCTTCGTGTCTCAAGACTTTATCTCAGACTTACTATAGAGTTCTCGGCTAGGGTGCTGCAGTTTCTCCAGTGGGGTATCCGCAGGGCCACCGGAATTGTGTGATTGTGCGGCAGCGGCGTTTTTCACGTGATTATAAGTTTGCCACATTTGCCACATAATCCATCATCCACCGCATAATCTGCAGATTTTTACAAAAAAATGTTGGTCCTAACTCAAAAGTTTCAAAAACTATTGAAAATGCAGCAACACCTGTTGCGGGGCAGTGGAAGGCCCTTTGCAAAGGTTGACTGGACACCTTTCTGTTGCATGTTGCTATAGTTTAGGTGTTAAACCGGAACTAAAGAGGTGCAAAGAATGGCTAGACAGTGTTAACACGCATGAAAATGTCAAAATAATGAAGCAATACTATCACAAAATACAGCTACGCATGGGTAAACGCCTCAGCCAGACTCATCCTCGACCTCCCACGAAACAGCCACATCTCCGGACATCTGCGAGACCTGCACTGGCTCCCCGTCAAGAAAAGAATCACCTTCCGTCTCCTCACCCACGCACACAAAGCCCTACACGACCAAGGCCCGAGCTACCTCAACAACCGAATCAACTTCTACGCTCCCAAGCGCCACCTCAGATCAACCAGCCACGCCCTCGCCGATGTCCCACGCATCCGAAGAGCGACAACAGGAGGCAGGTCCTTCTCCTACCTGGCCGCCAAGACCTGGAACTCCCTCCCGACCGACCTGCGCCTGACCCAAGACCACCTCGCCTTCAGGAAGAAGCTCAAGACCTGGCTGTTCGAGCAGTAACGGCACCCCCCCTCCTAGCGCCTTGAGACCCTACGGGTGAGTAGTGCGCTCTATAAATGTCTTGATTGATTGATTGATTAAACTGCCAACAAGCGCCGACCAACCGGCCTGGAAGACACCAGGCCCGAGGGACTGTAATCTTTGTGGTGCTCCAGAACAAGACATCATCCATTTGATTTGTATTTGTCCAGTAATGGATTGTGAACGCCGGAGTCTACTTAGGGTAAAGTTCAACGAAAAAGGAATTCGCACATGTCGCTCCGCGATACTTCACGCATTGGATTCAGCGGATCCACAATTCATTTGTCATATAATTAAATACGTTATTAATTTTTTTTTTTAAAACCTTGAAAAGCCAATACAAGCCTGAACTTTTGAACTTCAAATTGCACTGGCTAATTTAGAATAAGTTTTTGAAACCATTAGGATCTCAAGAACAATTGTGTTTTTAGTATTTTTCATTAACGATTGTTTTTAAATTTTATACTCCTTTGCATAACAGTCCGCATATGAAACTACCTTTTTTATTTATTACTATATTGTAATGGTTTTTATTAACTACACAATAAAGAATTTTCTTCTTTCACTATCACAAAACGTGTCACATTATGCTGCATAATTAGCATTTTCTTGCCGCATAATTTACACAACCCTGCTGCGTAATTTGGCCCTGTGCTGCTGGATAATTCAAGTATCCCAGGGTGTCTGTGACCTACAGGCTATGGCGTGCAAAGGTCCAAGTGGGATGATTGGAGAGAATGTAAGACTAGGGTCTCCGCTACCCTGAATTTAAAGCGGTAAATTGTCCAGCCTGGTTGTAATACCCAAGCGTAAGGGGTTCGACTCAACAATTTCTTTCTTCTTGGGCAAGTGGGGGAACTGACCAAAAGGCCCTTTCCTGCACCTGTCTTGTCATTAGGCCCTGTGATCGCTGCTGCTCTGGAGGAAAGCTCCCCACTGGCAGTCGCGTGAAACATCACAAAACGTGTATTTGTAAAATAACACGTTCACTGCGACAGGTATCTTGGCGCTAGACAACAGATGTTTATTGTTACCCAACTCAATGGTAAATGGTACTAATTTTATCGACCTCAGAAGGATGAAACGCTAAATAGGCCTGCAGGAATTTGAACCTGTGACTATGAGGTCAAACACAGGCCCCTGCAGTGGCCGCATTATTCCACTAGACCACCAGACACTGGTGGACCCTGGGGGGAGGGGCGGGGGGGTAGGATCAGTGAGCTCTGAGAACTGCCAGAGGCCCCCTCCTGCACACACTGCTGAGAAGTAAACCTCCAAAATACTGGTCATTGTATATGTCACAAGAACCCCAAGATGGTAAGATATGGCACCTTACCTGATCTTTATTTTTTATATTACACATTCCATTTATTTTGGGGCAGCTAGATGGAGATGGGTGCTTTATTTAAATATTTATTGAAATAAGAAGGTGAAATACTGGGATATACTCTTTAGTTGCCCGTGGTAAAAAGAAGAGGAAAACCATTGCGTCATTATGAACGTACAACTTTGATAAAAACGCTTCCTGTGTGTACAAGAGTTTTAATGCAGCCGTCCAGCTCCACAGTCGCACAAACCACGCGTTGTTGTATTTCAGCTCAGCCACTGCAGTATGTTAAAGAAGTAAGGCGCTATCGGTCACGCCTGCGACCTGCAGCTGGGCCGCCGTTCTTGGCCACAGGTGCTTGACCACCTGAGCTGCATTATCCACGGTAAACACGCGTGTATAGCTCCTTGGACCTCTATAACCTGTCGCTTGACGCTATCTGAGACTGGAGAGCATGTTGCCTCGTCTTAAGAGGCCTGCAACTGGCCCGCCGTTCTCGGCAACAGGCGCTTGACCCACTGAGCTGCATTGTCCACTGTAAACTATGGAACTCATTGGACTTGGAGATACGATCGTCCCAATCTTTGATGATTTTTCGTAGAAAAATCAAAACATGTCTATTTAATCAATAGCTCCCCGTCGCATGTCCTCTAGAGTCTTAGCTTACTGTTACTAGCGCCGAGACGCCTTCCGGCATTTGTGCGCTTTACAAGTTTCATAAATAAATAAATAATAAATAAATAAACACGCATGTATAGCTCCTTGGGCCTCCAGCGCCTGCCGTGCGACCCAGTCAGACTGGAGAGCATGATGCTTCGGCTGCAGCTGGGCCGCCGTTCTGGGCCACAGGCGCTTGACCCACTGAGCTGCATTGTCTACTATAAACACGTGCATATAGCTCCTTGGGCCTCCAGCGCCTGCCGTGCGAAGCTATCTGAGCCTGGAGACCACGTTGCCTCCTCTTAAGAGGCGTGCTTGAAGTCTAAGTGGGCCACTTACCGTCTGCATGAAAAGCAAAATGGAAGACCTTCTGGGCTTTTTCTGCCGTTCAGTTTCCTGAGAAACAGGAGCTTCTGAGCACTGTCCGGAGTGTAAACAGTGCGCTGGGTGGACTGCAGCAGTGTGTGATGAGCGAGCCGTGCCACGGGGGCCTCCTGTCGGACCCCTGCTGAAATCTGTGCACAAATGTGGGGCACTATCGCAACCCGCGTGCTCGGTACTGACCGTCACAGCCAACCCTGCGTGCTCGAGTGGGCAGGATACTGACCGCCACAGCCAACCGCACATGTTTTTTAAAACATAAATAAAAGGTATTGTCATTTACAATGCCAATAGCTTAAACTCTCACAAATGCTAGACCTATTGCATTCCAAATGCTTTATTACAAGTGTGTGTGGGGGTGTGTGGGGGTGAAAGTTTGCAAACAGAAGGTAGCAGAAGGAACACTGACGGGGAGGATGTGGGGAAGCAAAACTGAGGGTGCGGCTGTGGGGAAGCAAAAATGATGACGCTGTGGGGGAAGGGGCATGGAGGGCATACGGAAGCAAACGATAGACAGAGCCATGTTGCGGGCAGGGGGAGAAAAGCAAGTGAGCGAGAGCAGCGTTGAGCTGGGGTGAAAGCGCACCCTTTACAGGTAATCTGAGCTGAGGAGCAAAGTGCAGCGAGCCGCCACTTTGGAACTGGAGAACTGCTCAGTAAAGCGCTCCAATACTGTTCGGCCGGGTTCGCGCTTGCGGTTGCGAGAGAGTGTGTCCAAAGAGACAGTTGCAGCCAAAGAGTTTCTTTCTGTTTTGGATCCATTTTAGAGGAACAAACTGAGAAAAGAAGGTAAGAGCCCTTTGTTGAAGTCATGGTTTTTAGTAAGGGACCCCGAGGAGCAAACCTAATGCATAATCATGTTTAACATAGATGTTCGTTCAGAAAATAAACACGCCAGATCGAGCGGAATTTACATCACGCACCTTTGACCTCCCTAATGGCATCGCTGAGTTGCCCCTTCTGTCGCCCATGGACCCTGAAGAGCCACCCATTTACTATGAGTTAAACAAGCCGGTGGTCACAACTGCGCATGAGAGACCCTCCTGCAGTAAAAGAAACTCATTAAAGAAATTCGTGCTTATAAGACGTACCGTGTATCAACCGAAGTAAAAGCGTCAGTTCTCAAGGAAGGTTACAAATGAAGACAAGGCGGTTTAAGGAGGGACTAACAAGCCTATTAACGAATCAGAAGCAAGCATTTATGAAGGACAATGAAACAAGCCAATGACAAATATGGGCGATGAGTGGGTGGGGCTTAGATTACGTACTCCAATACAGCATGGTTGGCAGAGCAGCGCATGCGCTGCCCAGGCTCAACCTAAAAAGGGAGTAGGGATGAAAACACCTGAAAGAGTGAGCTAATGGGGTAGAGTATGCCCGGTGATGGATGGAAGAGGTATGAGGGGGAATCAAGACTATGCAGCCCTGGTATTCGGTACCCCGATATTTAATAGCGTCGACGGCGGGCTTCTGAGCAACCTTTCGGCCATGACACTTATTCTTTACAAATGATGCATTACCCAGAGAGCCTCATCTTCATTTAACTCTTAATGCATCTGCATGACGCCCGCTACAGCAAAGATTCTGGCAATCATGTAAGATTCCAGAATACAGGAAGTGACCCAAGGAGCAATGAAGGTCAGAGGGGCCACTGGTCAGCAGAAGAGACTGACTCTATGATTCAGATATTGTTCAGAGATCCCCTGACCAGAGAAGGGATTTAGAGTACCAAGGCTGTCTAGTCTTGATTCCACCTCGAGGCTCTTTCTTTCACCACTCTGCACTTCCTGTCTCTTTATCTCATGAATACCCAGGCTGCATAGTCTTGATTCCACCTCATGACTCTTTCTTTCACCGCCTACAAATAAAATCAGCCAATGAGGGAAAGAGGTTCTTTGACAGGACCTCATGATACAGCCTTAAACCCTTGCTCAAGGTACCCATCATGTCTCCCTTGCTTTGAATGCAGCTGCTTTTCCCAAAAAAGAAGACAAGAAGAGAGTCATGAAACAAAGCATGGACAGTGCCTGCTCTAACTGGGCAAATATTCCCCAGAGCAGACCTGGCAACCTTCAAGCCCACTGCAGGGCGGGTGGCGAAGTTGTCTCAGAGTGGATACACTCAAATGAATATTCAGTCCATGGCCTCTCTGCTCAAGGTGTTGGCTGGCGCGCCGGTGAGGGTCTGCTCAGATCCTCACTGTTGTGCTATCCAAAGAGGGTGGTGGGGTTGGATGAAAAAAAAAAAGTACCTTCTTCTTCTTGGCAGCCGAGCATGAGCTGCATGAGCAGCGTCGTGATTGGTCTGAGCAGCCTGTTTGGCGGCTCAGGCAGTACCTGGGAGGCTGGGCATGTTCTCCACTCTACTGTGCAACACAGCTCAGTGGAGAGCATGCTCAGAAGCCGTCACAGAAGTACCGACGGAGAGAGCGGTGCTTACCGCGTTCCCTGAGCCGTTGCCAGGCGAGGCGAGGCCTGGAACTCCAATAACTTGGAGACATCACAAGGACGACCACAAAGGGTCTAGACCACACCTATATCATCAGGTGATCTTTTTCCTTGTCATAAGATGTCATAAACACAGTCATAATTTTAGAATTTTTCACTTCTGGTGTTTCACTTTCGTTTTGCAGTAGCATTTTTCATATGTCTAGGTCCTGATGAAGGCAATGGACATAACGGTCCAATTTTGCCGAAACATGTCGACCACTCTATCAATCTGGGTAGTTATTTGTTAAAACTACCTTTGCTGCTCTTTTAACATTGGTGGAGCAAGCAATACACAGAATAAAATTTATAGTTGCTTCCTCAACCAATTTTATCCTTATCCCCACTATCACTCACTATTCTTTGCACTGCAAACCAGTCACACATATATCTACATAGGAACATTACCAACACTAAGACCAGCCTGGTCACCACTAGGTTTGGAGGTTATAACATCTAACCTTCAATGTCTACTGGTGTTGTTCCAAGTAATTGGTCTACAAGATATCCCAAATGATGAAGGGCGGTTCCGTGTGGTGACTGATGGCTATTCCTTGTTGGTCATTTTACTACTCAAGGTATCCCCTGGTTATATGTACTGTGCATTTAACCAAATGTAGGATGATATAGGCAACACAGGTAGAATGTTTCATACATAGACACCTTACTATAGACCCATTGACACTTTTGTGTTGTGTATTTGAGCATGCCAAGTGTGCATGACTGTTTGCCCGGCCCCAGAGGGCTGGCCAAGCCGTCATGCGCACTTCGGGAGGGAGTGCAAACCACTCCTGCTCCCTCTGACGGCGGCGAGCCCAGCCCCGCCAGACCTGGCTGGGGCGCAAAGAAAAATTATATGATAATAACTTCTTGTTATTATGATTTTACTTGTATTTTCCATTGCTCAACAAGCAGTAGGGCGACGCTTCTCTGCCTTAGCGGATTTGCCGCCACTGCTAACCGATGCCAGTCCAGGCTGCTCGCACAGGTGGCAGCGAGCACCCACATAAAACTTGCATTTTCATGGAAGGCGACCCTGGCGTAGTCAGTCCCTGGTTTCTAGGACACTTTTCACACACTCTGGTGCGACTGACCACCCCAGGGACAACGGTTTTGAAGGAGGTGAGGAATTTACCTCACTGTGCCCTCAGTCTTAGCCAGCCTCTCGTCGGATTGTGCCAGCGGGTGCTGGTTCTGATACACGTCCAGTAAAAATGCTTTTATAGTTATGTTGTTTATCCAAAAAAGCATAACTAAGCCTTTCTCAGAACTTTACCTCAATACATCCTAAAGGTATTACTATAAGATTTCAGCACATGCCTTAGGAAACCACATTTCTAAGACACGTCTAAAGATCTCCTCGAACATTAAATGCTGAAGGAAAAGGACCAGCTCTGTCTCCCAGCCCAGAAACAATGGTTAGTTACACACCCACCTCCCTGCTACCTAGTATATAACCAAAACAAAGTTAACAGCAGTATGGTATAGACCCACCCGCCTACCTGCCACCATAGGATATACAACAAAACAAAATGTTATTTATTGGTGCATAGTATTTATCATATATGCATTTTCTCTTTTTCTTTTCCATATATTCTGTATATTTATTCATATCATTCAAATTGTAAGTTATTATTAACTTTATTGTACTCATGGTGCAATTTTCTCAAAATGTCAATAAAAAATTATAACACAATAAAAAAACAAAGTTAACAACAGTTTAGTATCGGTCCAGGAGTCTTGCAGAAATTTGATATAATTGTAAATTATTCCCAGTCAAAGGAAGAGCGAGGGACTGAAATCTCTCTAACCCCAGAATCAGTCGACTTTTCACTGGTTGTTTCCCATTCATTATACGATAACACACACTCTCAGAATAAGGGCTAAGGCGCCCTCCCTCCCTGTGGGTAGGTCAGCCGCTCGCACCACTCTTCATAGCTGCATCATTACGGTTTGACGCAGGGTCACATAACACTAAAGTCAGCCTCTGCATGCTCCTGCCCTGCACCTCAGAGGCAGGCTTGTGCAAAATGCTTTTTCAGGGCATTTTCAAATCTCGGATCAAAATACAGCTTAGTTGTTTATTGACAAATCACTGATTCATTGTTTCGGCACAGGGCACAGAATTACATTTCACTGAAATGCATATTTTAGAATATCTGAAGAAAGCACTCCTTTATATCTCCATCATCAGTAAATATAGCATGTAAATGTTTAATCAACTCAGATATTGATTTTTCCTAAGATGCATTACTCTCTTCTCTAAGAGCTTCCCCTGATAATGTTTGGTCAGCCTTACTCTTCGCCTCCTTCTTAAGACCTGTCCAGACCTCCTGGGGAGAGCACATGATGACCGCCACAGAGCCAAGCCCGCCTGGGTGCTACGACACGTCACGCGAACCGCTTCTGGGGTGAAGGGGCATCTGAGCACCAAACACACCTCTGCAGGGCACCTTTTCTAGGCCAAATGCACAGCAAGGATAAAAGTAAAGCGTGCTCCTCGTTCACCAGTGAAATATGCAGTGCAATGTGCAGTGCAACAGAGATCCGCTCTCCCCTGCTTCTATTCAGCGTCTCCCTTGCAGTGCAACAGAGATCCGCTCTCTACTGCTTCTCTTCGGCGCGTCTCCCTTGCAGTGCAACAGAGATCCGTTCTCCTCTGCTTCTCTTTGGCGTCTCCCTTGCAGTGCAACAGAGATCCACTCTCCCCTGCTTCTGTTCGGCGTCTCCCTTGCAGTGCAACAGAGATCCGCTCTCTACTGCTTCTCTTCGGCGCGTCTCCCTTGCAGTGCAACAGAGATCCGCTCTCCCCTGCTTCTCTTCGGCGTCTCCCTTGCAGTGCAACAGAGATCCACTCTCCCCTGCTTCTGTTCGGCGTCTCCCTTGCAGAGCAACAGAGATCCGCTCTCCCCTGCTTCTCTTCGGCGTCTCCCTTGCAGTGCAACAGAGATCCGCTCTCCCCTGCTTCTCTTCGGCGTCTCCCTTGCAGTGCAACAGAGATCCGCTCTCTACTGCTTCTCTTCGGCGCGTCTCCCTTGCAGTGCAACAGAGATCCGTTCTCCTCTGCTTCTCTTCGGCGTCTCCCTTGCAGTGCAACAGAGATCCGCTCTCCCCTGCTTCTATTCAGCGTCTCCCTTGCAGTGCAACAGAGATCCGCTCTCTACTGCTTCTCTTCGGCGCGTCTCCCTTGCAGTGCAACAGAGATCCGTTCTCCTCTGCTTCTCTTTGGCGTCTCCCTTGCAGTGCAACAGAGATCCAGTCTCTCCTGCTTCTCTTCGGCGCGTCTCCCTTGCAGTGCAACAGAGATCCGCTCTCCCCTGCTTCTCTTCGGCGTCTCCCTTGCAGTGCAACAGAGATCCACTCTCCCCTGCTTCTGTTCGGCGTCTCCCTTGCAGAGCAACAGACATCCGCTCTCCCCTGCTTCTCTTCGGCGTCTCCCTTGCAGTGCAACAGAGATCCGCTCTCCCCTGCTTCTCTTCGGCGTCTCCCTTGCAGTGCAACAGAGATCCGTTCTCCTCTGCTTCTCTTCGGCATCTCCCTTGCAGTGCAACAGAGATCCGCTCTCCCCTGCTTCTATTCAGCGTCTCCCTTGCAGTGCAACAGAGATCCGCTCTCTACTGCTTCTCTTCGGCGTCTCCCTTGCAGTGCAACAGAGATCCGTTCTCCTCTGCTTCTCTTCGGCGTCTCCCTTGCAGTGCAACAGAGATCCAGTCTCTCCTGCTTCTCTTCGGCGCGTCTCCCTTGCAGTGCAACAGAGATCCGTTCTCCTCTGCTTCTCTTCGGCATCTCCCTTGCAGTGCAACAGAGATCCGCTCTCCCCTGCTTCTATTCAGCGTCTCCCTTGCAGTGCAACAGAGATCCGTTCTCCTCTGCTTCTCTTCGGCGCGTCTCCCTTGCAGTGCAACAGAGATCCGTTCTCCTCTGCTTCTCTTCGGCATCTCCCTTGCAGTGCAACAGAGATCCGCTCTCCCCTGCTTCTATTCAGCGTCTCCCTTGCAGTGCAACAGAGATCCGCTCTCTACTGCTTCTCTTCGGCGTCTCCCTTGCAGTGCAACAGAGATCCGTTCTCCTCTGCTTCTCTTCGGCGTCTCCCTTGCAGTGCAACAGAGATCCAGTCTCTCCTGCTTCTCTTCGGCGCGTCTCCCTTGCAGTGCAACAGAGATCCGCTCTCCCCTGCTTCTCTTCGGCGTCTCCCTTGCAGAGCAACAGAGATCCGCTCTCCCCTGCTTCTCTTCGGTGTCTCCCTTGCAGTGCAACAGAGATCCGCTCTCCCCTGCTTCTCTTCGGCGTCTCCCTTGCAGTGCAACAGAGATCTGCTCTCCCCTGCTTCTCTTTGGCGTCTCCCTTGCACTGCAACAGAGATCCGCTCTCCCCTGCTTCTCTTCGGCGTCTCCCTTGCAGAGCAACAGAGATCCACTCTACCCCGCTTCTCTTCGGCGTCTCCCTTGCAGTGCAACAGAGATACGCTCTCCCCTGCTTCTCTTCGGCGTCTCCCTTGCAGAGCAACAGAGATCCGCTCTCCCCTGCTTCTCTTCGGCGTCTCCCTTGCAGAGAAACAGAGATCCGCTCTCCCCTGCTTCTCTTCGGCGTCTCCCTCCCAGTGCAACAGAGATCCGCTCTCCCCTGCTTCTCTTCGGCATTTACCTTGCAGTGCAAGGGATCCACTCTCCCCTGCTTCTATTCAGTGTCTCCCTTGCAGTGCAACAGAGATCCACCTTCCTCAGCTTCTCTTCGGCGTGTCCCTTGCTGTGCAATAGAGATCCATTATCCCCTGCTTCTCTTTGGCATCTCCCTTGCAGTGCAAGGGATTAACTCTCCCCTGCTTCTATTCAGCGTCTCCCTTGCAGTGCAACAGAGCTCCGCTCTCCCCTGTTTCTCTTTGGCGTCTCCCTTGCAGTGCCATACTGATCCACTCTCCCCTGCTTCTCTTCTGCGTCTCCCTTGCTGTGCAATAGAGATCCACTCTCCCCTGCTTCTCTTCAGCATCTCCCTTGCAGTGCAATTGAGATCGGTTCTTCCCTGCGTCTCCCTTGCAGTGCAATAGAGATCCACTCTCCCCTTCTTCTCTTCTGCATCTTCCTTGCAGTGCAACAGAGAACCGCTCAGCCCTGCTTCTCTTCGGCGTCTCCCTAACAGTGAAACAGAACTTTGTTCTCCACTGCTTCTCTTCAGCGTCTCTCTTGCAGTGCAACAGAGCTCCGCTCTTCTCTGCTTCTTTTTGGTGTCTCCCTCGCAGTGCAACAGAGATACGCTCTCCCCTGCTTCTCTTCGGCGTATCCCTTGCAGTGCAATAGACATCTGCTCTCCCCTGCTTCTCTTCTCCATCTACCTCCAGGTGCAACAGAGAACCACTCTCCCCTGCTTCTCTTCAGCATCTCCCGTGCAGGTCAATAGAGATCCACTATCCCCTGCTTCTCTTTGGCGTCTCCCTTGCAGTGCAATAGAGATCCACTCTCCCCTGCTTCTCTTCGGTGTCGACCTCACAGTGCACAGAGATCCACTCTCCCCTGCTTCTCTTTGGCGTCCAACTCGCATCGCAACAGAAATCCAATCTCCCTGCTTCTCTTCGGCATCTACCTCGCAGTGCAAGAGAGATCCACCGTCCCCTGCTTCTCTTTGCCATCTTCCTTGCAGGGCAACAGAGATCTACTCTTCCCTGCTTCTCTTTGGCATCTACCACGCAGGTCAACAGAGATCCACCATCCCCTGCTTCTCTTCGACATCTACCTCACAGCGCAACAGAGGTCCACTCTCCCCTGCTTATCTTCGACATCTACCTCACAGCGCAACAGAGGTCCACTCTCCCCTGCTTATCTTCGGTGTCGGCCTTGCCCGAGGTAGGCCGGATGTGTCTCCGCCAAGGTCGGGGGACACTCGAGGGGATTTCAATTTCGGGTCCAAGCGAATATTGCGCTGCGTTATGATGAAATTCGGTACAGGGGTTTGGGCAGACAGGCCATAGTACCATCTGTCTGCTGCATACAGTCAGTAACTGACCTTGGCTGAGACACGTCCGGCCTACCTAGGGCTGTCACCATCCCTCCCAGACACATTGTCCTGATGAAGACCCGGCGTGACCACCAACCGGGACACATTTAGGGTTGAAACGTCGACGCTTACTCAAGGCCCAGACTAACCAAGACTCCACACAACGAAAGAAAGGAGTCGCTGGTGTGAAAGCATTATCTGGCCTATCCACCACTTGTACATAGAAACCACAACCACCTTGTATATACTGTACACTTGTAGAGCACTGAGCACTTATGTCACAAAATCACCCCATATGCATGTAATTATCTCATGTTGACAGCTTCTGTTTACTGTGATTATCTATGAATGAATCAATTCTGATAAAAAATAACCAGTACAAAGCTGGCTCTTTTTACCAACATTAAAGTGAAAGTGCCGTATGGGGCGCTTACAAACAAAAATGTTGGAGAAAAAAAATGCAACCATGTTTGGGCCGCAAACAACAAACTAAAGGCTCAGCCACCAATACATCAGCGTGGGGTGCCGTGCTATGAAAAAAAATAAAGTGTTGGGGGAAGAGCGTGTGCATCAGGCAGGAGAAAAACATTTAACCAAATAGGGCTCGGGGGCTGCAAATAAAGCCTACCGAGTAACAACACATGTAACAGGGGGTGTCCTGATGGGAGGTTATAAAATGAGACAAGGCGGTACTAAGGAGGGACTGCTAAGCCTATTGACCAATGAAAAGCCACAGTTTCCAAAGGAAAATGACACAAGCCAATGAAAAATATGGGCGGAGAGTGGGCGGAGCTTCAAATCCATACTTAATAAAAGCATGCCTCGCAGAGCAGCACAAGCTCTGCCCAGGTTTGACCTAAACAGTGCGCGACCTCAAGAGTTTCTTCAGACTGTGTCTATACTCACCCCCTAATGTAGGACAGTCACTTTGTTCCCTATAGACATTTCCCACTCCCTCACCAGGAGCGGCCCATGCAGGTAAGAGCGGTGGGGTGAGGTGCGGGAATTCGACAGACGACAACAAGGGAAAATTAATTATTTATTTCATTTCCCCCCAACGTTGTCTGTCCAATCCCCCCACCCTGCCTCACTGCTTTACCTACATGGTCCGCTCCTGTCTTCAACAGCCATGAAGTCAGGTTCACATTTCGAGGTTCTGACGAGATCTTTACCTGTTACTTTGTAAAATGCATACACGTAAGATGGAAACAAAACAATCAGATAATTTAGGGTAAAGCATGAAACAAGCAAAAGGCTTCAGCTACAAATCCTAACCTACAATGGTAATGTTGTTGTTTGTCTTGCTTCATTGAAGTCAGGGACTCTGAAATATTCTAGTGGTGTGTCCCTGTGGTGACCCCTCCACTCCCTTCAGATGCATTCCTCTCCCCTTACAGGATGCACCCACACACAGAGTCCTCTGTACAATCAAAGCAGACTTGTATCTGAGAAGCAATGTCCACTACATCAAGTCACTTTACCTCTTGAAAAACAGAAGGATCTCTTCCAGAGCCTTCTAATTGGGAACAAGTGCTTGCAGTCAGATGATAGCCGCAGTCGATAGACCTGGTGGCTTCACACTTTCCATGCCAATACTCTTGGAGGCAGCTCCTGTTTCATTGCTTTAAAAAAGGTGCCCAGGTAACAGGCCAAGAACAGTCGGACATGTGAGAGCCACTTTTGGACAGGAAATAGACTCTGGTGATAGGAAAGAACATGAACGTGGGTACTATGTGTCTCCTTGTGTAACAGACACCCACTGGCACCTCTCAACACCTGCTTTGTGATTCCAGACACTTCTATCATGAGCTCAAGAGACAAGCTGCAATGCAATGCCGTCCCTATCACGTTACTTTCGCGCTTGGGAATAATTGGGCCATTATGTGTGCTTTGACTGGAAGCTGTTTCTGGCGAGTGAGAAAGAATTGACATCACTTTTTAATAGCAACACAAAAAGATGATGGACGGAATGCTGAACATTGTCAAATAGTCACACTCAGTCACGGATCTGGGTAAAATCCATTGTTTTGCTCACCACGTCACCCCAGTTTGGACCCCGCAATTTGCAAATCAGTCTTGTCCCTGCTCCCCATTGGAACAGTCCAGCCCAAACTACCAGGCCAGGTCCTCCGTGGACCGAAAACAAGCATCCTGGGACTGGTTTCGGTGTATCACCCCTCATCAGCCAGGCTAGCTTGAATCCAGTGGAAGAGGGAGCACGGGGCCCACGTCTAGGCATACCCTTCCCACTTAGGGTGGCTTTTTAATAGACAGCCAATTACACCTTTCACTGCCACATGTGCTATTTTACCTGGCCTTGCAGTTAAAACTCGCCGATGCTGAGGCCTTCTGAAGAAACTGTGTGAGTTCCTGGCAGGCTGGCAGGGCCCAGTTAGAGTCAGTCGCATGCCAGGTCCGGGCCTTCCCAGCCTGTCAATCAGAGTCACAGTGTCCCTATAAGCCACTCAGTCCCTTGAGCGTCAGATGATAGGCCGCATACAGTATATCAGGTTGCCCTGCCTCTGAGAGACAAGTTAACAATTAGCCAAGGCCTGATGAGAAGCAGATTCAGGCCAACAAAAAAGAGTTTAACTCAGCTGCCCTGTGTCATCTTTCAGCCATGCCAAGCAGGTAACAGACACCCGCGGGTAGCACCCACCACCACCCTCCATCTTCCATTACAGGTAAAAGTGGCTGGGTCTGCCTAAACAACAGCTTCAGAGCTCGGGCTCCTGCGAGTGATGAGACTAGCTCCCCAGAGCAGTTTCTGCAGCCTACAGCTCACAAATAAATCATTAAATGTTTTTTTTAACAGCAAACACTAATTCACATTGACCTTTGTATGACCCCATTGGAAGTCAGGAGCCCTGAGGTATGCACCCAGCAGAGTAAGAATAGTAAATTAGCCCCCAGCCACTTTTCAGCGTGACCCCATTAGGAGTCATGAGCCGTGATGTATGCACCCAGCAGAGTAAGAATAGTAATTTTGCCCCCAGTAACTTTGCAGCATGCCCCCATTGGAAGTCATCAGCCCTGAGGTATGCACCCAGCAGAGTAAGAATAATAAATTAGCCCCCAGCCACTTTTCAGCGTGACCCCATTGGGAGTCATGAGCCGTGATGTATGCACCCAGCAGAGTAAGAATAGTAATTTTGCCCCCAGTAACTTTGCAGCATGACCCCATTGGAAGTCATCAGCCCTGAGGTATGCACCCAGCAGAGTAAGAATAATAAATTAGCCCCCAGCCACTTTTCAGCATGACCCCATTGGAAGTCATGAGCCCTGAGGTATGCACCCAGCAGAGTAAGAATAGTAAATTAGCCCCCAGCCACTTTTCAGCATGACCCCATTGGAAGTCATGAGCCCTGAGGTATGCACCCAGCAGAGTAAGAATAGTAATTTTGCCCCAAGCCACTTTTCAGCATGACCCCATTGGAAGTCATGAGCCCTGAGGTATGCACCCAGCAGAGTAAGAATAGTAAATTAGCCCCCAGACACTTTCCAGCATGACCCCATTGGAAGTCATGAGCCCTGAGGTATGCACCCAGCAGAGTAAGAATAGTAATTTTGCCCCAAGCCACTTTTCAGCATGACCCCATTGGAAGTCATGAGCCCTGAGGTATGCACCCAGCAGAGTAAGAATAGTAAATGAGCCCCCAGCCACTTTTCAGCATGACCCCATTGGAAGTCATGAGCCCTGAGGTATGCACCCAGCAGAGTAAGAATAATAAATTAGCCCCCAGCCACTTTTCAGCATGACCCCATTGGAAGTCATGAGCCCTGAGGTATGCACCCAGCAGAGTAAGAATAGTAAATGAGCCCCCAGCCACTTTTCAGCATGACCCCATTGGAAGTCATGAGCCCTGAGGTATGCACCCAGCAGAGTAAGAATAGTAAATGAGCCCCCAGCCACTTTTCAGCATGACCCCATTGGAAGTCATGAGCCCTGAGGTATGCACCCAGCAGAGTAAGAATAGTAAATTAGCCCCCAGCCACTTTTCAGCGTGACCCCATTAGGAGTCATGAGCCGTGATGTATGCACCCAGCAGAGTAAGAATAGTAATTTTGCCCCCAGTAACTTTGCAGCATGACCCCATTGGAAGTCATCAGCCCTGAGGTATGCACCCAGCAGAGTAAGAATAATAAATTAGCCCCCAGCCACTTTTCAGCATGACCCCATTGGAAGTCATGAGCCCTGAGGTATGCACCCAGCAGAGTAAGAATAGTAAATGAGCCCCCAGCCACTTTTCAGCATGACCCCATTGGAAGTCATGAGCCCTGAGGTATGCACCCAGCAGAGTAAGAATAGTAAATTAGCCCCCAGCCACTTTTCAGCATGACCCCATTGGAAGTCATGAGCCCTGAGGTATGCACCCAGCAGAGTAAGAATAGTAAATGAGCCCCCAGCCACTTTTCAGCATGACCCCATTGGAAGTCATGAGCCCTGAGGTATGCACCCAGCAGAGTAAGAATAGTAAATTAGCCCCCAGCCACTTTTCAGCATGACCCCATTGGAAGTCATGAGCCCTGAGGTATGCACCCAGCAGAGTAAGAATAGTAAATGAGCCCCCAGCCACTTTTCAGCATGACCCCATTGGAAGTCATGAGCCCTGAGGTATGCACCCAGCAGAGTAAGAATAGTAAATTAGCCCCCAGCCACTTGTCAGCATGACCCCATTGGAAGTCATGAGCCCTGAGGTATGCACCCAGCAGAGTAAGAATAGTAATTTTGCCCCAAGCCACTTTTCAGCATGACCCCATTGGAAGTCATGAGCCCTGAGGTATGCACCCAGCAGAGTAAGAATAGTAAATTAGCCCCCAGCCACTTTTCAGCATGACCCCATTGGAAGTCATGAGCCCTGAGATATGCACCCAGCAGAGTAAGAATAGTAAATGAGCCCCCAGCCACTTTTCAGCATGACCCCATTGGAAGTCATGAGCCCTGAGGTATGCACCCAGCAGAGTAAGAATAGTAAATTAGCCCCCAGCCACTTGTCAGCATGACCCCATTGGAAGTCATGAGCCCTGAGGTATGCACCCAGCAGAGTAAGAATAGTAAATTAGCCCCCAGCCACTTTTCAGCATGACCCCATTGGAAGTCATGAGCGCCACTGATAACAAACTCCCATTGACTGGAGCGCCTTCTTGAGTTTTCCGAACAAACATTTATTCTCAGGTTCAAAACCAGATGTCTGACCATCGCCACCATCAACACCCTATGCACCTACTCTTGCGCGCTGAGCTGTGTGCCTTATGCACATTGGGGGGGGGGGTAGCCACATACCCAATTTCCTTAAATAAAGAGGCACAAAGAAGAGAGCAAGCAGTCTGATACAATCCAATTTAACAACAGCAAATATGTGAACCAACAAACAACGCTGCCTGTTGCCCCCAAACACTGCAAGGTACAAAGCACGGTGACCTGTCTGCACGCGCCACACTCTGTCTTGAAGAAAAACAACAATTCGCTACTGCATGACAATGGTACGAGCAAGAAGATCATTTTCTGACCCACCCAGGCCAGAATCGATGTATTAGTTCAAAAACTCTAAACCCCTCTTGTCCACCAGGTTATACCTCTCAGCCTCAAAATCTCAAGATGAGTCACCAGGAAAAGTTTACAACCAAGCAGACCCACAATCAAAACTACAACAGTAATATGGCCTGAGGAAAAGTGGTGTATCATAAGCATCTTAAGCACATACTCCCTGCCCTTGGCCACCGCAGTGAGGCACTGGCGCGTATTAGCACAAGAGACGCAACAGCAGAGCGGGACTTACCCCAGGGTGGTCATGGTGACGATTGTGTACCAGAACGCGGCAGGGATGCTGGTGAAGTTGGTTTTGCTGGTGCCCTTCTCAGCATAGAACATGACGGTGGCGAAGATGATGATGGCCATGGTGAGGGAGAACAAGAGGAAGCCCAGCTCGGAAGCGCAGCTCTTGAGGGTGTATCCCAAAATCCGGAGACCCTGGGAGTGGCGGGAGAATTTAAAGATCCGGAAGACCCGGAAGACTCGGAGGGTGACGAAGGCCCCGCTGACATCCTCATTCTCCGGCATGACCAGCCCAATGTAGTAGGGCATGATGGCCACCACGTCGATGATGCTCATGACGCTGCGCATGAACTTGCAGCGGCTGGGGGCGGCGAAGAGTCTCATCAGGTACTCGAAGGTGAAGATGAGGACGCAGGCCGTGTCCATGCAGAAGAAGGCCAGTTGGAACTTCTCCCCACAGGGGAGCTCCCTGATGTGCCCAGGAGGTGGTCGGCAGGGCACGGTCTCCACCACGTTGGCAATGACCGAGACGGCGATGAAGAAGCCGGTCACGTAGTAGAAGACCAGAGCCATGGTGCTGGTGTGTGGGTTCTCGAAGGCCCGCCAGAGCCGCTGGCGGAAGGTGCTGTCGGGAGGCAGCGGGCAGTCGGTGGCCATCTCGGCCTCAGTGTCCTCCGCCAGCCTCTCGGCGTTCTCCTTCTTCCTGTCCCTGTACTCCTCCAGGCAGCAGTCCCCGATGATCTCGGGGATGATGCCGTAGAAGGAGAGCTCCTCGTCGAAGGCCTGGATGCACTCATGCCGAGGGTAGTGGAGCTTGCCCGTCCGGTAGAAGTTCAGGATGTGCCGGAACATCTCAGGGTCCCGGTCAAAGAAATACTCCTGGGTGTCCTCGTTGAAAAAGAACTCCTTCTCAGAGCTGCCCAGCAAGGTGTCCGGGTACCTGTCGAGCGTGTTCTTCCAGGTCTGGAATTTCCTACCGCTGACGTTGACCACCAGGATCTCGTCGCTACGCCTCTTGTTGTCGCTGGGCGGCTTGGGCATCGGCCTCTTGGCCAAGGGCAGCCAACCCACGGCGGCCGCCCTTGCGAAAGGGAGCCACGTCGCCACTCCGGCTGCCATGCTTGCGGGTTTATCTGAGCAGCACTAGCCAAGACACTCGGGCACCGTCCCTGCGCCTCCGCATCAAACCTCAAGCGCCACGCAAGTCCAAGGGCGACATACGTAGGCATGCATCTACGGAGGGGGGCAATAGGGGCAGCCCTCGCTTGAGCCCACAGATTCTCCGGGCACCTCACACGGATCGAAGGGCGGCGGTCAACATACTGGCTGAAGGCGCGGCCATTCCAAACAGAACAAGGGCCGCTCTGGGACCATGGGAAGGCCGGCGCGGGCTTCAGCCCAAGCCTCTCCAGGGCTGGACGGCTGTGTCGTTAGCACCGACCCTTCACACGCGTGCTCGCTCCCGCAGGGCCTTGCTTCGACTTTTACATCAAGCCTGGGTGTTGCTTTTTTCCCCTGAAAGTTGCAAGATGGACAGATTTTTGCCCCTCCTCCAGTTCCTTCAACCTTGGTCTCTTCCAGTCTCTCCCCCCCCAGTCCTTATGAATGCAAGAAGTGTTTCAATTAATTCTCAGGCGAGGAGCGCGTACATCCTCTCGGTGTCCCGGATGACAGCCTCTCTGCAGAGAAAAAAAGATGAGAGAAGAGGGGGGGTCAGTGGAAGTGGTGCAAGGAGGGGGGGGGGGTGAGGGCGAGCTGCCTTCAAAGGCTTCTTGGAAGGAGCCGGGCCCCCCTCTCGCCGCCCGGCTCAGAGCAATCAACACGCATTACACACTTGTATCAAACACACGCGGAAGGCTGGGGGTACCTGGCCCTCCGCACACAGACACGCGCGCGCGGCTGCTCCAAAAACAAAACTAAAAGAACCTTTCACAGCAGTTAAAACTGTAAAAAATAATGATTCTGCTTCACCGATCTAAAGCAATGAGACGAGAACGAATCGGGTCAAACAATTTAAAGATAAATCTATTTTTAAAAAATGATTCAGCGCCTTTTGAAAATATAATTTAAAAGCTGCTTCTGAAAATGAAAAATAACGGCTAACTGCATCCTTTAACGACTAACATTAAACAAAAAAAACAATGGCACTGAAAATAGAAAATTAAGCGTATGCTTTCACGCTCCTTTAAAAGCAGACACGTAAGCAAGAAAAAATATTCACACCTTCTGAAAAAGGAATTAATATCTATATATATATATATATATATATATATATATATATATATATATATATATATATATATATATATATATATATACATATACATATATGCATATACATATATGCATATATATACATATATATATATATATATATATATATATATATATATATATATATATATATATATATATATATATATATATATATGTCGCAGCTTGATGCAATGAAATATCTCACCGTTTAAAAATAGATGAAGTCACATATTTAAAAATAGAAATGAGAAAAAAATCAGACTTTTTATAAATGGAAATGAATAAA
Organism: Lissotriton helveticus; assembly: GCF_964261635.1. NCBI lineage: Eukaryota > Metazoa > Chordata > Amphibia > Caudata > Salamandridae > Lissotriton > Lissotriton helveticus. The sequence goes on from NC_136071.1 coordinate 31,072,138, forward strand.
TAGAAATAAAAAAAAATGAAAAACCAAGGAAACTGAAGTATAACGTAGGCGAGTGGAAAGCGTGCAGAGGGGGTTGGGGAGCTTCGCAGCGCTTCAACACATGGATACCAATGAAGCCCCCCCACCCCCGCCCCTTTCATGTGGCGCACTGCCCACGCGGCTGCCGGTGCCCCCGCCCCCCCAGGCAGCAGCGGATAATTATGCGGACTTCTGCATCGCACAGGCAGGCGCGGGGAGGCGGCAGGTTTACCGGCCCCAGACACTCGCACAGCCACTGGTGCCTGCTCTGCCCCCCCCCCCCCCCCCCGGGCCCTCTGGCTGGTCCCCGGTGCCCAAGCCATGCCAGCTCCGGGCGCGGGCATCCGTCACTCACACGGCCTCATGCCACCCCTCGTTAACCAGCAATGAAGCGGCCTGGAGCGGGGGGAAAGCAGTGAGTGTGCGTGAGTGTGTGCGTGAGAGTGTTTGTGCGTGAGTGTGCGTGAGTGTGTGCGTGAGTGCGTGTGTGCGTGACAGTGCATGTGTGGGGGGGGGGGGGCAGAGGAACCTGCAGAGGAAGCGCTATCTCTCCAAGCTGAAGCTAGCTCCTAGAGGCAGCCTCAAGGTGCTGAGTGCAGGCAGCACAGCTCTGCAGACTGAGGCATCTCTTCACAGGCAGAGGGGTGCATGTACAGGACCAGAGCAGGCAGCACAGCTCTGCAGACTGAGGCATCACTTCACAGGCAGAGGGGCGCACATACAGGCCCAGAGCAGGCAGCACAGCTCTGAGGACTGAGGCATCACTTCACAGGCAGAGGGGCGAACATACAGGCCCAGAGCAGGCAGCACAGCTCTGAGGACTGAGGCATCACTTCACAGGCAGAGGGGCGACATACCGGCCCAGAGCAGGCAGCACAGCTCTGAGGACTGAGGCATCACTTCACAGGCAGAGGGGCGAACATACAGGACCAGAGCAGGCAGCACAGCTCTGAGGACTGAGGCATCACTTCACAGGCAGAGGGGAGCACAAACAGGCCCAGAGCAGGCAGCACAGCTCTGCAGACTGAGGCATCACTTCACAGGCAGAGGGGAGCACATACAGGCCCAGAGCAGGCAGCACAGCTCTGAGGACTGAGGCTTCACTTCACAGGCAGAGGGGCGTGTATACAGGACCAGAGCAGGCAGCATAGCTCTGCAGACTGAGGCATCACTTCACAGGCAGAGGGGAGCACATACAGGCCCAGAGCAGGCAGAACAGCTCTGAGGACTGAGGCATCACTTCACAGGCAGAGGGGCGTGTATACAGGACCAGAGCAGGCAGCACAGGACTGCAGACTGAGGCATCACTTCACAGGCAGAGGGGCGCATATACAGGCCCAGAGCAGGCAGCACAGCTCTGCAGACTGAGGCATCACTTCACAGGCGGAGGGGCGCATATACAGGACCAGAGCAGGCAGCACAGCTCTGCAGACTGAGGCATCACTTCACAGGCAGAGGGGCGCATGTACAGGACCAGAGCAGGCAGCACAGCTCTGCAGACTGAGGCATCACTTCACAGGCAGAGGGGAGCATGTACAGGACCAGAGCAGGCAGTACAGCTCTGAAGACTGAGGCATCACCTCACAGGCAGAGGGGCGCATGCACAGGACCAGAGCAGGCAGCACAGCTCTGCAGACTGAGGCATCACTGCACAGGCAGTGGGGTGCACCTACAGGACCAGGGCAGGCAGCACAGCCCTGCAGACTGAGGCATCACTTTACAGGCAGAGGGGCTCATATACAGGCCCAGAGCAGGCTGCACAGCTCTGCAGACTGAGGCATCACTTCACAGGCGGAGGGGCGCATGTACAGGCCCAGAGCAGGCAGCACAGCTCTGCAGACTGGGGCATCACTTCACAGGCAGAGGGGTGCATATACAGGCCCAGAGCAGGCAGCACAGCTCTGCAGACTGGGGCATCACTTCACAGCCAGAGGGGCGCATATACAGGACCTGAGCAGGCAGCACCGCTCTGCAGACTAAGGCATCACTTCACAGGCAGCGCATATACAGGAACAGGGCAGGCAGCACAGCTCTGCAGACTGAGGCATCACTTCACAGGCAGAGGGGCGCATATACAGGCCCAGAGCAGGCAGCACAGCTCTGCAGACTGAGGCATCACTTCACAGGCAGAGGGGCGCATATACAGGCCCAGAGCTGGCAGCACAGCTCTGTGGACTGAGGCATCACTTCACAGGCAGAGGGGCGCATATACAGGCCCAGAGCAGGCAGCACAGCTCTGCAGACTGGGGCATCACTTCACAGGCAGAGGGGTGCATATACAGGCCCAGAGCAGGCAGCACAGCTCTGCAGACTGGGGCATCACTTCACAGGCAGAGGGGCGCATATACAGGACCTGAGCAGGCAGCACCGCTCTGCAGACTGAGGTATCACTTCACAGGCAGAGGGGCGCATATACAGGACCTGAGCAGGAAGCACCGCTCTGCAGACTGAGGCATCACTTCACAGGCGGAGGGGCACATATACAGGACCAGAGCAGGCAGTACAGCTCTGAAGACTGAGGCATCACCTCACAGGCAGAGGGGCGCATGCACAGGACCAGAGCAGGCAGCACAGCTCTGCAGACTGAGGCATCACTTCACAGGCAGTGCATGTACAGGACCAGAGCAGGCAGCTTAGCTCTGCAGACTGAGGCATCACTTCACAGGCAGCGCATATACAGGAACAGGGCAGGCAGCACAGCTCTGCAGACTGAGGCATCACTTCACAGGCAGAGGGGTGCATATACAGGCCCAGAGCAGGCAGCACAGCTCTGCAGACTGGGGCATCACTTCACAGGCAGAGGGGCGCATATACAGGCCCAGAGCAGGCAGCACAGCTCTGCAGACTCAGGCATCACTTCACAGGCAGCGCACATACAGGCCCAGAGCAGGCAGCACAGCTCTGAGGACTGAGGCATCACTTCACAGGCAGAGGGGTGCATATACAGGCCCAGGGCAGGCAGCACAGCTCTGCAGACTCAGGCATCACTTCACAGGCAGCGCACATACAGGCCCAGAGCAGGCAGCACAGCTCTGAGGACTGAGGCATCACTTCACAGGCAGAGGGGCGACATACAGGACCAGAGAAGGCAGCACAGATCTGCAGACTAAGGCATCACTTCACAGGCAGCGCATATACAGGAACAGGGCAGGCAGCACAGCTCTGCAGACTGAGGCATCACTTCACAGGCAGAGGGGCGCATATACAGGCCCAGGGCAGGCAGCACAGCTCTGCAGACTCAGGCATCACTTCACAGGCAGCGCACATACAGGCCCAGAGCAGGCAGCACAGCTCTGAGGACTGAGGCATCACTTCACAGGCAGAGGGGCGACATACAGGACCAGAGAAGGCAGCACAGCTCTGCAGACTGAGGCATCACTTCACAGGCAGAGGGGCGACATACAGGACCAGAGCAGGCAGCACAGCTCTGTGGACTGAGGCATCCCTTCAGAGGCAGAGGGGCGCATATACAGGCCCAGAGCAGGCAGCACAGCTCTACAGACTGAGGCACAACTTCACAGGCAGAGGGGAGCACGTACAAGACCAGAGCAGGCAGCACAGCTCTGCAGACTGAGGCATCACTTCACAGGCAGAGGGGCGCATATACAGGCCCAGAGCAGGCAGCACAGCTCTGCAGACTGAGGCATCTCTTCACAGGCAGGAAGTGACGCAGCCAGGACCCGTGCAGCCACCAGAGCCCTACAGACTAAAAGAAGCCTTTCACAAGCAGGCAGGTGGGTGCACAGGCCGTGGGCTCAGCACAGCTCGCATTCCGAGGGCTTCTGCACTGTAACCGGTGCTCATGTAAAGCGCTCCGATACCTTCGGGTCGATTTCGCGCTATAAAAATGCAACAATAAAAAGAAATCTCTGTGGACCGAGTCAGATTTCACAGCGACGCGGAGGCTTCGCTCCTGGAGGAGGGATCTGTGCGCTGGATCTTAATTTACAAACTGCGGGGTCAGAGGTGAAGGGAGACAGAGAGGGAGCAAGAAAGAGAGAAACAGAGGGAGCGAGAGAAGGGGAACAGGGGAGGCCAAGGTACACCAAGAGAGAGAAGGAAAGAGGGAGATAAAAGAGGAGGCCGTGGAAAGAGTGGGAGGGAATGATAGAGACCCCCAGATATCTGGGAGAGAAGTGAAAGAGGGCTGAAGAAGACAGGGGACGAGAAAGAGTAAAAGAGAGGGCAAAGAGAAATAAAAAGAGAAAATGGCGAGAATGTAGAGGAAGAGAGATAGGAAATGAAAGAAAGAATGATAAAGATAGGAAGAAAGGGAAGGGAAGAAAGGGAAGGGAATGGAAGAAAGGGAAGAGGAGGGAAGGGAAGGGAAGAAAGGGAACGGAAGAAAGGGAAGGGGAGGGAAGGGAAGGGAAGGGAAGAAAGGGAAGAGGAGGGAAGGGAAGGGAAGAAAGGGAACGGAAGAAAGGGAAGGGGAGGGAAGGGAAGGGAAGGGAAGAAAGGGAAGGGAAGAAAGGGAAGGGAAGAAAGGGAAGGAAGAAAGGGAAGGGGAGGGAAGGGAAGGGAAGGGAAGGGAAGAAAGGGAAGGGAAGGGAAGAAAGGGAAGGGAATGGAAGAAAGGGAAGGAAGAAAGGGAAGGGGAGGGAAGGGAAGGGAAGGGAAGGGAAGAAAGGGAAGGGAAGGGAAGAAAGGGAAGGGAAGAAAGGGAAGGGAATGGAAGGGAAGGGAAAGGAAGGGAAGGGAAGAGAAGGGAAGGGGAGGGAAGGGAAGTGAAGGGAAGGGAAGAAAGGGAAGGGAAGAAAGGGAAGGGAATGGAAGGGAAGGGAAAGGAAGGGAAGAGAAGGGAAGGGGAGGGAAGGGAAGTGAAGGGAAGGGAAGAAAGGGAAGGGAAGAAAGGGAAGGGAATGGAAGGGAAGGGAAGGGAAGGGAGTGGGTAAGAGGAGTGGAAATGCGAAGAGAACGACCATGAATGGGAAGTAGGAAACGGAAGGGATGGAGACATAAAAGGACAAGAGAAGCGTGGATGGAGAGCTGGGGAGAGGGGGGGAGTGGGGGGGAGGGGGAGAGGGAGAGACTGGAGAGAACTAGAAGAAATACAGATGGAAAGAGAGAACGAGGGGTGGGGAGAAACTCGAGGAGCTGTGGCGAGAGAGGATGCGGCCCGTGCACATGCAGCGGCGAAGGCGGAATAGACTGACTGCACCGAGTGAGCGCCGTGTGATGACTGAATACACACCTGCGCCAAAAAGAGAGGGCTTCAGGCATGCTTTTAGAAGCGGGGCCCCGAGGGCTGGAGAAAGGGAGGTGCGCGTTATGGGAGCAGACAGTGCTTTAATTGGGCCGGTGCTCTTTGGCACTGAGTACCTGCACTTCTTTATTTTGAGTGGGAGATGACCTGCACTTCTCAGCACGGGTGCAGTTCTTCTGATGGGACAGTGCCAGCACTTCTCAGAAGCAAGCAGGCGCTCTGCTACAGTCTACCTGCACTTCAGTGCTTTCACTTCCAGCACTGGTAACAGAGACAGGGGTGAGTGCTGTAGACAGGGTGCTCTGACTGTGATGGTGCAAGAGACAGGGATGAGTGCTGTAGACAGTGTGCTCTGACTGTGATGGTGCAAGAGACAGGGATGAGTGCTGTAGACAGTGTGCTCTGACTGTGATGGTAACAGAGACAGAGATGAGTGCTGTAGACAGAGTGCTCTGTGTGATGGTAACAGAGACAGAGGTGAGTGCTGTAGACAGAGTGCTCTGTGTGTGATGGTACAAGAGACAGAGGTGAGTGATGTAGACAGGGTGCTCTGTGAGATGGTAACAGAGACAGAGGTGAGTGCTGTAGACAGAGTGCTCTGTGTGTGATGGTACAAGAGACAGCGATGAGTGCTATAGACAGAGTGCTCTGTGTGTGATGGTACAAGAGACAGAGATGAGTGCTGTAGACAGTGTTCTCTGTGTATGATGGTACAAGAGACAGAGATGAGTGCTGTAGACAGAGTGCTCTGTGTGTGATGGTGCAAGAGACAGAGATGAGTGCTGTGGACAGGGTGCTCTCTGTGTGATGCTACAAGAGACAGAGGTGAGTGCTGTAGACAGAGTGCTCCGCGTGTGATGGTGCAAGAGACAGAGGTGAGTGCTGTAGACAGACTGCTCTGCGTGTGATGGTGCAAGAGACAGAGATGAGTGCTGTAGACAGAGTGCTCTGCGTGTGATGGTGCAAGAGACAGAGATGAGTGCAGTAGACAGAGTGCTCCGCGTGTGATGGTGCAAGAGACAGAGATGAGTGCTGTAGACAGAGTGCTCTGCGTGTGATGGTAACAGAGGCAGAGATGAGTGCTGTAGACAGAGTGCTCTGCGTGTGATGGTGCAAGTGACAGAGATGAGTGCTGTAGACAGAGTGCTCCACGTGTGATGGTGCAAGAGACAGAGATGAGTGCTGTAGACAGAGTGCTCTGCGTGTGATGGTAACAGAGGCAGAGATGAGTGCTGTAGACAGAGTGCTCCGCGTGTGATGGTGCAAGAGACAGAGATGAGTGCTGTAGACAGAGTGCTCTGCGTGTGATGGTAACAGAGGCAGAGATGAGTGCTGTAGACAGAGTGCTTGCGTGTGATGGTGCAAGAGACAGAGATGAGTGCTGTAGACAGAGTGCTCTGCGTGTGATGGTACAAGAGACATAGATGAGTGCTGTAGACAGAGTGCTCTGAGTATGATGGTGCACGAGACAGAGATGAGTGCTGTAGACAGAGTGCTCTGCGTGTGATGGTGCAAGAGACAGAGGTGAGTGCTGTAGACAGAGTGCTCTGCGTGTGATGGTACAAAGGGCAGAGATGAGTGCTGTAGACAGAGTGCTCTGTGTGATGGTAACAGAGACAGAGGTGAGTGCTGTAGACAGAGTGCTCTGTGTGTGATGGTACAAGAGACAGAGGTGAGTGATGTAGACAGGGTGCTCTGTGAGATGATAACAGAGACAGAGGTGAGTGCTGTAGACAGAGTTCTCTGTGTGTGATGGTACAAGAGACAGAGATGAGTGCTATAGACAGAGTGCTCTGTGTGTGATGGTACAAGAGACAGAGATGAGTGCTGTAGACAGTGTTCTCTGTGTATGATGGTACAAGAGACAGAGATGAGTGCTGTAGACAGAGTGCTCTGTGTGTGATGGTGCAAGAGACAGAGATGAGTGCTGTGGACAGGGTGCTCTCTGTGTGATGCTACAAGAGACAGAGGTGAGTGCTGTAGACAGAGTGCTCCGCGTGTGATGGTGCAAGAGACAGAGGTGAGTGCTGTAGACAGACTGCTCTGCGTGTGATGGTGCAAGAGACAGAGATGAGTGCTGTAGACAGAGTGCTCTGCGTGTGATGGTGCAAGAGACAGAGATGAGTGCTGTAGACAGAGTGCTCCGCGTGTGATGGTGCAAGAGACAGAGATGAGTGCTGTAGACAGAGTGCTCTGCGTGTGATGGTAACAGAGGCAGAGATGAGTGCTGTAGACAGAGTGCTCTGCGTGTGATGGTGCAAGTGACAGAGATGAGTGCTGTAGACAGAGTGCTCCACGTGTGATGGTGCAAGAGACAGAGATGAGTGCTGTAGACAGAGTGCTCTGCGTGTGATGGTAACAGAGGCAGAGATGAGTGCTGTAGACAGAGTGCTCCGCGTGTGATGGTGCAAGAGACAGAGATGAGTGCTGTAGACAGAGTGCTCTGCGTGTGATGGTAACAGAGGCAGAGATGAGTGCTGTAGACAGAGTGCTTGCGTGTGATGGTGCAAGAGACAGAGATGAGTGCTGTAGACAGAGTGCTCTGCGTGTGATGGTACAAGAGACAGAGATGAGTGCTGTAGACAGAGTGCTCTGAGTATGATGGTGCACGAGACAGAGATGAGTGCTGTAGACAGAGTGCTCTGCGTGTGATGGTGCAAGAGACAGAGGTGAGTGCTGTAGACAGAGTGCTCTGCGTGTGATGGTACAAAGGGCAGAGATGAGTGCTGTAGACAGAGTCTCTTTGTGTGATGTTACAAGAGACAACAATGAGTGCTGTAGACAGTGTGCTCTGTGTGTGATGGTAACAGAGGCAGAGATGAGTTCTGTAGACAGTGTGCTCTGTGTGTGATGGTACAAGAGGCAGAGGTGAGTGCTGTAGGCAGTAGTAGGCGGTAGTGGGCTCTGTGCGTGATGGTGAAACAGGCATGGATGAGTGCTGTAGACAGTGTGCTCTGACTGATGGTACAAGAGACAGAGGTGAGTGCTGTAGACAGTGCTCTGACCGTGATGGTACAAGAGGCAGAGTGAGTTTTGTGGGCTGGGCTTTGTGTGTGATGGTAACAGAGGCAGCGATGAGTGCTGTAGACAGTGTGCTCTGCGTGTGATGGTGCAAGAGACAGAGATGAGTGCTGTAGACAGAGTGCTCTGCGTGTGATGGTGCAAGAGATAGAGGTGAATGCTGTAGACAGAGTGCTCTGCGTGTGATGGTGCAAGAGACAGAGATGAGTGCTGTAGACAGAGTGCTCTGTGTGTGATGGTACAAGAGACAGAGATGAGTGCTGTAGACAGTGTTTTCTGTGTATGATGGTACAAGAGACAGAGATGAGTGCTGTAGACAGAGTGCTCTGTGTGTGATGGTGCAAGAGACAGAGATGAGTGCTGTAGACAGTGTTCTCTGTGTGTGATGGTACAAGAGGCAGAGATGAGTGCTGTAGACAGAGTGCTCTGTGTGTGATGGTGCAAGAGACAGAGATGAGTGCTATAGACAGAGTGCTCTGTGTGTGATGGTACAAGAGACAGAGATGAGTGCTGTAGACAGTGTTCTCTGTGTATGATGGTACAAGAGACAGAGATGAGTGCTGTAGACAGAGTGCTCTGTGTGTGATGGTGCAAGAGACAGAGATGAGTGCTGTAGACAGTGTTCTCTGTGTGTGATGGTACAAGAGGCAGAGATGAGTGCTGTAGACAGAGTGTTCTGTGTGTGATGGTGCAAGAGACAGAGATGAGTGCTGCAGACAGAGTGCTCTGTGTGTGATGGTGCAAGAGACAGAGATGAGTGCTGTAGACAGAGTGCTCTGTGTGTGATGGTGCAAGAGACAGAGATGAGTGCTGTAGACAGTGTGCTATGCGTGTGATGGTGCAAGAGACAGAGATGAGTGCTGTAGACAGAGTGCTCTGCTTGTGATGGTGCAAGAGACAGAGATGAGGGCTGTAGACAGAGTGCTCTGTGTGTGATGGTACAAGAGGCAGAGATGAGTGCTGTAGACAGAGTGCTCTGTGTGTGATGGTGCAAGAGACAGATATGAGTGCTGCAGACAGAGTGCTCTGTGTGTGATGGTGCAAGAGACAGAGATGAGTGCTGTAGACTGTGTGCTCTGCTTGTGATGGTGCAAGAGACAGAGATGAGACAGACATGAGTGCTGTAGACAGAGTGCTCTGTGTGTGATGGTGAAACAGGCACGTGTGAGTGCTGTAGACAGTGGGGTCTGCGCGTGATGGTGAAACAGGCACGGGTGAGTGCTGTAGACAGGGTGCTGTGAGGTACAAGAGACAGACAGTGAAGTCCACATGCGGGTAGCAGAGCCCGTGACACGTGCAGAGTGACCGTACTCCGTGCGTGATTGTGCCACAGCCGGGCGCGTGCTGTTGTGCGGTGTCTGTGCACCAGGGCGCACGAGGCGCGCGTGTTATGGCCACAGCTTTGCGCGTGAAAAGAGACACCGGCGGTCTGCAGGAGGACACCTCCCAGGAAAACGGTGAAAGGGACAGAGGGACGGGGAAGCTCTGTCTCTGGCAGTGAAAGAAAGACGGCGATGGACGGGGTGCAGAGACAGCTCTGTGCGTGACTGTGCGTGACTGCACACGGGCCATGCGCGTGCTGTGGAGGGGACCTGTGCGAGGTGGTACAAGGAGGAAAGTGCTGTGCAGAGGCGCATTTTGGCGAAACAGAGACAGCGGGGTGCGTGCGCATCACTCACACACAGACAGACAGACGTACCCCAGAAAGGACGCTCTCTCTGCATCGCCATGCGCCACGCTTCCAGCCACTCCGCCACCACCCCAGCCCCCCCTTCCTGGCCTTCCTAGCAGCCCCCCTCATGGCCAGACTCACCCCCACCAGCCGCGCTCCCAGGCACCACTGGCCCGGTACTGCCCTCAGCTCCCTCTCCCCCGGGCTCGGCCCCGGCGCCCCTGCGCCCTGTGCCGCTGCCCCGCTCCCCTAGGTCTGTCCCTCCGCACTCCCAGTCCAGCTCCAACAATGCCCCCCTCTCCAGACCCAGCGCCACTCACCCATCCACCCCCTGCCCCGCTCACCCCCACAGCCGCACTCCCCCGCACCGTGAGGCGCCACCCTTCGCTCCAGGCCCACCCCCAGACCCCTGACCCAGCCCCCCTCGCCCCGATTCTCTGCACCCGGCTCCTGTCATGCACAGCCAGCCTCCCCCCTCCACCCTCCCGGAGGGCTCCCCCGCACTGTGCCAGCTCCATCACACCTCTGCCCCACTCCCCACTTCTGCGCACCCCTGCTCCTGACCTGCACAGCCATTCTCCCCCTCCGCACCCCCGGAGCCCCCACCCCCGAGCATTCTCCACGCCCCCCCAGCGCTCCCCCACCCCCCCCCCAGGCCCCCCCTTACCGTCGCTCCTCATGCTGGTCGGGGGCCCCGGCTCTCCCCGCAGACGCACAGGTGCGGGCCAGCAACTTCGGAAGAAATGAAGAAAGCACAGAAAAATCCGCTGCACAAATAAACCAAGGGAGCCAAGAAAGGGCTTTCAGGCGCTATCCCCTCTGCTGCGGGGGCTCCTGGCCCGGCGGTGCGGTGCGGTGGATCCGCGCTCCCCTCTGTTGCGGGGCTCCTGTGGCACGGCGGTGCGGTGCGGTGGATCCCCGCTCCCCTCTGTTGCGGGGCTCCTGTGGTCCAGCCGGTGCGGTGGATCCGGGCTCCCCTCGCGGCCCCGGCTCTGGAGCACACTGGGCTGTGCAGAGGAGGGTCCCTCCCCGCCCCCCGTCTGCCGAGCGCACGCACCGCCACCCCTATTGCAAGAGAGAAAATGCCTTTAAATATTTAAGATCTGTCAGAGGGCGGGGGAGCGGCGGGGGCCGAGAGGCACATTCCGTCACACCGAGGGCTGCTGCCTCCGTCTGCAGGGAGGCACGGCGGCGGGACCCGCAGCAGCATCGCCAGCAGCACCCACAGCAGCAGCAGCAGCGTCCGAGCGACCACCTGAAGCGTCCTCGACACCTGCTGTATCAGCAGCACGACCACCGGTAGCAGCGCATCCACCTGCTGCATCAGGCAACCAGCAGCAGCAGCGCAACCACCACCAGCAGCAGCACCCACGGCTGCAGCATCACAACCACCAGCAGCCCACTAGCAGCTATCTCGCCTGCTGCATCACCACAACCACCAGCAGCAGCACCCTCGCCTGCTGCTGCACCACTAGCAGCAGCACCCTCGCCTGCTGCATCACAACCACCAGCAGCCCACCAGCAGCTATCTCGCATGCTGCATCACCACCAGCAGCAGCACCCTCGCCTGCTGCATCACAACAACCAGCAGCCCACCAGCAGCTATCTCGCCTGCTGCATCACCACAACCACCAGCAGCAGCACCCTCGCCTGCTGCATCACAACAACCACCGCCAGCCCACTAGCAGCTATCCCGCCTGCTGCATCAGCGCCACCACCACCAGCAGCACCCTCAACTGCTGCATCAGAGCATCCACCAGCAGCAGCACCCTCGCCTGCTGCATCACAACAACCACCACCAGCAGCACCCTCACCTGCTGCACCAGCACCAGCACCAGCACCACCACCAGCACCCTCGACCTGCTGCATCACAACAACCACCACCAGCAGCACCCTCACCTACTGCATCACCACAACCACCACCAGCAGCACCCTCACCTGCTGCATCACCACAAACACAGGCAGCAGCACCCTCGCCTGCTGCATCACCACAACCACCACCAGCAGCACCCTCACCTACTGCATCACTACAAACACAGCCAGCAGCACCTTCACCTACTGCATCCCTACAATCTTCACAAGTAGCACCCTCAACTGCTGTATCACTACCCGCAGCACCACTGCTAACTGCAGCAGCACCATCAGCATCACCCACCACAGCATCACAAGCACCTGCAGATTCACAACTACCACCGTCTGCATCATCACAACCATTGGCAGCAGCATCACACTCTGCTGCATCACCACAAACAACAGCAGCCCCACCTGCTGTATCATTACCACCTACAGCAGCATTAGCACCTGCTGCGCCAGTCACCTGGAGCACCACTGCCTTCTGCACCATCATCACCACTGCAGCACCGTCGCCTGTCGCATCATCACCACCTGAAGCACCATCGCCAACCACAGTATCATCAGTTGCATCATCACCAGCAGTATCACCGCCCGCCACAGCATCACAAGCACCTGCAGATTCACCACCACCTTCTGCACCATCACAAACAGCACCCCTATCTGCTGCAAAATTGCCACCTGCAGCACCATCGCTTACAGCATCAGCAGCCGCACCATCATCCACCACAGCTTCACAAGCACCTGCAGCGTCTTCACCACCAGCTTCTGCATGATCACAACCACCAATAGAAGCATCACCACCTGCTGATGTAGCACCACCACCTGCATCATCATTATCGTCCTCACCACCGGCAGCAGCATCACCGATAGCACCATCTGTGACATCAAAACCAGCAGGACCACCACTTGCAGCATTACCATCTGCCTCAGAATCACGGTTCGGTGTCTGATTCCACTTACTGTTCCTCTATCAGCACCAGGGCCCTTCTTTCCCGAAGTAGCTCCTGGCACTTTGTACATTTAATCATCAACAATAAACCACCTACAGCTTAATCACTACCCGCTGTCTCTTCACAACCAACAGCAGCACCACCACTTGCACCATTATCATCACTTTCACCATCTTCAGCTCTATCTGCAGTGGTCCTACTACCTAATGCAACATTAACAGCAGCATCACCATCTGCAGCATCATGAAAAACACAAGCAACATCACCACTATGGGTGGGCGGAATTTGAGTAGTCGCGCTACGCAAAGCTCCGCAAAACGGTAAAAAATCTCAGCGAGCACACAGAGTTCCACGGACACGCGGAATTGCTTGTTCCGCCCGTTCGCTATGCTTTTTTCCTGTTCGTGAACGCTGTTTGCGTGCTCGGGGGGGAAATATTTCACGAACATGCATTTTGAAAGCACGAACAAGCAAAAAATTCAGCGAAGCCACGGATCGTGGAATTTTTGGCAATTCCGCATTCTCCGCAGAACGCCAAATTACCCAAATTCTGCAAATTCCACGAGCGGATCGGAATTTACCACCCTCGCCTAATCACCACCACCTGCAGCCCATCACCCTTGGCACCACCACCTGCTGCATCGTCACCAGCAGGATCACTACGTGTCACACACCAGCAGCTTCATCATCACTCCCTGCGGCAGCATCACAACCATCAGCAGCAGCACCGCCATCGGCATCTCCACCAGCCGCACCATCACCAGCGGCTCCAGCAACTGTTGTATCATCAGCAGCAGGATCACTGCAAGCAGTATCATCACTTGCCACCAAATTCTAAGCATCTACATCACCACAATCACAACCACCAGAAACATCACCACCTGCTGCAACAGCAAACTAATCTGCTGCATCATCCTCACCATCACCAGCTGCTGCAAAATCACCAGGGGTAACATCAACTGCTGCAGCATCACCAGCAACATCACTACCTGCAGCATCAACACCGGCCTGATATTATAAACATGTGTAGTTTATCTTCACAACCTGATGCATCATCACAACCAACAGCAGCAGCACCACTGCTGCAGCAGCATCACCACTGCTGCAGCAGCACCACCATCTGCTGCAGCATCATTATCATCTGCAGCACTTTCAGCACCTGCAGAACTAGAACCAGCAACAGCACTACCTGCAGCACCACTGCCTGTGGCAGCAGCACATGCACCTGCAGCATAATCACCAACTGCAAAGCAGCACTATTACCACCACTGGCAGCACAACCACCACTTGCAGCATCACTAAATGCAGCATCATTGCAATCACCAACAGCAACATCACCAGGTTCATCACCTCCTGAAGCATCACCACCTTCTGCAGTATTGCAAATACCTGCAGCTTCCTCACTATCACTTGAGGCACCATCACCCACGGCATCATCACCATCTACTGCATGTCCATGAGCAGCATAATCACCTCCAGCAGCGTCACCACCTGTAGCACCGTTGCAAGCACCAGCAGCAACATCACGAGCAGCATCATTACCCGAAGAACCACCACCCGCTGCCGCATCACAAATGCCTGTAACATCATCTGCACCTTCTGCAGAATCACCACAACCTGCAGGAGGCCCAGAAGCAGCACCAAGACCACCGCTAGCAGTATAACCACAACTGACAGCATCATCAATGGCATCCCTACCCGCAGCAGCCCCAACTGCTGAAATATCACAAGCACCTTCAGCTTCATCACCACCACCTGAAGCATCATCCTTTATATCATCATCACCCCCTGCAACATGTCCATGGGAAATGCAATAACCATCACCGGAATCACCGCCTGTAGCAGCGTCACCTAAGAAACCCCCCAGCTGTATCACAGCAACCACTTGCAGCAGCATCACCACCTACCGCATCCTCACCACCTGAAAAATCACACACCTGCAGAATTATCATCACCAGCAGTATGACCACCTGCATCAGCACCACCAGAACCGTGAGAAGTACCCTGACCATTACCAGCATACTAATCACCACCTGTAGCACCATAATAATCACCTGCAGCAACAACACGTGCCACATCACCATCTGCAACATCACTGCATGTAGCAACATGACAGCATCTGCAGCATAATCCAGGGGTGGGCGGAGCTTGCGGAGCTTGCGGAGCATCACTACTCAGAATTCCGCAAAGTTGAACAAAAACTCTGTGAAATTTTGCTCTGCTGTGCCTTATTTACCTGGTTAGTTAAGCCACCAATTCGGGCTGAGGCCAAACATAGGGGACCATTGCGAGGCAATGGTATGGGGGAGCTGGGCTATCGCTGCAGGTGGAGAAGTGTGGCTCAATGGTTAGAGCGGCAGACCCTGATGCAGGGGTCTAGCCCGGGACCAGGGTTCAATTCCCGCCTCGGCGGGTCTTGGGCTCAAAATTCCACGGACCTGATAATTCTCGCCTCGGTGCCTATTCCAATCATGGAGTCCCACTCTGCAACTCTGGGCAATAGCTTGCTTAATCTCCACAACGGACCCCACAACGCTAAGGATGCCTGGCCTCCACCTTGGGGGTGCCCAGTAGTGGACACCTCACAGGGAAAGCCAGGATGGGTTCCACAGCGGTATTCGTACAAGCGCCTTGAGACCCTTGCGGGTGAGTAGTGCGCTATACAAGTATCAATTTTTTTGCAGGAGGCTGAGCAGAGCTGCTGGGGATGATGCCAGGAAGCTTCTGCCTCCTGTATAGTGCACAAAACAAACAGACAACACTGCATGGGTCCACCCTAGCCGAAGCAGCAGAAGTCGTCACAAGGGGCCCCTGACCCCGGGCACTCGCCACCACCCTGTCAGGTTCAGGCCATCGGACCTTCTCATGGGCTGCAGCTGCAGCTCCTCGCAATCGACAATGATCTCCTGCTGCCTCCTGCAGCTGCCTCTGAGTCTCAAATGGATACCTTGGCCTGCAGCTCTTGGATTCACTCAGAGCTGGCTGCGTCGGTTCACACTCACGATGACACAGGAAGTTCAGACTGCAAGACCCCGTCGTAGTTCTGCACATGCACCCTGCTCAATTTTTTTCCTATGCCACTGTAACAACAAAGGAAATAACTTTATAAGACGGTGGGTGTCAAACTCTGCTGCGCGGCGGCGGGAGGTGGAGTTTTTGCCGAACTCCACGTTCCAAGTGGAATGCGAAGTGGCAAAACTTTGCAAACTCCACCAGCGGAGTGAAGTTTACCACCCACCCATAGCATAATCACCATATGTAGATTCACCAACTGCAGCGCCATTACATCACCTTTAGCATCAACACTTGCCGCATAACCACAACACAACCTGCAAAATCTTCATCACCAGCAGCAACATCACAAACACCAGTAGCTTCATCATCACCTGCAGCATCATCACCAGCAACAGCACAAACTGCAAAATCATCATCACCTGCATAATCATTATTACCTTGAGCATCACAATGTCAGTCTACAGAATCATCACCAGCAGTAGAACCGCCCCAGCATCACCATCAGTAGTAGAAGCACGTCAAGAAGCAGCATACGCACCAGTGGCATAATCACAACCACCTACAGCATCACCATCTGCTGCATCAAAGCAACCTGCAGCACCATCAGCAGCAACATCACAAACAAGAAAACCAGCAAAGGCTCTATCACCCAAAGCATAACCACCAGCATCGCCAGTAGCAGCACCACTTTCTGCATCACCATCATCATCATCATCACTGGCCTCACAACAACAGCACATGACTAGCAGCTTCACTAGCAGCGCCGTTACAAAAACCTACAGACTCATCACCAGGAGCATCACCACCTGCAGCATTATAACTAATAGCATCATCACCTATATGTTCATCACCACCTACATAATCGCCGGTAGAAGCACCAACTGCATCACTGCATCATCAGCACCAGAAGCATCACCATCACAGCCTGTCACAGCAGCACCACCTGCAGCATCACAACCACCAGCAGCATCACCTGCTACTGCACCATCACTGCATCACCATCTGCAGCATCACCACCACTTGAAAAATCACAAGCAGTACATCAGGACCACTTGCACCATCACAACCTGCAGCATTACCATTTCAGCACCATTACACAACATTCATCATTATCACCAGCAACATCACCATCTTTTGCATCATGATAACCATCATCAGCACAATCAGCTGAAGCTTCATCACCACCTGCAGCATCACCATCACAAGCAAGACCATTACTATCTCCACCAAAATCCCCAGGAGCCTCATCACCAGCAGTTTTGCCAACTGCTTCTTCACTATTTGCACAATCACCACTTGTAGCACGGACATTAGTGGCATTTTTACTAGAGCTACCTGCTGAATCCTCACCAGCATCAGTTCCAGTATCAGTTCTTGCTGAATCATGCAGGGCCAAAGTGATATCGTACGCTGATGACAAAGGGGTAGAATTTGAGGGTGAAATCATCAAAACCTGTCCATCTAAAGTCTTTAACTGGTTGGCCATCAACCAACTAAAATGTAAGCCGGACAAATCGGACATTGTTTTCTTTGGCACAGCTCCTACAGAAGTCTGGGGATCGTGGTGGCCCCAGGATGCCCCTCCCCCAGTCACTCTTTTGGGGATTAAAATGTATAGTGTGCTGTCCCTTCAACCCAAAATCCAAGCTCTGGTGTCACCTGTTTTGGGTTTCTACATACTCTTGCCACTCTTCTCTGTTGATTCTAGGAAAACAGTGGTTCAGGCATTCATCAACTCCAGACTTGATTATGGAAATGTCTTGTATCTGGGTCTGCCAGAATATCTCTTGAACCGGTTACAAATTGTTCAAACTGCGGCAGCCGGATTGATTCTCAATCTGAGCCCTAGAACGCATCTGTCCTCAAATCTTTATGCACTTCCCTGGCTTCCCGTGAAAAAGGGGATTCAATTTAAAACACTGGTCCTGGTGCATAAAGCACTACATGGAAAGTATATCTTAGGAGGATGCTTTCTATTTATGCCCCCCCCCCAGGGCATTACGATTGACTTATGGTCATCTAGTCACCATCCCAAAAATCCAACGGGCTAGAATCGGTGGACGATCATTCTCGTATCTCGGTGCTAAAGGCTGGAATCAGCTCCCGCTGGAACTTCGGCCCACCCCTGAACTCTCAATTTTCAGGAAGAAATTAAAAACTTGGCTGTTCAGCAACTGAAGTAACTCCTTCCATCCTCCTGTGTTGCAGAGAAACTGCTACTAGTGCCGGGACACACCTTGGAGAATGCGTGCGCTCTACAAATACGTTTCATTTAGTCATTCATTTTCACCTGCAGCATCACCATGGCCAACAGTACCATCGCCACCAGCAATATTACAAGAAGCAGCATCAACATCAGATACATCACAAGCAGCATAATTATCACAACCAGCAGCAGCATAATCACCACTAGCAGTGACTCCTGCAACATCATCATCACCATCTGCCGCAGCTCCATACACTGCATCATTATCACTAGCGCCATTCAAACTGGCATCTTCACCACCTGCAGCATAATCAGCACTTGCAGGATCAAAACCGGCAGCAACAGATTCTCCACCGCCACCAACATCATCACCAGGAGCGTCGCCACAGTCGCCAGCTTAATTATTACAATCGTCACCAGAAGCATTACCACCAGCAACATATTAACCACCAGAAGTAGCATTAACACCAGTGATGTCAATATCAGTGGCCTCAGCACCAAGTACATCATCACTACTAGAATCGTCATCATCACCAGCAGCACTAGTACGAGTGGAGGCATTAACATCATCAAGAGCAGCATCAGCATTTCAACGATCTGCAGTATCATCACCACCTGCATCATTATCATCATTTGTGTCATCGTCATCACCTACAGCATCATCACCATAATATTATCACAGCCACCAAAAGCGAGATAACTATCACCTGCAGAAGCATCTCCACCTGCAGTATCATCAGCAACAGCATCACCACACGGATCATCATCACTACAAGCAGAACTATCACAACAACAGCAACATCAGCTTCACCTGCAGCATTATCACCTACAGAACCAGCATGAAACAATGTTTAGGAACCTCACCACCCTCCACAGCTATACCACCACTAACAGCTACAACAGCAGCAGTATCTCTACCACCTGTAGCATCTTCACCAGCAGCATAACAACAATCACCGGCATCACTATTACCACCATCAGCACAAGTATTACCACCAGCTACAGCAGCACCATAAGAAGCAGCACCAGCGACATCATCACCAGTAGTATCAGCAATTGTAGCATCATCACCACAAGCAGCATCATTACCTACACCAGCATCATGATCAGCAGCATGAGCACCAGTAGCAGAGTTAACAGCAGCTACATCACCGGCAGCATACTCATAGCAGCCACCGCAGCTTCATATCACAAGCAGCGTCATCATCAACAGCAGCATCAGCACCACTGACAGCATCAACATTAGCTACATCGCCTGGAGCATACTCTTCAAAGCTATCCGCAGCATCATATCACCAGTAGTATCATGGTCACCTGCAGCATCATATCACAAGCAGTTTCATCATCAACAGCAGCATCAGCACCACTGACAGCATCAACATTAGCTACATCGCCTGGAGCATACTCTTCAAAGCGATACGCAAAATCATATCACCAGTAGCATCATGATCACCTGCAGCATCATATAACCAGTAGCATCATGATCACCGGCAGCATCATATCACAAGCAGTGTCATCATCAACAGCAGCATCAGCACCACTGCCAGCATCAACATTAGGTACATCACCTGGACCATACTCTTCACAGCTATCTGCAACATCATATTACCAGTAGCATCACGATGACCTGCAGCATCATATCACCAATAGCATCATATCACAGGCAGTGTAATCATCAACAGCAGCATCAGCACCACTGCCAGCATCAACATTAGCTACATCACCTGGAGCATACTCTTCAAAGCTATCTGCAGCATCATATCACCAGTAGCATCATGGTCACCTGCAGCATCATATCACAGGCAGTGTCATCAACAGCAGCGTTGGCACCACTGCAAGCATCAACATTAGCCACATCACCTGAAGCATGCTCTTCAAAGCTATCTGCAGCATCATTCCACCAGTAGCATCATGATACTCTTCAAAGCTATCTGCAGCATCATATAACCAGTAGCATCATGATCACCAGCAGCATCATATCACAAGCAGTGTCATCATCAACAGCAACGTCGGCACCACTGCCAGCATCAACATTAGCTACATCACCTGGACCATACTCTTCACAGCTATCTGCAACTTCATATCACCAGTAGCATCATGATCACCTGCAGCATCATATAACCAGTAGCATCATGATCACGTGCAGCATCATATCACAAGCAGTGTCATCATCAACAGCAGCGTCGGCACCACTGGCAGCATCAACATTAGCTACATCACCTGGACCATACTCTTCACAGCTATCTGCAACATGATATCACCAGTAGCATCATGATCAC
Source organism: Lissotriton helveticus (assembly GCF_964261635.1). Classification (NCBI taxonomy): domain Eukaryota; kingdom Metazoa; phylum Chordata; class Amphibia; order Caudata; family Salamandridae; genus Lissotriton; species Lissotriton helveticus. The sequence goes on from NC_136071.1 coordinate 31,092,359, forward strand.
CGGCAGCATCATATCACAAGCAGTGTCATCATCAACAGCTGCTTCAGCACCACTGCCAGAATCAACATTAGCTACATCACCTGGACCATACTCTTCAAAGCTATCTGCAGCATCATATTACCAGTAGCGTCATGAGCACCTGCAGCATCATATCACAGGCAGTGCCATCATCAACAGCAGCGTTATGTTAAAAAAATTTCTAAAGCGCACTTACACCAAGCGGTTTCATGGCGCTAATGCAGAAAAACTGTGGGAGTGAGTGGGTATAGTTGTTTATTCGTATGCTTGTGTAAAGAGGAAAGTTTTCAGAAGAGTTCTGAATTGGGAGTAGTGTGTTGCGGATCTCAGCTCATTGGGAAGGGAGTTCCAGAAGCGGGGGCCAGAAGGGAAAACCTCAGTCCACCGTGTTTTTTCCGTTTAAAGGTGGGGACAGTAAGCAGGTGGAGGTGAGAGGACCGGAGATCCCGAGGGGGGACATAACGTTGGATTCTGGAAGAGATGAAGGCAGGGCTTGGCCTGCAAGGGTCTTGAAGATGGTACAGCCCAACTTGAATACACAACGTTTGGCCACTGGGAGACAGTGAAGTCTCTTCATCAGAGGTCTAACATGTTGATGCTTTGGTTGGTGGAAGATGAGCCTAGCTGCCTGATTTTGAACGAGCTGTAGGCGATGCAGTTGGTATGCTGGAATGCCAACATAGAGAGCATTGGCATAATCAATGCGAGAAGTGATCATGGCCAGGGTGACGAGGGTGAGGGCTTCTCTGGTCAGAAACCTGCAGATTTTTCGGATACTGAGAAGATGAAAAAAGCAGGAGGAAACTACCCCGTTGATTTGGGGTTTCAGGGACAGGTCACTGCAAATGATAACACCAAGGCTCTTTACAGAGTTGACTGGGCAGGGAGGAGTGCCCAAAGATGGAGGCCAGAAGCTGGAGTTCCAGGGGTTAGAGGTCCCCCCTGTAAGGACGAGCTCAATTTTATCGGGGTTGAGCTTTAGTTGGCTTGAGTACATCCATTCACTGATGGAAGTCATGGTAGATTGGAAATTACTAATGGATGTGGTAGAAGAGTCTATATTGAATATAAACTGAAGATCATCAGCATAATTGAAAGTTGTGACAGGGCTATTACGCAGGGACACCATCAAGGGTTGCATATATAAATTGAAGAGGATGGGTGATAGAGCAGAGCCCTGAGGGACCCCACAGGTCAACTTTGTATTCTGTGCTACGAAGTTGTCCAACCTGACAGCCTGGGAGCAACCATGTAGAAAGGCGGTGATCCACTTAAGGGCCAGGCCCCTGATGCCTGCGTTGGTGACACGGTCAATCAAGAGTTCATGATCGACCGTGTCGAAAGCCGCTGATAGATCTAAAAGCACCAGGGCCTGGGTGATGTTCTTATCAGCATCTCTCCTAAGTTCGTTCATGACAGCCAAGATCACCGATTCCGTGGAGTGGGCAGGCCTAAAACCCGCCTGCTGGGGGTCGAGAAACTTGGAATGCTCAATAAATGAGCAAAGGCAGTTCCTGACATGTGCCTCCAAGATTTTGCTAAGGTATGGGAGCAGCGAGATAGGGCAAAAGTTGCTAGGTACTAAAGGGTCGGCGTTAGGTTTCTTCAGTATCGGGACGACTACAGCACATTTAAAGGTGTCTGGAACAATGCCCGTTTTAAGGGAGTTATTAAGGAGTGAGACAGGTGAGAAAAGCATCTTTTAGGATATGGGGTGGGCAGCAGTCGTTAGGAGAGCCAGATCCCACCTTGTTCAGTAGGGTCAGGAATTCTTCTTTAGAGATCAGAGGGATTTGGTCGAGCGTAAAGGGATTTTTACAAGTTACGAGGAGGGTGGGGGGGAATAGGGATGGGGATATTATCCTTAATCAGGGTAATTTTGTCAATGAAGAACGAGTTCAGGGAGTCGCAGAGAGTTTGTGAAGGGGCGGGTTTAGACGTCACCCTATCAGGTTGTGCGAGTTCATTGACAATTGAGAAAAGGTCTTTAGCCTTGGTGGATGAGTTCATGATTTTGTGGGAGAAATACACAGATTTTGTTTGGAGAATGGAAGCTTTATAGTTTCTTAACAAGGCTACATAAGTCACTCTCTCCTCAGGTGCGTAGACATGCCGCCAAAGGCGCTCTGCTTGCCTAAGTGCCAGTTTTTCCTTCTTTAGGTCATCGGAGAACCAGCGTTGAGCGTCGTGGGGGCGCTTAAGTTGAATCTTCTTCAGAGGGGCAACCTTGTCGCTAGGTACTTCTAGTAAGCAATCAAGGTTTGTGGCTTGAAGAGAGATGGAGGCCGGTTCATTGGGGGAGGTGGCTATTAAAAAGCATGAAAGTTATCCATATTGGCCTGTTTCCAATTCCTGGCTACGCAGTTGCCAGCCAGGGGCAACGAGGTGAAAGGCGTGTACGCCATAGTAAAGGAAATAAAGGCATGGTCGGACCACGTACAGGGGGAGACTAGGGGAGGTGAGATTTCAATATTAGAGGTCCAGATCTGATCCAGAATGTGCCCCTTGGCATGGGTGGCCATATGCACATGTTGAGTAAAGTTCATGCCTAATAGAAAGTCTGAGAACTCAACCGAGGTGGCACTCTCATGAACATCGGAGGGCCAATAGTTAAAATCGCCAAGGATGATGATCCTGGCATGATTTATGGCTAGCTGAGAGATGAGTTCCACAAAAAGTTGAGGGAACAGGGGCATATGGTCAGGGGGTCGATAGAAAAGAGCACAGATAAAGGAAAATCTAGGAGAGTCAAATTTTACAATAAGGCTGTCAACGTGAGGAGGGCTGGTAATCTGTAGGGTGGTAAATTTGTGTTTATGCAGGATAATGGCTGCTACACCACCGCCAGATTTACCTGATGCCCTGTTTGCATAAAGGATGTAATAGCCGGTAGGTATTGCTGCCAGGATATCGGGGTTAGAGTCAGCAGTTAGCCAGGTTTCAGACAATAGTAAGATGTCGGGTTTATCGGCATCAAGCAATTGGAAGATTTCGAGCTGATGCTTTACCAGGGAGCGTGTGTTTAGGTAAATAATGGCCAAGGGGCCTGTTACCTGAGTAGGAGAAGTAGTAAGGACCAGAGGTTCACAAAGCGAGGTGGAAGACCCGGGCCCAATGTCCTGAGAGAGGTGCTCGAAGTGTGGGCCACTAAGATGCAGAATCCCTTCTTTGTTCATGGCTAGCTCGGCGTTGGGGCTGATGTCCCAGTTTCCCTGTAATTTGTAAAGCTCAAGTGAGGTACAGGAAATCAAATGGGCATTATGGCTGGCCCCTGGTCCCGGCTGGGCGCGGATGGGCGCAGACGGGCTAGCCTTTGGCGCGCCTTCGGCGCGCCACCGGCGCGCCCGCTGCGCGGTCTTGGCATGGGTTGAATTAATACCCCGGAGGGGCGGGGTAAAGAGGGGGTATGTCTCGCTCTCCCAGGTCCGTCCTCCACCGAAACAGCAATCAGCTGCGGTGGACCGGGGTCGGAGCGGGAGGCGTGCGGCGTGATCAGTGGAATGGAGACTTCGTTTCCAAAGGTATTTCCCAGTTTAAAAATCAAAGTGCAAGTGCAGGTTTAAAACGTTAAAGCAAACACACACGCGGACAACACAAGGATACGGCCACCACAACAGCGCACAATGCTTCAGCGTCAGCACCACTGCCAGCATCAACCTTAGCTACATCACCTGGACCATACTCTTCACAGCTATCTGCAACATCATATCACCAGTAGCATCATGATCACCTGCAGCATAATATAACCAGCAGCATCATGATCACCTGCAGCATCATATCACAAGCAGTGTCATCATCAACAGCAGCATCATATCATAAGCAGTGACATCATCAACAGCAGCATCATATCACAAGCAGTGACATCATCAACAGCAGCATCAGCACCACTGCCAGCATCAACATTAGCTACATCGCCTGGACCATACTCTTCAAAGCTATCGGCAGCATCATATCACCAGTAGCATCATGATCACCTGCAGCATCATATAACCAGCAGCATCATGATCACCTGCAGCATCATATCACAAGCAGTGTCATCATCAACAGCAGCATCATATCACAAGCAGTGACATCATCAACAGCATCATATCACAAGCAGTGACATCATCAACAGCAGCATCAGCACCACTGCCAGCATCAACATTAGCTACATCGCCTGGACCATACTCTTCAAAGCTATCTGCAGCATCATATCACCAGCAGCATCATGATCACCTGCAGCATCATATCACAAGCAGTGTCATCATCAACAGCAGCATCATATCACAAGTTGTGTCATCATCATCACCCGCAGCATCATATCACAAGCAGTGTCATCATGATCACCTGCAGCATCACCACCTGAATTATCACCACCACAAGCAGCATTGTTAAAATAACATACTAATCATTAGCAAAAGCAGGACCACCTGTGGAATCCTCCCCACCAGTAGCAGCCCTTGGCAGTAGCAGCACCAACAGTATGGCCACCATTAGCAGCATCATTACCACCAGCAACATTATCACAACCACCTACAGCTGCATCACCTCTAACATTTGTGTCTAAAACAGTAGCTCCACTCACTGGAGACAACAAATACTGACAACCTTACAGAGGGTCACTATCACTCAAGCTCAAAGTTTCACAGACCCTCAGGGCACCATATATTCATGTCCCCTCCAGGCAGCAAAAAAGACAGAATATGTTTTCATGCAGGCATAACATTTCACTGCAAAACATACATTCCTGGTCCATCCAAAGTACAGGAGTTACCTCTTCAAGGCTTCGCATTGCAAGAGACCATAGAGGCTGCCCAATGCACCAGAAGCTGCCCAATGCACCAGACAACTGAGGCTGTCCAATGCACCAGAGGCTGCCCAATGCACCAGACAACTGAGGCTGCCCAATGCACCAGAGGCTGCCCAATGCACCAGACAACTGAGGCTGCCCAATGCACCAGACAACTGAGGTTGCCCAATGCACCAGACAACTGAGGCTGCCCAATGCACCAGAGGCTGCCCAATGCACCAGACAACTGAGGCTGCCCAATGCACCAGACAACTGAGGCTGCCCAATGCACCAGAGGCTGCCCAATGCACCAGACAACTGAGGCTGCCCAATGCACCAGAGGCTGCCCAATGCACCAGACAACTGAGGCTGCCCAATGCACCAGACAACTGAGGCTGCCCAATGCACCAGAGGCTGCCCAATGCACCAGACAACTGAGGCTGCCCAAGGATGTATGACGTTACAACGCATACTTTTACAACGCCTACCTTTACATCGCAAGTTTTACAACGCATACCATTACAACGCATAATGCTTTTGGGCGCTGGATAGTGAATAGTTTAATTTACTATTCCAACTCCCGTCCCCGTGGATAGTAAGGAAGGTGTTGGATAGTACATTAAACCTATTCCCTATCCTACAGCGCCCCCCAGCGCTATGCGTTGTAATGGTTTGCATTGTAAAAGTTGTGTTGTAATGGTAGTTCGTTGTAAAAGTTTCGCTGTAAAGGCTGTATACCCTGCCCAATGCACCAGAGGCTGCCCAATGCACCAGACAACTGAGGCTGTCCAATGCACCAGAGGCTGCTCAATGCACCAGAGGCTGCCCAATGCACCAGACAACTGAGGCTGTTCAATGCACCAGAGGCTGCCCAATGCACCAGACAACTGAGGCTGCCCAATGCACCAGAGGCTGCCCAATGCACCAGACAACTGAGGCTGTCCAATGCACCAGAGACTGCCCAATGCACCAGACAACTGAGGCTGTCCAATGCACCAGAGGCTGCCCAATGCACTAGACAACTGAGACTGTCCAATGCACCAGAGGCTGCCCAATGCACCAGACAACTGAGGCTGTCCAATGCACCAGAGGCTGCCCAATGCACCAGAGGCTGCCCAATGCACCAGACAACTGAGGCTGTCCAATGCACCAGAGGCTGCATAATGCACCAGAGGCTGCCCAGTGCACCAGACAACTGAGGCTGTCCAATGCACCAGAGGCTGCCCAATGCACCAGACAACTGAGGCTGTCCAATGCACCAGAGGCTGCCTAATGCACCAGAGGCTGCCCAATGCATCAGACAACTGAGGCTGTTCAATGCACCAGAGGTTGCTCAATGCACCAGACAACTGAGGTTGTCCAATGCACCAGAGGCTGCCAAATGCACCAGACAACTGAGGCTGCCCAATGCACCAGAGGCTGCCCAATGCACCAGACAACTGAGGCTGTCCAATGCACCAGAGGCTGCTCAATGCACCAGAGGGTGCCCAATGCACCAGACAACTGAGGCTGTCCAATGCACCAGAGGCTGCCCAATGCACCAGAGGCTGCCCAAAGCACCAGACAAATGAGGTTGCCCAATGCACCAGACAACTGAAGCTGCCCAATGCACCACGTGAATCAAGGCTTCCTATTGCAAGAGACCATAGAGCAGAGGTCTTCAATTTTTTTTTAGGTTGAGCCCCCCTAAGCTGAATTTTTTTCAAAGTCGGTCCCCCCCACCACCCGGCAGAAATTCTTGAAATCTAGCACACCTCATAATCGACCCCCATTCGGATATCCCAGGCCATATCCAGCAAATAATGTTAAACACAGTAGGAGTGTTTAGTAAACTGCAGGGTTGTGAGTGGGTGTGGTTAAATGAAAGAAGCTTATTAGACAGTTTAAATAAAAAATGTCCAAGATAAAGTGCGGGCAATACTGTTTTAACTAGGGTTTTACTTATGTAGTTGAGTCATAATGGGTCAGTGTTCTCTGGAGCAGCCCCGTCACCTACTAAGTAAGTACCCTCAAGTCAGGTAAATACCTACCAACCTCTTCATAAACATTTTGGGCCCGATTCACAGAACTAACTTAAGACAAAATCCTAAACTTACTACCATTTTGTTATTCACAGAAGGCACTTACTCATTTCGGTATTCACAGAAGTTAGGAGTCCTAACTTTAGGACTAATAAATGCCTTCTGTGAATACCGAAAGTCTTAAAGTTAGGATTTTTCTCAGTTTAGGAGTAGTAAAGTTAGGAGTCCTAACTTCTCTGAATACCGAAATGAGTAACTGCCTTCTGTGAATACCAAAATGGTAGTAAGTTTAGGATTTTGTCGTAAGTTAGTTCTGTGAATCGGGCCGTTTGAGTGGAAGTGAGCCACTCAGTCCCGGGCTTGTTTTTGCGCCTTCTCAAATTGTTGAGTGTTACCAAAGCAATTGAGGTGGCGACATCCCTTTCTGTGATATCAGTGACACCAATGTGCAATGCTTATTCTTATTAGTCCCCCCACTTGTTTTTTAAGACCTGAGCCCTGAGTTGGGGTTAAGGACACATGCCAGGCTTATGTTTAAAAAAACTAAAACTAACAAAAACTGAATGATGTTGCCTACTTTACTTGAGGGCAATGTTGTCTGACAGACTTTGTGGTGATCAAATGGACCTGGCTCCAGCTGCACAGTGAACTGGCAGCATTGCAGTGCACATAAATGCAGCGGCGGCCGGCACAGGTAAGCACGTTGGTGGGGGCGTTGGGGTGGGGAAGTCGACAAACGACAGAATAGGTCAAATTAAATAAATAAATGATAACTATTCTGTTCCCCCACACCACTCCACCGCCCCATCGCGCTTACCTGCACCAGACACAACTGAAGCGTGAGCCTCTAGGGAGTAGGTCTAGGAAGAGAGTAGAAAAGATTGCCCCAAATTACTCTTAATTACCCAAGATGGCGTACTCACCTAATTTTAGTACTTTCGCATCACAAGAGTAATGCGTAATTACTGAAGTTACCCTGATGTAATTAAAATTGTACCCAGGCCTAACATTTACCCATAAAGGTTGATTGTCTGTAGGTGTGGCAGTATGACTGCGCCCATCTTGCAGAAGACCAGGGGGCATATGTAGGTAATTTCCATTTTGCGATTCCCAAATAGCGATTTTTAAGGAATCGCTATTTGAGAATAGCAAAATGGAATGTAGGTAAAAATTCGCAATTATTTTGCGAATCTTTAACATTCCTTGTTTGCGATTAGCAAATTGCGAATCGCAATTAAGGAATGAGTGTCCCATTCATTCCTATGGGCCAAAAGGCCCATAGGAATGAATGGGGATACATTCTCAAATTGTGATTTTCTGAGTGAAAATCGCAATTTGAGAATTGCAATTCCAAGGGTGGCAGGGTGTCCAAAGGACACCTGTTGCACCCCTGGAATGTGCCTATAAGTACATGTGGCGCACATACATGCCGTAAGGGCATGTGTGTGCGCCACATGGCACTTTGAATTTTTAAAAAAATGCATTTTTTAAGGAAATCGTTAAATACCATCTACTTGAAGTAGGTGGTATTTTGCGATTCCTTGTGCAAAAATCGCAATTTTTAAAGCACCCCTACATAGCATTTAAGGAATCGCAAAATTGCGATTCCTTAAATGCTTGAGCAAAATAAGGAATCGTAATTTTTGCGATTCCTTATTTTGCTAATGTGCACCTACATACCAAAGCACCGTTTGCGATTCGCAAACGCCAAAATTTGCCGAATTTTGGCGTTTGCGAATCGTAAACGCCTACCTACATATGCCCCCAGATTGAGTAAAACAGTCTCAACTTGCCTAAGTGGAGGAACAATAAATGAATGAGGATTTCCTGTGGTGATATTAATGTGGGATTTTCGAATGGAGGTTATGAAGCAAGTTAAAGCGTTTACGTCTAAATAGCTATCGAGTTGGACCCCATTTCTTGGTCTTACCACATCGAGCTATGTAAAATGGGAGTGGTTCTTCATGTCTAGATGCTGGTTGGAAGTTAAGAGTGCCAGTAATAGTGAAAATGTTGAGAAGGCAGTCCCCAATGTGAGATAGTACTATTCTAGAAAACAAAGGGGCCTGTAACCCTGGGCGTAGTGTGCGGAGTGGGGCTCCGCGGAGCTACGCGAAGTGGGCACACAACTACGCCCACCCACGCACTCCACGTAGCCCCACTCTGCGCCGCCCGCCTCCCTCCCGCCCTCTCTAAATACATCAATAAAAGTATAAAAAGCTATTAAAAACACTTACCTTGTCTGCCGCCTCCCCGGGGCTCCCTCTCGCCGTCCCGCGATTCGCGCCGCCACCGACCCGGATACTAATGCGCATGCGCGGGCGGCCGCGCATGCGCATTCCTCATGAGAAATGCGCATGCGCGGCCGCCCGCGCATGCGCATTAGGACCCGAAATGGCGGCGAGAATCGCGGGACGGCGAGAGGGAGCCCCGGGGACGCGGCAGACAAGGTAAGTGTTTTTAATAGCTTTTCATACTTTTATTAATGTATTTAGGGAGGGCGGGAGGGAGGCGGGTGGCGGCCGGCTACGCTCCGTCTGCGGAGCGCGCGTAGTGCCGCCTGGTTACGCCCGCTACGCAAAATGCGTAGGAGACGGCACTCCGTGCACTCCGTGCACGGAGCGTAGCTGGCCGCCCACCCTTAATTAGGATGACGGGCAGACTTTGTCCGCCCGCCATCCTGACGTAGGAAGGGACCGCCCACCCTAAGGGCTGAGGTCCCGTCCTTGGAATTAGGATGCACCCGCCACAGTGGCGGGTGCATCCCGCATTTTTAACATTGCGGCGGGCGGGGCTGAAAGCACCGCCTGCCGCAATGCTAAAAAAGCATGTTGTGCGTTTCACAGCACAACATGGCAGACACCGCGTGCTGCCTGCCATGTTGCACTTTGAAATGCAGGGGGGTACCATAGGTACCCCCCATGTGCACCCTCCACCCCCCGGAGTCCCAGGGGGCCCGCAACGGGCCCCCACAGGGAGTCTCCGCATGCCTTTCCGTGGCGGCATTGCCGCCACGGAAATGCATTCCCCAAAGCCCATCATAATATGGCTGGCGGTGTCTAATAGACACTGCCACCATATTAAACATTTTCCGCCCCGGCCCCAAGGTGACCGGGGCGGAAAAGCGGCGGATGGTCTTTCCGTCCCCCCCCCCGCCATACTAATATGGCGGGAGGGAAATGGGTGGCGGCCGGGTGGCAGCCGGGAAAGGATGTCGGGCGGATCTCCACCACCCGCATGGCGGTGGCGATCCACCCGACATCCTAATGGGCCCCTTAGAATGGTGTTACTACAAAAGAAGAGTGGCAGGAACCACAGAAAATTACAAAATACAAAAGTTGCATCTTATTTGTATAGGCATCTTATAGAAACTGTAAATTCACCCACACCTTTGGGCTCTTTTGTAAACTTGCCCATTTACTCGGTTGCTGATGGTTCGGGAACCCCCTATGTGCCTCAGAGTAAGTATAAGGTTATTTTAAGGAACATTATTGTGGGCAATAGTCTGGCGTCCTTGCCTCGCTCATCAGGTCCCCTATACACAGTCTTGCTCTGTGAAATCACCCGAGTTTGATTTCTACAACTACTTATGTGCAATGACCCTTGAATCTCTGCCTTCCTCTAAATCACAGACTCAGGACCATATGTATCAACAAACCCTTTTGCGATTCCTAAATAGCGATTTTTAAGGAATCGCTATTTAGGAATCGCAAAATGGTATGTATGAAGAAATTCGCTATTTTTTAGCGATTCCTTAATCTTCCTTATTTGCGAATTCGCATTTTGCGAATTCGCAATTAAGGAATAATTTCCAATGCATTCCTATGGGCCAGGAGGCCCATAGGAATGATTGCGAAATAATGCTCAAATTGCGAATTCGCAATTTGCTAATCGCAATTTGAGAATTATTTCAAGGGTGCAGGGGTGTCTCAAAGACACCCTGCTGCACCCCTGAAATGTACATGTGTGTGCATATGGCGCACATACATGCCCTATGGGCATGTGTGTGCATCACATGCCACCTTCAAAAATGCCAAATTGTACATTTTTAGAAGAATTCGCAAATTACCATCAACTACAAGTTGGTGGTAATTTGCGAATTCTTAACCAGAATTCGCAACCCAAAAATGCTACATACATAGCATTTAAGGAATCGCAAAATTGCGATTCCTTAAATGCTATGGCAAAATAAGGAATCGCAAATCTTTGCTATTCCTTATTTTGTGAATATTTCATACATCCCAAAACATGCAAAAAGGCAGTTTGCGAATCGCAAAAGGCTTGATAGATATGGCCCTCAGTCACATGTCGCATAATAATAATAATAATAATCCACATTTGTAAAGCGCACCACCACCCATAAGGATCTCTAGGCGCTGGGGGCCGTCGGGAAGATTAAGGAAGTTATTGCCCAGAGTCACAAGGTGTTGGGCTAATCTGCCGCCGGTGCCGGGGATCAAACCGTGATTCCCAGATTCCAGAGTCAGTCGCCCTAGCCGCGGCGCCACATCTGGCATAATGCCATTTCTTTCCAAAAACAAAAGTAATTTACAACCTACTGCTTCTAGAATGATTCAGTTTCAGCTCTCCTTTCTACGGAGTTCTATTACCCATTCCCCTTCTGTTCAAGATCATTGAAACCCACCCGCACTTTGCCTTCCATTTTGGAAAAGACTTGAGAGCTGGATCTGGTCTTCTGCATATCATCTCATGCTTCCTCCAATCCCCCAAAAAACACCTTCCTTTCACCATGGATATCTGGTACAAGCATCAAATTCGCATCCACTGCTCCCTAGAGCCACCAAGGGAGCGAGCTCACGGTCCTGAGCGAGCCCACGATCCTGAGCGAGCTCACGGTGCTGAGCGAGCTCACGGTCCTGAGTGAGCTCACGGTCCTGAGCGAGCCCACGGGCCTGGGAGAGCTCACGGTGCTGAGCGAGCTCACGGTCCTGAGTGAGCTCACGGTCCTGAGCCAGCTCACGGTCCTGAGCGAGCCGACGGTCCTGAGCAAGCCCACAGTCCTGAGCGAGCTCATGGTGCTGAGCGAGCTCACGGTCCTGAGCGAGCCCACGGTCCTGAGCGAGCCCACGGTCCTGAGCGAGCCCACGGTCCTGAGCGAGCTCACGGTGCTGAGCGAGCTCACGGTCCTGAGCGAGCCCACGGTCCTGAGCGAGCCCACAGTCCTGAGCGAGCTCATGGTGCTGAGCGAGCTCACGGTCCTGAGTGAGCTCACGGTCCTGAGCGAGCCCACAGTCCTGAGCGAGCTCACGGTGCTGAGCGAGCTCACGGTCCTGAGCGAGCTCACGGTCCTGAGCGAGCCCACGGTCCTGAGCGAGCCCACGGTCCTGAGCGAGCTCACGGTGCTGAGCGAGCCCACGGTCCTGAGCGAGCTCACGGTGCTGAGCGAGCTCACGGTCCTGAGTGAGCTCACGGTCCTGAGCGAGCCCACGGTCCTGAGCGAGTCCACAGTCCTGAGCGAGCTCACGGTGCTGAGCGGGCTCACGGTGCTCTAGAATTCCCTATAAAACCTCCTCATTCTAGTATTCAGATCAGTCCTTAAACTTTAAGTGTGTGAAGAACTAACCATCCGAGATGATTAATGCAGAGAGCTGAAATGCTTCAGCTGCAGTGGGAGGCACGAAGTCTCCTGTGCTGTGAAACCGAAAGCGAACTGCTTGTGGTTGGTTGTCTTTCAAATTACCGAAGTAGGGGCACGTCGTGCCCCATCGATTGGGACAGTGTGAAACTAAGGTGAGATTTTTGGATGGAGTGCACGCCCCCCTGAGATAGTGTTATCCCCCCCCCCCCCACCCCCGGGGTGGGCGCACCCCACAGTTTGCAGAACTCTGCCATAGAGGTTGCCAATGCACCAGACAACTGAGGCTGCCAATGCACCAGACAACTGAGGCTGCCAATGCACCAGACAACTGAGGCTGCCAATGCACCAGACAACTGAGGTTGTCTGATGCACTGTGGGAATTAAGGCTTCCTATTGCAAGAGACCATAGAGGCTGCCAATGCACCAGAGGCTGCCCAATGCACCAGACAACTGAGGCTGCCCAATGCACCAGAGGCTGCCCAATGCACCAGACAACTGAGGCTGCCCAATGCACCAGAGGCTGCCCAATGCACCAGACAACTGAGGCTGCCCAATGCACCACACGACTCAAGGCTTCCTATTGCAAGAGACCATAGAGGCTGCCCAATGCACCAGACAACGGAGGCTGCCCAATGCACCACGTGACTCAAGGCTTCCTATTGTAAGATACCATAGAGGCTGCCCAATGCACCAGACAACTGAGGCTGCCCAATGCACCACACGACTCAAGGCTTCCTATTGCAAGAGACCATAGAGGTTGCCTAATGCGCCAGACAACTGAGGCTGCCCAATGCACCAAACAACTGAGGTTGCCCGATGCACCGTGGGAAACAAGGCTTCCTATTGCAAGAGACCATAGAGGCTGTCCAATGCACCAGACAACTGAGGCTGCCCAATGCTCCACATGACTCAAGGATTCCTATTGCAAGAGACCATAGAGGCTGCCCAATGCACCAGACAACGGAGGCTGCCCAATGCACCACGTGACTCAAGGATTCCTATTGCAAGAGACCATAGAGGCTGCCCAATGCACCAGACAACGGAGGCTGCCCAATGCACCACGTGACTCAAGGATTCCTATTGTAAGAGACCATAGAGGCTGCCCAATGCACCAGACAACGGAGGCTGCCCAATGCACCACGTGACTCAAGGATTCCTATTGCAAGAGACCATAGAGGCTGCCCAATGCACCAGACAACGGAGGCTGCCCAATGCTCCACATGACTCAAGGATTCCTATTGCAAGAGACCATAGAGGCTGCCCAATGCACCAGACAACGGAGGCTGCCCAATGCACCACGTGACTCAAGGATTCCTATTGCAAGAGACCATAGAGGCTGCCCAATGCACCAGACAACGGAGGCTGCCCAATGCACCACATGACTCAAGGATTCCTATTGTAAGAGACCATAGAGGCTGCCCAATGCACCAGACAACTGAGGCTGCCCAATGCACCACGTGACTCAAGGATTCCTATTGCAAGAGACCATAGAGGGTGCCCAATGCACCAGACAACGGAGGCTGCCCAATGCACCACGTGACTCAAGGTTTCCTATTGCAAGAGACCACAGAGGCTGCCCAATGCACCAGAGGCCGCCCAATGCACCTGACAGCAGAGGTTGCCCAATGCACCACGTGAATCAAGGCTTCCTATTGCAAGAGACCATAGAGGCTGCCCAATGCAACCTGTGCACTAAAAGAGCATAGGCTTCCCATGTACTATTGTGAACAAGGTTCCCAATGCACCAGTCAACTGAGGCTTCCAATGTTGTAGACAAACTAGAGCTTCCCCATGCTCTAGACGAAACAATGCACCAGGCACCAGAGGCTTCCATTGCACCAGACAACAGAGGACGCCCGGGGCTCCCAGGGCATCAGGCGAATCACGGCATCTCGTGCACGAGACCAGCAGTTTTTAACCTGTGGTCTGGGATGCGTAGTCAGGGATTCTGAGACTGTTTTAAAAATTACATAATTTTAGCAGATTAATGTACTATGTACACATAACAAAGCACAATACAAAAATGAAACATTTCAAAAGATCTGTAAATGTGAAGGAGTTAGAAATCGGAGGTGAAACATTACGCTGGTACCCTTAGCTTGATTTCTGGGACAAGCACAAGTTCAACCAACAGAATCTAGTATTGGACCACTGGTAGCCTTAAATGAAGCAATGAAGCATTGGAAAGAGTCAAGAAACAGAGAGCATTCAGGCAAAGTGAGGTGCTAGATTCCACCATATCACTTTGTATTTTAGAAATGAAATGAAATGAAATGAAAATGAAATGAAATGAAAAATTGCATTTATAGAGCGCATATACTACCCGAAGGCCTCGCAGCGCTTTAACTGAAAATCAAGGCACCCAACTTGGATAATTAACAGGTATTACTGAACAAGTGGGTCTTTAAAAGCCTCCTGAATGCCATCCGGTTGTTGTTCTCTCTAAGGATGAGCGGAAGAGAGTGAAATGAAATATTGAAATGCACCTCCTACCTTCCAATTAAACTTCTATCTTTAGTATCTTATTTTGTTCTTGATTTAAATAAATAATTCACATGTTGTGTACTGGTGGGGTTTAAACTTGTTTCTTCATTTTTCTGTATTTTTCTGTATTGTGAGGTTCAAGCAATAGAGATTTTATAGAGGGTCCCTGGTTTGCAGCACTGATTCTGTTTAGTGTCCACAGAAGTCAAAAGGTTAAGAACCACTGCACTAGATAAGTCAAATCCTCAGGACCTTACAATGTACTAGACGAGCCAAGGCTTCCCAATGCATTAGACGAGCCAACGCTTTCCAATGCGCTAAACGAGCCAACGCTTTCCAATGCGCTAGAAGAGTCGACGCTTTCCATTGTACTAGATGCGCCAATGCTTTCCAATATGTTAGAAGAGCCAAGGCTTTCCAACGCGCTAAACGAGCCAACGCTTTCCAATGTACTGGACGAGCCATGGCTTTTCAACGCGCTAAACGAGCCAACGCTTTCCAATGTGCTGGACGAGCCAAGGCTTTTGAACGCGCTAACTGAGCCAAAGCTTTCTAACGTGCTAGACGAGCAAAGGCTTTCCAATGCGCTAGATGAATCAAGGCTTTCCATTGTGCTAGACGACCCAACGTTTTCTAATGTGCTAGATGAGCCATCGCTTTCTAATGTGCTAGATGAGCCTACGTTTTCCAATGCGCCAGACAAGCCAACGCTTTCTAATGTGCTAGATGAGCCATCGCTTTCTAATGTGCTAGATGATCCAACGTTTTCCAATGCACTAGACGAGCCATCACTTTCCAAAGCGCTAGAGGAGCCAAGGATTTCCAATGTGTCAGATGAGCCAGCGCTTTTCAATGCGCTAGAGGAGCCAAGGCTTTCCAAGGTGCTGGACGAGCCAGTACTTTCCAATGTGCTGGACAAGCCAAGGCTTTCCTACGCCCTAGACGAGCCAAGGTTTTCCAATATGTTAGAAGAGCCAAGGCTTTCCAATGCGCTAAACGAGCCAACGCTTTCCAATGCACTAGATGATCCAAGCCTTCCCAATGCGTTTGACAAGCCAAGGCTTTCCAATGTGCTGGACGAGCCAAGGCTTTTCAACGTGCTAACTGAGCCAAAGCTTTCTAACGTGCTAGACGAGCAAAGGCTTTCCAATGCGCTAGACGAGTCGAGGATTTCCATTGTGCTAGACGACCCAACGTTTTCTAATGTGCTAGATGAGCCAACGCTTTCCAATGCACTAAACGAGCCAAGGTTTTCCAATGAGCCAGATGCGCCAATGCTTTCCAATGTGCTAGACGTGCCAAGGCTTTCCCATGCACTAGATGAGCCAAGGTTTCCCAATGTACCAGACGAGCCAATGATTTCCAAGGTGCTAGACGAGCCAGCGCTTTCCAATGTGCTAGACGAGCCAAGGCTTTCCAATGCGCTAGACGAGCCAAGGCTTTCCAATGCGCTAAACGAGCCAACGCTTTCCAATGTACTAGATGATCCAAGCCTTCCCAATGCGTTTGACAAGTCAACGCTTTCCAATGTGCTGGACGAGCCAAGGCTTTTCAACGCGCTAACTGAGCCAAATCTTTCTAACGTGCTAGACGAGCAAAGGCTTTCCCATGTGCTAGATGAGTCAAGGCTTTCCATTGTGCTAGATGACCCAACGTTTTCTAATGTGCTAGATGAGCCAACGCTTTCTAATGCACTAGACGAGCCAGCGCTTTCCAATGTGCTAGACGAGCCAAGGCTTTCCAATGTGCTAGACGAGCCAAGGCTTTCCAATGCGCTAGATAAGTCAAGGCTTTCCAATGAGCTAGATGAGCCAACGCTTTCTAATGAGCTAGATGAGCCAACGCTTTCCAATGTGCTAGATGAGCCAAGGCTTTCCAATGCACTAGATGAGCCAACGCTTTCTAACGTGCTAGAGGAGCCAAGGCTTTCTAATGTGCTAGATGAGCCAACGCTTTCCAATGCGCTAGACAAGGCAGCGCTTTCCAATGCACTAGACGAACTAAGGCTTTCCAATGCGCTAGACAAGCCAGCGCATTCCAATGCACTAGACAAACCAAGGCTTTCCAATGGGCCAGATGAGCCAGCGCTTTCCATTGTGCTAGACAAGCCAAGGCTTTCCCATGCACTAGATGAGCCAAGGCTTCCCAATGTGCTAGACGAGCCAATGCTTTCCAATGTGCTAGACGAGCCAACGCTTTCCAATGCGCTAGAAGAGTCGACGCTTTCCATTGTACTAGATTTCCAATATGTTAGAAGAGCCAAGGCTTCCCAACGCGCTAAACGAGCCAACGCTTTCTAATGTGGTAGAAGAGCCAACGCTTTCTAATGTGCTAGATAAGCCAGCGCTTTCTAATGTGCTAGACGAGCCAATGCTTTCCAATGTGCTAGATGAGCCAACGCTTTCTAATGTGCTAGAAGAGCCAACGCTTTCTAATGTGCTAGATAAGCCAGCGCTTTCTAATGTGCTAGAAGAGCCAATGCTTTCCAATGTGCTAGATGAGCCAACGCTTTCTAATGTGCTAGAAGAGCCAACGCTTTCTAATGTGCTAGAAGAGCCAATGCTTTCCAATGTGCTAGATGAGCCAACGCTTTCTAATGTGCTAGAAGAGCCAATGCTTTCCAATGTGCTAGATGAGCCAACGCTTTCTAATGTGCTAGAAGAGCCAACGCTTTCTAATGTGCTAGAAGAGCCAACGCTTTCTAATGTGCTAGACGAGCCAATGCTTTCCAATGTGCTAGATGAGCCAACGCTTTCTAATGTGCTAGAAGAGCCAACGCTTTCTAATGTGCTAGATAAGCCAGCGCTTTCTAATGTGCTAGATGAGCCAACGCTTTCCAATGTGCTAGATGAGCCATCGCTTTCCAATGTGCTAGATGAGCCATCGCTTTCCAATGTGCTAGATGAGCCATCGCTTTCCAATGTGCTAGATGAGCCAACGCTTTCTAATGTGCTAGATGAGCCAATGCTTTCTAATGTGCTAGATGAGCCAACGCTTTCTAATGTGCTAGACGAGCACATTAGAACCCCCCAAGTGCAGCCACCCAACCACCCCAACCCCCTGGGGATCTGCAATGGTGCCCAAAAGGCATTCTCTGCATGCCTTTCCATGGCGGAATCTCCGCCATGGAAAGGCATGAGATCGCCATGTTTGTGATATATGGATGGCAGTGCCTGGAAGGCACCGCCACCATATTGCAGGTCTTTTCCGCCCGGTAGGCAATTGGGCGGATTGCCTACTGACGAAAAACTGGCGGACGGTCTTTCCACTGTTATCGTAATATGGCGGGGAAATGTTAAGCTAGCGGACGGAAATGGCGGACGGATCGTCACCGCCATACAGGTGGTGGCGATCCACCCGCCATCCTAATAGACCCCTAGATGATCAAAGGGTTCCCAGTGCACCAGAGAAGTGAGGCTGTCCATTGTATTAGATGAACGAAGGCTTCCAAACGTAGTAGATTAACTAAATATTTCCAAGGGATCAGACAATCGAGGCTGCTTAAAGTCTGTCCAATTGACCAGAGGAACCAATGTTTCCCAGTTCCGCAGACAAGAGAGGGTGATATGCACTCGAGAAACTAAAGGGTCTATCAGGATGGCGGGCGGATCATCACCACCCATATGGCGGTGGCGATCCGCCTACCATTTCTGTCCACCCACCTAACGTTTCCCCCCGCCATGGCGGTGGGGAGCCAGGCGGACAGAAAGACCGTCCGCCAGTTTTCCGCTGGTAGGCAATGGGGCCGATTGCCAATATTACGATGATGGCAGTCTCATGTCTTTCCATGGTGAGACTGCGCCATGGAAAGGCATGCAGAGTATGCCTTTGGGGGCCTGTTGCGGGCCCCCAGGTGGTTGGGGGGTGGGTGGCTGCACTTGGGGGGTACCCATGGTACCCCCTGACATTTGCAGGCACAAGGTGGCAGGCACCACACGGTGCCTGCCACGTTGTGCATGCAAATGTACGACATGCCCTTTTAACATTGTGGCGGGTGCTGAATACAGCACCGCCCAACACAATGTTAAATATACAGGATGCGACCGCCATGGTGGCGGTCGCATCCTAATGGGCACCCTGGCGGCCGGTCCCAGCACCGCTAGGGAGGCGGGCGGACTGGAGTACGCCTGCCATCCTAATAGACCCCTAAGGCTTTACAATGTGCCAGACAGCAGAAGCTGCACAGGCACCACATGAAGGCTAAAGTAGACTTTACTCACGGTAGACCCGGGTGATTCTGTTTCTTGAGTCTGCTGAACACAAATGCTTACGCTTTGGAGTAACGGCCACAGCTACCGAATTTGGAGCTGGGGAACCAGGTTTGCGTCTCGGCGTTGGCTCAGCATCCGGTGATTCTGGTCAAATCACTTCGGGCCGATGTAGGTAAATCTCATTTACCGACTCTAGAATACCGAATTTTACCGATTTGGTATTCTAGATTCGGTAAATGAGATGTAGGAAAAAATTCGGTAATTATTACCGAATCTGTATGATTCGGTAATTACCGAATCGGTATTCCGAATCGGTAAATACCGATTTGGTAAAATTACCGAATTGTCAAGGGGGACAGGCTGTCACTTTGACACCCTGTTGCACCCCTGATTCTGGCTTGTGTGCCTAAGGGCATGTCTGTGTGCCACATGGCAGAGGTGTACATGCACAGATGTGCATGTACACCTGAATTCGTTATTTACCATGAAATAGTATTTCATGTTAAATAACGAATTCTTAAGGGCCTGTGGCACTGTTTTCAGTGCCACCTACATCTAGATTTACCGATTCGGTAAATTTACCGATTCGGTATTTTACCGAATCGGTAAATTTACCAAATCGGTAAATTTTAGGCCCCCTACATGTCAAAAACCAAATACCGGTCGGTAACGGCCGAAATCGGCCGTTACCGACCGGTATTTGGTGTCCTACATCGGGCCCTTCATCTCTTCCTGCCTACCAAAAGTGATCGTGTCCTTGTGTAATGTAACTGGTGGGTCATGTAAAGTGCTCTAATAACTTTGAGTCAAATTTGTGCTATAAAAAACTGCAACAAAAGAAACACACCAAGCTGCAGCACACCACGCAGTCCATGGGCCACCGCAGGATTACCACACGCATGCCAGTCACAAGAAGATCATCCCACAGCTCTTCAGAACAGCCCCACTACACAGACCTCTTCTGGCTGCTTGGAAGGGTGCAAACACAAGGAGATGATGGACGGAGCGCTGAAACTTTTCAGCCACTCTCTCCCAAATCACGGATCTGGGTTGAATCCATCATCATTCTTTAGCTCACTCCGCCACCTCAGATCAGACCCAGCCATATGCAAATCAGTCTTGACTCTGTGCCTCATGGGAACAGTCCAGCCCGAACTGCCAAGCCAGGTCTTCCCTGGACTGGAAACAAGCATCCTGGGACCGGTTTCGGGGTAACGGCCGGAGCTGCCGACTTTGGAGCTCGGAACGAGTCTCGGCGTCAGCTCAACTTCCTGTGATTCTGGGCAAAAACACAATATCCCGGTGCCTAGGAACAGCGCCGAGAGACCCTTACGGATGATTAGCCGCACTCTATAATTCTGAATTTATTTATTATTTATCCCCTCAGCCCAGAAGAAATGCAGATGCGGAAAAAATGTCAGGTGTGTTCGGTAGGGAATTTTGACAGTGCCATTGGAAAACAGACGTGAAGGCGCCTCAGAATCACGCTGTACTGTCCACAAAGAAAGCCTTTCCTGTCCTGTTCTAAAATGGCGCCGAGGCAGCAGGGTACACCTTGCAGGTGGGCACCTGACCCCTCTTTCAGTGAGGTGAGGCGAAAAGGAGGACATAACACCAACCACCCAGCAAGTGACTGGGCTGGCACCGGGTGCCAGGGCACAGGGGCTGAATCCCACCCACCTGCCCCCCATGGAGCCCTGGAGAGAGACTTTCTCGCTGACGTCGACATATTCAGTTCAATCGAATAAATAGTTTATAAGGGTTAAGTGTTTAAGTAAACCTTAAAACATATTGCATGTAATTTACAATATCAATAAAATATTACAAATCTATATGGTATTGATCACAGATAAGGAGTGCCCTTCGTTTTAGTTAATATAACGTGCACGAAGTTGGCCGCATTAAGGTATAGAGAACGCGGCCTCGCGCGCCACATTACATTTATTGCACTGTCAGCAGAATCCGCTGCTAAATGAATAAAGGATGAATAAGAAGTTCCTTTCTGCAGTCGGTGCTCCACAATGCGGAAGCACACGATCTACTCACTCTAATGGACGGAGCAGGTGCAGGAGTCAGCCCTGGTGAGGGCACGACTGAGTCCCTAGGGTGACTGAGCGCCCTTGGGTGAAGCTGACCTTTAGAGAGGTCCACAGAATCTAAGGAGTTAAGGAAACCCCAAGCCAGACCACCATAAGGCCAAGCCTTTGCCACATGCGAATGACCTTCCACCAACCAACCAGACACCTGCGTTCCGCCTCCCTTTTCCTAGTAGATAACCCCTCCCTCCAGGATCCGCCAATCAAACAGCAGAGGGCGCTCCTTCTCTCACCTGGCGGCGGAAGCCTGGAATGACCTTCCCCTGAACCTCAGGAACAATGCATCATTCCGGGAATTCAGAAAAGGACTCGAGACATGGTTGTTCAAAAGAACAATGGGCCCGATTCACAGAACTAACTTAAGACAAAATCCTAAACTTACTACCATTTTGGTATTCACAGAAGGCACTTACTCATGTCGGTGCTTACAGAAGTTAGGAGTCCTAACTTTAGGACTCCTAAATGCCTTCTGTGAATATCAAAAGTCTTAAAGTTAGGATTCTCTCAATTTAGGAGTAGTAAAGTTAGGACTCCTAACTTTAGGACTCCTAAACTGAGAAAAATCCTAACTTTAAGCCTTTCGGTATTCACAGAAGGCATTTAGGAGTCCTAAAGTTAGGAGTCCTAACTTTACTACTCCTAAACTGAGAAAAAACCTAACTTTAAGACTTTCGGTATTCGCAGAAGGCATTTAGGAGTCCTAAAGTTAGGACTCCTAACTTCTGTGAATACCGAAATGAGTAAGTGCCTTCTGAGAATACCAAAATGGTAGTAAGTTTAGGATTTTGTCCAGTTAGTTCTGTGAATCGGGCCCACAGCACCTTGAAGCAGCTAGCAAATCAAGCGCCTTGAGACCCTCAGGGGTGATTTGCCACGCTTTATAAATCCCGACTGACTGACCGATTGAATCCTTCCCTTCAAGTGGGGACCAAATCCCATATGGATGACCAAGGCCTTGAAAGCATGGACGAAGACTTCCTAGAAAACTTCTCATTCGGAGCTGAGGCACCTTCACTGGCCGGGCTCTCTGCTGATCTTATTCTCTAAAATGGAGGTGTATCGTACGCCTGGGCGGATCTCTCCATTGAGTTCCACGGAGTCACTGGAAAACTCAGTGAAATTCTGCGGAGTTCCGTGCCCTGGCGGAGTAACGTGCACAAATTGAGACCTTCCTTGCTTGGTCTTGGTTCGTGCAACCCTGCGTAGTACTAGTTTCCCACCGTAGCTCCTTCACATGATGGGCATTGAAGTCTATCCACGGGGCGCGGCCCGCAAGTCTCTCCGAGCCGTCTCTGCCATCCTGCTGGCTACGCACACTGCGCTGAATAGGAAGAAGCCTCCGCTGCTCCGGCTCGGATTCAATTCACTGCAGGAGCCAGCTTAGTGCCGCAAATAATCCCCAACTCCAAGGACAGCAAGAACTGCAGTGCGCATGTCAGACTGCGTGAAGGTGAGCCTGTCCTGATTAAATCCCACAATAGGCCTAGTGGACATGAGGACTAAGCCTGGGCAGAGAACTGCGCTCCACCCGTGGAGTGTGCTTCTCCGCATTCCGCTGAGAACGCGGAAAAGGCAAATCTCAGCACACTCTGCAGTGGAGCGGAGTTGGCCAG
Source organism: Lissotriton helveticus (assembly GCF_964261635.1). NCBI lineage: Eukaryota > Metazoa > Chordata > Amphibia > Caudata > Salamandridae > Lissotriton > Lissotriton helveticus. The sequence goes on from NC_136071.1 coordinate 31,115,169, forward strand.
CCCCCGCCTCCACTCCCCCTATATTAACAAGTAATTCTACATTACTTAAAAGTAAATTAAAACCACTTACCTGTACTGCGGCGTTCCCGGGCTGCCCTCTTCCTCGCCGTCTGGGTAATCCTTGAGAAAACTGTGCATGGGCGCCCGAACCCGCGCATGCGTATTTCTCGTGCCGTAGCGGAGCGGAGTTTGTTTGCAACTCCGTGGACCTCCGCGTAGCCCCGCTACCCCCAGGGTTAGTGAAGAATGCAACTCCCAGACAAGAGAGGTATATTGTTGCCTTCCCTGAGGGGCGGGTGGAAACACACATACTGGAGGGCAGGAAGCAGAAAATCCTGTGTGCACATCAACGGTCTCTTTAATTCCAGAAAGAGTTACTGGTCAGTGGGGCCTGAGCTCATTGTAAAGCAAGACGGTGAGTCTGACAAGACTGGCACTGTAGGACCAGGGAATCATGACAGAGAGGAAGGCTTATGCCTTTGAAACTTTGACGGGCATATTTCAGTGGAGGCTGACAGCTAGGTGTGAGCCCCATAACTCCCCAGGGCCCAGGCCTGTGTTTGGGGTCAGTCAAAATCAAAGCCACTCCGGATGTGGCAGACTGTCCCTTCGACAAAGGACAGGACAAGGGAGAGGACACTTCAAAGAAGTTGACAACCACAACTAGTGTCTGGATTTGAATTACAAAGGTGAGAGCAGGAGTCCCACAAATCCTGGTTTGAGTTGGATATTAAATCCCGCCCCAATACCTTGCTCTGAGTTTGCATCATTTGTGATGAAAACCCGGCACAAATCACTAGTGAATCTTGGGCCAAACGGCAGTGTCCTGTTCTGGTGGAGTTGGTTTACCTTATAAAACTGAGGCATGTCCTATGTTCCTGCCGGATGGGTACCCGCAAGTAAAAGTCCTCAGATTCATCAAATACACCCTATCTTTGTTATGGTGGGCTGCTGCCAGGATGTAAAATAATTCAGCTCTTGCAAAGGGGAGGTACTGAATCAGCTTGCAGCCAAAAAATGGACAAAGTCCTCTGCCCTTCTTACAATGAAATGAAATGAAATTTGTACATGTAAAGGACACTTATACCCCAACTGGGGTGTCCTGGCGCTGTAACGCATACCGCTGTGGAACCCTTCCTGGCTTTTCCCTGTGAGGTGTCCACTCCTGGGGACCCCCAAGGTGGAGGCCAGGCATCCAAGCGCTGTTGGGGCCATTGTGGAGATTAAGCAAGCTATTGCCCAGAGTCACAGAGTGGGACCCATGATTAGACTAGGCACCGAGGCGAGAATTATCAGGTCCGAGGAAATTGAGCCCAAGACCCGCCAAGGCGGGAATTGAACCCTGGTCCCGGGCCAGACCTCTGCATCAGGGTCTGATGCTCTAACCATTGAGCCCCACTTCTATACAAGGAAGTAGCAGGAGTAATATTCTACCCCATCTATGGGCCGGAGTAAGCTCACCGGCTCCTAAAAGGAGAAGCATCTGGGGCACTTGCGGACATTTTTCGGATGCTTTCAAGAACAGTGATGGGCAAGGTGGGAGCAGAGGTGAGAGTTGTAGACTGCAGCCTTGCTTCACCATTTAGAGTACCCGTGAATTAAGGCTTACCTAGGTCAGTGCTTAATTTGAGCTGGTGGTTTCAGCCGCTCGGCACCTGCACTTAATTGTCAATGCCGGCACTTGTGACAGTCTGCCACAAGGTGGCTCTGTTTGGCTAATTTAGAGATGACCACATAAACAGTTAATTATTAAATCAATATACATTAAAATAACTATTACCTGCCGCCCGAGCCATTCTTATAGTTATGATGGCCTAAAATATACTGAATCTTCACACCGTAGGAGTGTGATGGTTAGTAGTTGTGTTGTTACTATCACTGGCAGCACAGCAGGGGCAATGTGGGGTGCAAGCTGCAGTGGTCTCCTGACGAGAGCCCGGCACTTATGTTTTTTTATAAATTAACCCGTTGACCGCGGCGCAAATTCCGCCGAGGTGAGGCAGAAATAATGAGTGGGCGTGGTTCGGACGGCCCCTGGCTGTCCTCCGCACACGCCCACTGTGACGTCGGACGGCAGGGAGCCGTCCGACGCATCGAACGGGTTAAACACTGGCCATGGTCCAGTAAAGGCATTAAAGAGAAACTCTTCCCCTATGGAGGTGAGCCCCTGAGATGAAGCAGAGCAGGGTAGCTGATTCCTGGGAACCTAACCCTTCTTGGTCTCTGCTGAGACAATTGTCTTGTTTCTCGTCCTCAGGCGTCTCCTCTTCGACAGCTGTTCGGTACCCAAAGAAGATGCCGCTGCCTGTGGTTTAGTGTGTGCTTCCTTTCCGGTTTACCTCTTTCTCTGGTTGTGTTCAGATCTTCTTTGCCCCTTGTTTGTATTACGACTCGCTAATTGCTTTAGCCCCTTCCCTGTGGGGCTAATTCCCCCACAGTGCAGGGGTGAGCGCGGCGCCTCGGTGCTCGTGACGCAACCAGGTCGTCATGAGTCACGGTGGAGCTGTGCTCATGACCGACTGGTCTCGTCACGACTCCGCCCACTGGTTAATTCTCCAGCACAGGCGGGGAATTAACCGCGCATGGACTGAGCGGCGCCGTTATGACGAGACCAGGCCATTACGAGAACAGCTCAACTGTGACGCATGACGGCCCGGTCTCGTCATGAGCACGCAAGGGGTTAATGGGATCTGATTGACGGACGGATTTTGGGATTGCATTTTACTTTGTTGATATTCTCGCCCTGCATGGGGTTGGTTTGTGTATCTTTGTTGTGCCAATTTTTGGGAATGTAATGAGAAAATTAAATAAAGAATTGAAACTCAAAATGGCAATCTAGCCTCAAAAAGCTGTAAGACCTTTGCACAGCTGGATGGTTCTTGGGTGATTTGTCCTGAGCGTGTCTGTATGTCCTGCTGCAGGGCCTGGTCTGTTGAGGTGAAGAGCTACTCCCACTGTTAGTGCATGGCCAAAATGGCGCACCGGGCCCTGCCGGGAGCAGCGATGGGTGGGTCCAGGACATCAGAAGGCCTCGGACCACGCTGAGCCTAAAGTACCTACTCCTGGGTGTAGTCTGGAAGCTGGGACATGCAGCAGCTAAAATCCTGCCTCAGAGGAGCAGGTCAAAAAAGATATGAAAATATACCAATCAATCAATCAATCATGAAATTTGTAAAGCACACTACATTCCCGTGAGGGTCTCTAGGCGCTGGGGGGAGGAGGGGTGCTGCTACTGCTCGAAGAGCCAGGTCTTGAGAAGTCTCCTGAAGGTAAGTAGGTCCTGGGTCTGCCGTAGGAGGATGGGGAGGGTGTTCCAGGTCTTGAGTAGTCTCCTGAAGGTAAGTAGGTCTTGGGTCTGCTGTAGGAGGATGGGGAGGGTGTTCCAGGTCTTGAGTAGTCTCCTGAAGGTGAGTAGGTCCTGGGTCTGCCGTAGGAGGATGGGGAGGGTGTTCCAGGTCTTGAGTAGTCTCCTGAAGGTAAGTAGGTCTTGGGTCTGCTGTAGGAGGATGGGGAGGGTGTTCCAGGTCTTGAGTAGTCTCCTGAAGGTAAGTAGGTCTTGGGTCTGCTGTAGGAGGATGGGGAGGGTGTTCCAGGTCTTGAGTAGTCTCCTGAAGGTAAGTAGGTCTTGGGTCTGCTGTAGGAGGATGGGGAGGGTGTTCCAGGTCTTGAGTAGTCTCCTGAAGGTAAGTAGGTCTTGGGTCTGCTGTAGGAGGATGGGGAGGGTGTTCCAGGTCTTGAGTAGTCTCCTGAAGGTGAGTAGGTCTTGGGTCTGCCGTAGGTGGGTGGGGAGGGTGTTCCAGGTCTTGGCAGCCAGGTAGGAGAACGATCTGCCGCTGGCGGCCGTTCTTCGGTATCACAGTAACTTACAATCTGTGAAATAACATTGTGCATAAAACACCTTGGCTTTTAGTATCAAACCACGTTTTGAATGCCATTAAACACATCAAGCAACAGAACTTGAATTTCTTTTCATAAATATCGTTTTAAGTGAACCATTAACACGTACAAAGCCTGTAACTTTGTAATCATCTCTGCGAGGTGATGGAACTAAGTGGCTTTTTATTTTAAAATGTGCTTTTTAATGATACGCACAAGGCAGAGGCTGTTTCTGTCTCGGTAGAGGGAGGCTGACAGGCAGGGGGGTGGTGGGAGGGTGGTATTTCCAGAGTAGGCATGTTTTGTTTGGGGGGGCTGTCGCTTGCTGCTCTGCCAGCTCTGCCAACTCTGCTCCTGACGAATTTCGGCGTTTGCGATCGCAAAATAGCTAAGTGGTATGTATAAAAGCAAAACAGCCTTGCAAAATAAGGAATCGCAAATTTGTGATTCCCTATTTTGCGATTGCATTTAAGGAATCACAGATTGCGATTCCTTAAATGCAATGAATGAGGCCCAGAAAAAGTGCAATTTGGCCATAAGGAATCGCAAATTACCACCAACTTCAAGTTGGTGGTAATTTGTGATTTCTTTGAAAAATGCACTTCTTTTGCTTTTTTGAAAGTGCCATGGGGCGCATATCCATGCCCTTAGGACATGTATGTATGCCACATGGGCACACATGCTCATTTCAGGGGTGCAACAGGGTGTCCTTTTGACACCCTTGCACCCTTGAAATTGCATTCTCAATTTGCGATTCTCTAATTAAGAATCGCAAATTGAGAATGTCTTCCCATTCATTCCTATGGGCCTATAGGCCCATAGGAATGAATTGGGAGGTATTCCTTAATTGCGAATTGCAATTTGCGATTCGCAATTAAGGAATATGTATGATTCGCAAAATTATTTGCAAATCCTACATACATAGCATTTTTGCGATTCTCAAATAGCGATTCTCTAAAAATCGCTATTTGAGAATCGCAAACTGTAGGTTTCATACATATGCCCCTATAAACCTACATGCAAAATAAGGAATCTCAAAATAGCGATTCCTTAATTTGCTCTTGCATTTAAGGAATCGGAAATACCGATTCCTTAAATGCAATGTAGGTAGCACTTAAAACAGTGCACCTCAGCCTTAAGGAGTCGTTATTTACCACCAACTTCAAGTTGGTGGTAAGTAGCGATTTCCTTTCAAAAAGCACTTTTTTGCTTTTTGAAATGTGCCATGTGGCACACATCCATGCCCTTAGGGCATGCATGTGCGTCACATGTGCACACCTGCCCATTTCAGGGGTGCAACAGGGTTTCCTTTGGACACCCTGGGACCCTTGAAATAGCTCCCGCTATTAGCGATTCGGTAATACCGAATCGCTAATAGTGAACCTCTTCCCATTCATTCCTATGTGGCTCCTATCCCATAGGAATGAATGGCTAAGTATACCATAATAACGAATCTCAATTACCGATTCGTTATTAAGGAATGTTAAGGAATCGCTAATATTTTAGCGATTCCTACCTACATTCCATTTAGCGAGTCCTTAATAGCGATTCGGTAAAAATTGCTATTAAGCACTCGCTAAATGGAAGTTACCTACATCTGGCCCTTAAGTCTTCAAAATCAAATCTTATCAGTCCCTTTACTAAAAGTGTCTTGAACATTCTAAAGTGTAGTTTATGTGCAGTAACTCAAGGTGCTTTTGCATTTGAATATGGATACACCATAATTGCATCAGTTTAGTTCAGACTCTTTTGTCCAATAGCTACAAGTCCTTTTATATGCAAAGTATTGCACCTCTAAGTAAATTACCACAGTTATTTACCTACTAATTATTTCCTTTTTATTTTCCCACACAAAGTTAAGGCATGGATCATTACAGGAGCAGCTTGTCACTGGTCATTCTGGTCTTGGAGTTGTCTGATGGAGAGTATGTCTGATTGGTGCATTGAGGAAGGAATAGTATTTTAGGGGAGCTGAACAGAAGTCCTGTGCACACGTTACAATTGTTAGATGAGAGTTAATTTGATCAAGTATGCTCCAAATGAAATGTCAATAACGTTCGAGTGATTCTGTCCTTTGTCTTTATTTCTTTGGTACAGCAAAAAGCAACCAGCCAACACGTGTTTCGTCGCAATGGGAGAGTGTCCCGAGACTTCTTCAGGGCTGAACTTCGTGGTTGGATTCTTTAAAGATCACACTGCCGGTGATAATTCCAACCCGGCTGGTCAATAACAAACCTTATTCTTGGATCTGAAGGATTTACAATAGTGAGTGTCGGTACCAATCACCTAAATTGTGGTGATCATGCGATTCTTTGAGATCACTAAAATGGTGATAATTCCGACTCTGCTGGTCAAATATAGAGTTAATCGTAGATCCGTAAGATTCTAGGGGCACATTACCAAGCCTGTCGATATTAGATTATCACCGCTTTATCGGCCGTTTTTGGCCGCTAAGCGGAGATTATTATATCGCCCTATTAGCAAGCTGTAGGCGATAGCGAGCGGTTTGGGGCCCACTTTGCATGTCAGTGATATTTATCGCTAATGACGTGCAAAGTGGGCGTACCCAACCTGTTAGTGACTGAAAGCAGTCGCTAACGTCGCTATCGCCTATTAGCAAGGCAGGCGTAGCAATGGAAATATTCGCGCTAAGCGTGAATATCTCCAAAACCTAACGCCTGCTCAGACCAATTCTTAACATTATATCCAATGGGAGGTGGATACTATGGCTAAGACCCTATTGGCGATAATGCGTGAATATCGCTGTATTCTCAGCGATATTCAAACATTTAGCCGCTATTGCCGGATATTTTATCGCTTTAGAGATAAATGTTGCTAATAGCACGTTATCTCTACGATAATATCCGGCGATGCTTGGCGATAAAAGTAAATCGCTAAGCCCATTTAGCGATAAATATCGCTAGTTGTTGGTAATATGCCCCACAGTTTGTTAGTTTAGTTAACAGTCACCTATATTATGGTGACCATCAGTGGGTCCGTTTCGCTAAGACAGGGGACAGTGAGTAAACTGCTCCATGTGTCATGTGATCTATAGTGTGTACGCTAAGGTGGGAGGCGGCATCGGAAGGGGTGCTTCGCAGCAGCGGTGCGTCCATTGGGGCGTAAGGGCGTAGCCCCACCAGCCACCACATGGACCCGCATCGCTGCCGCCGGCCGCAATCCTTCTCTAAATAAAATAAATACATTGCAATACATTCATTGCAACAATCAGCCGCCAGGTGGCCTGCTGCAGTTGCGCAATCCCGATAGTTGCGCAATCCCGATGGGGAACTTACAGTGCGCATGCTTGGGAAAGTTGGATACTTCCTCAAGCATGCGCACTGTAAGGTCCCCAGCGGGACCCAGGGGTGCTGTTCGCCTGCCACAGCCCGGGTTCACAAAGGGCGACAGGGCAAGCAACAAAAATGCCCCTCTAGCTAATCCTGGCGCTGCATGCAGCGCCAGGATTGGCTTGTCAGCCCCGCAGCTTCCATCATTGGATGCCGCGCGTGGGGGTATTTGGAATTGGCTGGTTTTGTGACGTGGCAGCCGCAAGCTGAGGAGCTAACAGGATGTGGAGCGCATCAGAGCAGCGTGACTGCAGCAACACGTGGTATTTCGTGTCTGACTCGGCGCTGATAATTCCAATGCTTTGCCCCGGAGTTCACTCTCTCCAAGGTCGGTGCTGAGTGCCTCGAGCTAAGAGCAGGTGATGGGCTAGAGGTTGTTTAGGTACCATGGTAGGTCCAATTCAGTTGTGTCTATTTTTATTAGCACGTTTGCTTAAAGCTCTGGGTGCTCGCAGGGTGTTGTGTGTGTGTGTGTGTGTGTGTGTGTGTGTGCACGTGGTGTGTGGGTTTTATTTCATCTTCGGCTCTGAGCTGGATGGAGTAAGGGGCAGGCTTTTGTCAGGCAGAGGGGCACTGAACTCCAGAAGCTCATTCACGCCTCAGTGCAGGGGAACAGCATATGCTGCGGTGACTTGTTACAATATCAATTGTGAACTGCACGTTTTGAAAGTGCAAGGTGTCACTGCAGCTATATTCAAAGGTCTTTTTAATTGTACCCCATAAATGTTTAAACATCCTTTCGTTTTTTACTGCACTGCGTGTGTTGTACTAAAGTATGTAAACCTTTGACCCCTTTGTTTACTGGGTACCAGTGAAGCCCCGGGTAATGTTTGTTGCCACCCTATATTCGTCCCTCTGTCTGTCCCTCTCTAAAAGTCGCTGGAAATTCAGTTGTTTAGTTCGGCAGATTGTGGGTCCGCAATAGCTCTGATTCACTTATTTGTTTCAAAGTCAAGTTTTTTTTTCAATGGGCCTTTGATTAAGATGGATTAAATGATTTTAAACTGACCGGCAACAGGGTATTTATTCAAATTTTGTGATAAGGTTTATTATCAATATTATTAAACACAATTGTTTTATTACATTTATGTATCGTTACATGGAGCTCAGAGGGGCTTCCTGGCACCTTTATTAGAAAACAAAAAAAATGACCACATTTCTTGTCAAATTAATTCACGCTGAGCAACAACCAACTGAAAATGAAAGTGACTTTTATTGGTGTGAAAGCTGTGGGGTTCTCTGAAAGGAGTGAAGCACTTTGAATTAAATAACTAAGCTCTGTGTATGTGGTAAGGTCTTCAGTGTGTCTCACTCTCTCTCGCTTTCTTTTTCACACCATTTTCCTCTGCACTCTTTCTCTCTTTGAAACATGTTCCCATGTTCCTCCCCATGTATTCCTGGAATCTTGCACCTGCATGCCTCTCAAGCAGTCGTTCTCCTCTCCAACAGTTTCCATTCTCTCCTTTTTGTGCATACTTCCTTTCATCTCCTCCACCTTTCCATGTCCCATGCGCGCAGAACATGCCCCTCCACTCACCCGTGAGCACTGCATCCTCGTTTCCTTTCTTTGGGTACATATTTGACAGTAGTGTGACCCCCTTTATATGCGAGCTCACAATTGGCACACTACCATTTTCAAGATGCTCGCAGAGAGGCCAAGGACTGAATGTGCCTGTTGTGTGAATACCTTTATCACCAGTGCTCAATTTGAGCAGGTGCTTTCAGGTGCCCAGCACCAGCACTTCTTTTACAGGGCCGGGGCTACGATTTCTGTTCCTCCTACTTTTCTCTACATTTGTATACATGCTGGAATTGGAGCCATGATCTCTTTTGTATGCAATTCATTCTAATTTAGAGTCTCACGACTCTCTTTAATTTCACCTGTTCACGTGGGCAATCGGGCCTGTGTAACTTTTTTGACCACATATGAATTTAATTTAATTTGATTTATGGAATGTCGTATTGAAATAATCACCAGTGCATGACATGCCTGTGGTATAGACAACCATTGATCTGTGCATGATATGCCTATATGATTGCCATTATGATATACATTCCCGCAGGGGCATTGGAAAGGTTGTATGTTCTAGTCCGCCTTTTTGCACGTGGCTTCAAAACGCTGTTATAATATGGATTCTTTAATTCTGCTTTTTGCATCTGGGGACACGTGACCAGCCCAGGCCTGTCTTACTTTTAAATGTTGTTCATGTGCCCCGAGGTTTATTCCCTTATAGATTGTTACTTGCACTTTATCATACATTGGTGCTGCGTGTCGTGAACTCTTTACACACATTTGTAAGAGTAGTTTTTATCTGATGAAATATTGTTTAGCCTGTATCATTCACAAAGGCAGTGTAGTTGCTATTCCCTTCTGCTTTTAATCATGTTGCTATTTTAACAATGTTTTAATTGTTTTGATGAATTATGAAACTGTACTGTATGTGGTGTTAAGGATTTTTGAAATCCGAAAAAAACTTGAGGATGATGACTAATAGTCGCTAAACAAACGATAGTCTGCAAAATGATAGTGGTGAATTCACGGGCTGGTTTTTTATTGATTTGTTTTTTGCCTACGCCCTGACTGTTGGCCCTATGGTGTCGTTTGTCAGTGTTTTCTTTCTGTTTTTCTGTCTTGGCCCAAGTCTGGCTTCTGATATGCTTTCAGTGTTAGCTGTTAACTTGCTGATCTGAAGGCTCGAGTACCCATTAATGTTTGCAGCACATGGTGGTTTCTCACAGTACACCACATGTCGACTGCCCCTCCACCAGGCGCTGTGTACGGGTCCAGCCTCGCCTAGAGGACCTAGGGAGAGTTATTCAAAGGACCAGTTCTTCTTCAGCTGTATGTGTGGTGGGAGTAAAACACAACTTGTTCTTTATCCATCACATCTTTTATTTTTGATGTGCGTGTAAGCCACTGCTAATCGCCCAACATTGGCCTCCGAGCACCTGGAGGAGTACATACAGAGCCGGCTTTAGGGCGGTGAGACGGGTGCAGCAGCACCTGTTGCTGACCTTGGTTGGGGGCACGGTTTAAATTACTTATGGGTTTAAAAGGACTGTGATTCTGGGCAAATCACTTAATCTCCCTGTGCCTGAATGTGTCCCTGTGTAACATAACCGGTGCTCATGTAAAGTGCTCCAATACCTTTGGGTCGAGTTTGTGCTATATAAATCTGCATTAAAAAAAAAGGCTTATTGTATGTTGATGGCAAGGAAACCAGTCACATCTTTTCTGCTGGTGCGTTTGAATTACAAGGCTCATCTCTCCCGTTTTGTCGCTTTCACTCAGAGTTTTTTGAGAATATCCTGATTAAGTGATTTGTAATGAATCTGTCACACATATATTCCTCATTGCCTCATTGCTTCCCCAGTGACTTCCCAGCCAAAAGACAACTGGATCCCCTTCCAGCAGTATCTGAGTCTGAAATGTGTCTCTGTTATGTAATCAGACCCTCCAGCATTTCGCGATTTCGCGATTTGCAAAATAATCGCGAAATCAGCAGAGGAGCGCGATTACCGCGATATTTACCCTTTTGGCCGCGAAAAAGGTCTCTGGCAGACAGCAAAAGAAATGATAACATCCTATTGGCTGTACGCGCATATCGCATACGTCACTACGTGGCTCCTACACTGTAATACTTGCCTGCTTCTTACTGCGGCCGGCCGGCATTAGGCAATCATTTCCTTGTTCCTTCTTTTCACCGAACTTTTCACGAGCTAAAGCTTTTCACAAAAACACCATCGTGTATCCCGCACATAATCAGCGTGTGCACCAGTGAACGGAATAGAACCTAAAATTCAACAATGCGAGGTGCACAGCTCGGCAAATCGAGAGAAGGAAAGCAGGACACGTTTGGAAGCGACAGGCAGCAGAGCACGCGCCCTCCCTTCACTTACGAAGGGCAGGATTAGGATGCGGCTGAGTCCACGGTGAGCTAAGACAGCCAGTTCTTCATCCCTTTTTTATGGATCCATCACTCTGCCTATCATGGTTCCCGGTAGTATCCGTGCCTGCACTTGCGCGCACACTATCTTTCCCTTGCACTCACACTTTATTGCATAGCGCGCACGTCTCTGCTTCCTGCAAAATTAAGACTTTTTGCTGCCCGCAGCCTCCTAAAATACGAGTGCTGTGAAAAGAATGAAAGGTATTTTTCTTGGTGCTGAAATGCAGGGAGAAAGTCTTGTGAGTTTACAAGGCGTGGGGAAAGCGTTCGAAAACGGTCGACATTCCCTGCCATGGGCCTGTGGAATGTCATAACAGAACCCTGAGCAGCCGGAAGTTAAACATCCCATTCGTGTAGGGAAAGATTAATCAGGAGTTGAGAAGCATTCAGGTGCACGTCCAGAAATGTTTGTTTTATATGGCAATACGTCTGCACGATTTGTGTTTGTTTGTCGTTATTGAAGAGAGTCCGGTTCGGCTTAGCAAGCAATTTCTGCAAATCTGTCCAAAGTTTTCAGCTGTTTAAAAGTGCCCCAAAATAAAATGTAGTGGGATACCGGCGCAAATACTTTATTTCACAGAGTTTCCCGTTTGTTTTTCCTCCAATATGAGAGCATGTATCACCCATTAGTTCACCACAACAGCACAGAGAGAAATAAAGGGGAAAGGCACAGAAGAGGATCAGAATATTGTAAGTAGTGATAAGGTAACAAGGGTTAAGGAAGATGGGGGTACAAAGACAAGGGAAAAGAAAATAATCAAAGAAAAAGCAACAGAGAAATGAGAAAGAGAAGCAAAGACTGGAGAGAGGCATGGAGAAAGTGAAAGCAGAAAGTGGTAGGAGAGATGAGGGAAAAAGAAGGGGTGGAGGAACACAATGGAGAGAAATATGTGATTGATTTATTCTTGGTACTAAATGACACAACATATATGAGTGACCTTTAAACTGTGGAAAGGGCGTAACCACACTAACAACAAACATATCAATGTAGTGTTTACAACTAGCTGTGAGTCATGCATTTCAATCTACTGTGTAAACGGGGTTCTTTTCAGAGAGCTGGATTTCACCCTGTAGGTCAGCATTTGAGGCGCCTCAGGTGACACAGCCCTCTAGAGGCAGTGGCGCTTCCCCGCCGTCCAATTTCTGCTTCCTTCTGGCCAAGCGACGTTTGTATTACAAATTCCCATTTCGATTAATGAGAGAGCAAGTCAGTTTCCAGCCATAGGAGCCTTCTGCGGCAGAATAACTATCAGAAGGGAGCGCTGGAGTGCAGACATATGCAGGTCATCAATTGCATGGCCACGTTGAGTTATATATGGATGAATGGACAGAAGCAGCAAAATACCATTTGGGGCAGCACACTATACTAAGTTCAGATTTTTAGCATAAGTGTTTTAAGCCAGGCCCTTAATTACATCGGCCACGCCCCTGTGAGCAACCCCCAGTTTTTCATCCTACTCAAAACCCTGCACACACCCCTCTGCTGTTACACAATTAATCACGTTGTAAATACCCCGCACCATGGTGCATCTTTTGCGCCGCCGCTGCGTCACAAAAGTGACGCAACGGCGGCGTAAAAGCAGCCCAAGGGGCTTGTAAATCTGCCCCAAAGTGTCTACATTGTAAAGAAACCAAATATACATAGCTTCATGTAGTTAAATAACTAAAAAAACGAAGATATCTGTGTTTGTTGTAGGAAAAATGGCCACATAAAATGCCGCAAAATTGCCGCTAAATTTCCATATTTGTGCCGCTAAATTTCCATTTTTGTGCCGCTAAATTTGCTAATCCATGCCGCTATATCCTGGGGGGTCTGTGTAATGCTCACCTTAAATTTAGCCTTTACTACTCACATCAGTGGCACCTCCTGTTGTGGTTGTGGGCAAAGTTTTATAATTGGGTAGCTCATGTGCATTTTCATGACTAATAGGTGGGACAGATGCTAGTCTATAAGCGATCCTTGGGGATGGTCTGAGAACGGTTCAATACATTTTACTCCTCTGCATATACCATTGTTGCTTGCTTGGCATCAGTCATGGGTCATTGACATCCCATTCTAGTTGCTAAATATTCTGATTTAAAGCTGTGAAAACACAAGGAATCTATTTACTCCACATCAAAAACTGTTTATTGGTAATGGGGTAACAGTCAGTACCAATGTTGTAGGGCAGGATCTTGATATGGCTGCCATCCTTCCATCATGCTGCCTTATCCATGGTTGCTGAGTCCATCTTAGAATAACTTCACTCTGTCAGTGCCACCAATTGCAATGATTTGATCTTTCCTTGTGTCATCACCCACAACAAATTCTTCTACTCTTAGAGCTGAGATTTTCATGAAAGTCTTATAGACTGAATTCAGCACCTGCGCGTAATAGGACGGAATGTATGAAGCTCTGTGGTTATACTGAATAAGCAGCTACCTATGTTATGCCATCTATTAATGTAATAACTGCACTTTCACAATTGCTTTATTAACCTTCCTGCTTTCTCAAATTTGCTTGAAAATGCACAATTTTTCTTCTTTTTTTTCAAAATTTTCTTGGGGGGGGGTTATCCCCCCAAACTCCCCTTTTGAGGTTCGGGCTCGCTCGCTGCGCTCGCTCGCTACGGTGCTGTATGCAAATCACTTTGCGCCCCACCACTTTAAAATGTCACCCACCGCCCCTGGTTCTTCGTTCCTGATATGGACCATATCCAGAACGGAGAATTCCTGCCGATGCGGTTTACTCACCGCACTCCTTTTCAGCGGCACTGCCCCACTGATGACACACTGATGACACACTTTAGCTCCAGGACACTCGCTCCATTGATTGGTTCTGATAGAATTAGCAGCAGTTTCCAATCCCACCCCATGGTAGCACAATGACTGAGAATGGGCAAACACCAGGAAGTAATCCAAGCAGCATCAACCAAACCAACGCTTCCCTTTGCATCACACCCGTTTAGAGCCTCTGATACAAGAGTGTTTTGCAGTCTCAAAACCTGCAATTCGCAAAAACACTGGTTTTACGGTAGAAAAAAAAATTGATATTTTTAAAATGTTTCAAAGCCCTTTTAAGTGCTGAAAAGGGCTTTTGCTGTCCATTATAAATTTCAAGTAGGATGTGGATTTAAAGCGGTGTCCCCGTTCTATCTGGGATTCACAAAAAATGTACGTACCAACGGGGGTCAGTGAACTGTTGGCAACTCCCCAATTAGCGTGGGACAGATTTCGCTTTGGGAATCATGTCAGCAGCCTCAGGGGGGGCAGGTAGTTTGAGTTTAAAAGTTTGAGTTTAAAAAGTTTTATATAGCGCTCTTTCACCAGCGGTTTCATGGCGCTGTAACTGGCAAATCTCCACAAGGGACAAAGGGAGGAGGACAGGTGACCGGAGACTAAATAAAGATTTTGCTGAAAAGATAAGTTTTAAGTTTCTTTCGGAACTGGGAATATGGAGTTAGGGATCTGAGCTCTAAGGGTAATGAATTCCAGAGAGCTGGGGCAAGGGTCGCAAATTTTGAGCCCCCCCACTTTTTCCGGCGAAACCGGGGGACTGTCAACAGAAATTGGGAAGAAGATCGGAGCTCCCTGGCTGGAAGGTAAGGGATAATCTCCGAGGAAATGAAAGCAGGGGCCGTGCCCAGTCGAGCCTGGTAGGTGATAGTCGCAAGCTTGAATTGGACACGTTCCCGGACCGGAAGCCAATGTAAAGTTTTCAGGAGGGAAGTGACATGTGAGGATTTGGGAAGGTTAAAGACCAACCGAGCCGCCTGGTTTTGAATCATCTGCAACCGCCTGAGACTATATGCAGGTATACCTGCATATAGGGCGTTGCCGTAATCCAGGCGGGAGATGACCATCGCAAGGACGATCAGCTTCAAGGCCTCGAAGGTGAAAAATCGATCGACCTTGCGGATGGTGCGGAGAGAAAGAAAGGAAGAAGAAACCACAGAACTAACCTGGGAGTGAAGGGTAAGGTGAGAGTTGAGTTTAATACCTAGGGTCTTGACAGAGGTAGAGGGGACCGGAGGGAGACCAAGGGAAGGGGGCCAAAAAAGTGAAGACCAGGGACTGGAGCAACCACCCGTCAACACCAACTCGGTCTTATCTGGGTTGACTTTCAGGTGGTTGAAATCCATCCAGTCCCGGATAAAAATCATAATAGACTGGAAATTAGAAATAGAAGCAGGAGAAGAAGATAGGTTGAAAACAAGTTGGAGGTCATCCGCATAATTATATACGGAGACCTCCATTTGTTCTAAAGAAAAAATGAGGGGAGAAATGTAAAGATTGAACAGAAGAGGTGAAAGGGAGGAACCTTGGGGGACCCCGCACTGGACCTTCCGGAAGTCCGCAGAAAAATCACCCAGGCGAACTGCCTGGGTGCGGTCCCTCAGGAAGGAGGATAACCATACCAGGGCCGTGCCTCCGATCCCCGCCGCCGCGACACGGGAAAGTAAGATGGTATTGCTAACGCGGGATTACTGGTTACCAGTTACCTTACCAAATCCCAAACTATGTCGACTGAATCGTTGGTACCTGTCATTGAGTAAAAGGTAATCTTACAATAAGTCAATCAATTTAAGAACTTACACCACTCTAAATGACCACTGACCAAATTTTAAGATTCAAAGATTTAATATAAAGTCAAAGATAACTGAAGATACAAACTTCTCAAAATGAGATTCAGAAGATAAATCGGTATCACTATGAACATGAACTTCTTGAGTAGTCTAAGTCTGAAAAACAAAATAATAAGTACAATCTCGAAAACCATAAGGGTTGTCAAAATGGATATAAGTTGCAATCTCAAAGTCATTACAGAAAAGAAAATTAAGATTAGTCTGTCCCTACACTATACTAAGTGACATCCCTACTTAGCAAGATCTTTACCCTCTAGGTGTCAGCCGTGGTGACTTCCTAAGAAGATCACGCACTTCTCTTTGTCTCTTCTCTGATAATGGGTCTCTCTTGATCAGCCTATCTGCCTACCCATCCGCTTCCTTAGGCTCCCAAAATCATCTGCTCTGCTCTCCTCCCGGGTCTCTTTCCCTAATACCAAATCACATTTCTGATAGGAACGCCCCTTGGGACGCCCCTCACGTGGTATCTCTGTGCGCGGCAAACTCCATGATGGTACTCTTGAAGACCCTCGTTAAAGTTGACCTTGGTTCCCAGGCTTCTTCTCCAATGCGCCGATACCCCCTAAATTCCTGGAAACTCCTACAGGCCTGCGCAAGGCGCCACTGAACAAAGTCCCTTTCGTTCGAGCTGATTAGGACCCTCGCACCTGCATACAGCTCGTCCTGCAGTGGGCCTCAAATTCCAGACTCCACCATATCTTTAAGTCGTAAAACACACTCCAAGCTCGGTGCTGGACACCTCTCGACTTCTTCCCTAACGAGCACATGGCGGTTCAAACGACATGTCATTATCTGTTCAGGCCTACTTGATTTACATGAAGCAGGTCCCTGCACTCTTAAAACATTAACTTGATTTAAACAGCAAACATTCTTAACTAGCATACGTTTCTAAAATAACACATCTATAAAGCATATACTTTTAACCCTAAGTTCAATAATACATTTGGAAGAACCACGTCAACCTTATCTCACATTATTTTAGCAGCCCGTTTAGGTTTGCTGTGAATTGCCCTAAGGCCTACACATTATACTGGATTTCACAGTTACATTTAATTCGGACATGATTCTTTTAACATGAGAACGTGAGGTTTTCATATTCATTCCAACATTTCTACATTAATCTCACACAGTTATACTTATTATTACTCTACTTAACATTCTATACATTTCGCTACTGAATATAGAACACTCTGTATATTTCACTCCTGGATATAAAACACTCGTGTGCAAAACATGTTTAAACTAACTACGTGCTTGTAAATATGGCGTACTTATACATTTTTTCAAACTTGTGCTCTCTCAGTCCCCCCTTTGATGACCTTCAGGGGTCATCACCATCAAGACACTAAAAATGTAGAACCCTTCAAAGTGAAGTCATGGCTGTGCCACTTCTTTTCATACTCTCTAATGCTTTCAGACTCTTGTATTGAGTGTCCTGCATCGCTGTCAACTCTTCCTCCTGTTTCCTCATAGTTCTCTGCAACCTATTTGCTCTATAACATTGATACAAACGCACCAATCCCCACAAAGTGATTACGCAAATCACAATTATGATGATGGGTTTCAGTATGTACCAAACGATACCCTTTCCTAAGTTGGCAAACCAACCTCCAACTTTACCCATTCCATGACCTACTTTTTCCCACACATTTACTTTTGCCAGATCCTCAATTTCGTAGTGTATGGCAGTGATGTTTCGTATATACTTCTCTAGAGGTTTTGAATTGTCTGGAATGTAAGTGCAGCATTCCTGGACCTTCAAAGCCTTACAGACTCCTCCCTCTTTAGCTAACAGAACGTCTAAAGCAAGTCGGTTCTGAAGAACCATTGCCCTAATCGATTGCATCTCTCCTTCTATCAGCATCAATGATCTTGCAGTACTGGCAGATAGCCTATCTACGACTGTAGCTAACCTCCTGATCTTAATGTCATTCAATATCAGTCCTAAGATAGGGAATGCAGCACCGAGTACATCTCCAACTACTTCTGCTGCACCCAGCCCTCGCTTCCATCTAGTTGGTATTTCTTTCTTTGGCGTGTCTAAATTCTCAACATGATATATTTTAGGGAAGACAACAGCCAGATAGCATGATCCGTACCAATTATCTGGTAGCTTCACATAGGCATTTCTTCCACATACAAAATATACATTTGGTATTGCTTGCATCCCCTTCAAAAAGTCCTTAGAATAGTACTCCAATTGAAAGGCATGTTCACAATTGACTTGACCTACATAAAAATTCTCATAATAGGAGTAACTCCTGTGTATGCACAGTTTCCCCCGTTTCTCCTTATCCAAAGCAATTGGACCAATACTACCTTTTCTTTGATGTGCCCTTTCCTCCTTGGTCCAATCTGTTTCCCATTGTCCTGATGCCTTCAAAATCTTCTGCCTCCTGTATCTAGTATCTACCTGTCCTATAAACTTTTTCTCAATTTCTGATATTTGACAAGTCAGATTGTTTCTTCGAGCATGTGAAGTATCTAACGTTTTCCATGGAATAAACCATTTGTGTAATCTGTCTTCGCTTTTGTAATAGTCCCATTTGTTCAGATGCTTGAAATTCGGGACCTCTGGCAATGTCGAGTCGAAATTCGAGAAATAATACTCAAATCCATCTCGTCCATAAAATATGCTCAACAACAAACTGCATGTGATTCCATATGTCAATGGAAGATGATGGTACCTGATACCCTCCTCCACAGAAGCTGGTAATTGCATACAAACGTAACAATCCTTCACTTCCATGGCATCAACATATTCATAAAGCAATTTAGCATAAGCATTTGACCTGTAATTTCCCTGTGACTCATCCATGTGTAACCTTTTTACTTCTGCATCTAACAATGCTTTGTCTTTATCATTGATGTTTCCCTTATCATTAGCAATAGGAGTTCTCGGTGTTGACACTCCCTTGACCTCCTTGACTGCAGTTTCATCCCTCTCGTGTCCCACTAGGAATGAAACAGTTACCACTAAAATTATAAGAGAAACCACTACTCCTAAAAGTGTAACAACTATACATTTTGCCCTGCGGTTCGGGTTGCCAGCCTCCATGTTCTCAAACAGTGTCGCTTTGGACGTTCTTCCCGCATCAACTTCTTCCTCTTTTCAAACAAAGTCTTTCTCTCTTGCAATGTCTCTCTTTTGAACACTTGGAAGCTTGACAATTTGTTTCCGCAAAACAGTTCAAAGTCCAGTAGAAAATAGACAACCCTAGCCCTTCTCCATCCACTAAAATGAAACCCCTACCATTTTTCTTCTTCCACTCGGCGCTAGGTTATCTTGCAGCAATTTTACAATTTCTTTTCAAAAGTCTTATTTTCGTCTGAAGTTATGTATGACTCAAGGAGGGACACTACGTCTTCACAAATGTCCATCCGAAGTAACATTCCCTCAGGTTCTGGGCAGTTCGTACCACAACATGGAAAGTCAACTTTTTCTAGGATTATTCTCCTTATTTCGCTCAGGACAAGTGGACGGACGAAATTGAGAGTTAGCGTTTTTTCAATTTCTACTCCTGGTACTATCAGTTCTACATCCACAATTACAAAGGGGTCCGTTCTAATCAAGATCACTTTCTTCACCTTTCCAGTTCTGCGCCCCTTTGAAGACATTCGTAATATGGTATTAATCCACAACAATAAGCGCTCCTAGCATTTCTACTACTCGCTCAAGCATTTCCAAACGAAGAAGAGTTCCCTCCAATATTGGATATCGTGAACAGCAAACTGGAAACTCAACTGTCTCTAAAATCAATTTTCTTATTCCGCTCAGGAGAGCAGGATGAACGATGTTGAGTGTCAGCAACCTTTCGGTCTCCGCTCCTGGCAGTAGAAACCTTATTTGCACTGTGATGATCGGGTCAGTTCTGACCAGTTCCACTTCCCTGATCCTCCCTGTTCTGTGTCTCCCAGACATCTGCAACGAGGTAGGTCCAGTCGGGAGTAGAGTATCTTCTGCTAGGCACTCGCACCCTCCTTGATCTTCTAAGGCCCTCCTCGGCTTGATCCTGGATATCTTCTTCTGGATCTGAGTCTTCGGATATAGGAGTAAGCGTTTCTTCCTGGGCCGACCTCAAACTTAGCCTTCTTCTCCTTGCTGGCCAAGTGGCAGCTCCAAGCCTTATTCTCCTATTCCTTGTCCTCTCACTTGGTTCTTGGTCGCTCTGATACGGATCTGAGTCTGAGTCGTATTCACTTCTGCTCTCTCCTTCAGTTGCGTCTTCCGTCTCACTGCCGTCCTGCCTTCGCTCTTCTTCTGAATCCGTTGCATTCCCAACTTCTTCCGACACCTCCTCAGCTGCTGCAATCCCTTCTTGCGACCCTTCTTCCACTTCCGGGCTTTCGTCTGGGATAGGAGCTGTTCCTTCTAGAGGTGCTGGAACTCTTCGAGTATGGGATGCATGGATCCAATTTGGCAGCCCCCCGCACTTCACCGCGGTGTTCGTTATCAGGATTAGCTGAAAGGGCCCACGCCAGCGAACATCTAGGCAGTTCTTCCGGACGTGTTTTTTAACCAACACCCAGTCCCCTGGGTTCAGGTCATGACACAGGTTCCTCGATGCTGGAACTTCAGCCGCATGCACCTGAAGGGACACAGAATGGATGGCGTCAGACAGTCCTTTACAATAATCCAAGATCAGATCATCTGTAATATTCAATAGGGCAGTAGTTGGAACTGTGGGAAGTCTCATGGCCCTCCCCATCAGGATCTCGCGGGGAGAGAGACCTGTCCTCCTATCAGGTGTGCTGCGCATGCTCATGAGCACTAAAGGAAGAGCATCTGGCCAACTCAAAGATGTGGATGCCACTACTTTAGCCAATCTATTCTTCAATGTGCCATTCACTTGTTCCACAATTCCTGAAGCTTCTGGTTGATAACTACAATGCAGCTTTTGATCGATATTCAGTGTGGAGCACAACATCTTCACTATTTCGCTGTTAAAATGTTTTCCTCTGTCAGATTCCAAAGAGGCAGGCACCCCGAAGCGCGGTATCAACTCCCTGAGCAACAATTTAGCCACTGTGAGTGTATCGCACCTACGTGTAGGGTACGCTTCAACCCATCTGGAAAATACACATACAATCACCAACACATACCTAAGGCGATTGACCCTTGGCATTTCGATGAAATCTAGTTGCATTCTATTGAAAGGCCCCCCCGACCTCCCAATGTGACTCAGTGTTACTGGTGTTCGTTTGCCCACATTCAGTTGTTGGCAGGTAACACATCGCTTACATACTGATTCTGCTGCTATTCTAAATTTAGGGCAATACCAAGTTTGCCTAAACACTCTCATCATAGCATCCCTTCCTAGATGTACTGGACCATGTATTTCTCTTGCCATGGGATTAGCTAATTCTTCAGGTAACACAGCTCTCCCATCTGCTGAAACCCAAAAATCCATTTCACTTCGCACACAACCTGCTGTTTCCCATGCCCTTTTCTCAGTTTCTGGTGCATTCTCCTGCATTATTCTTAAATCCTCCCAAGTGTCTACAGTTTCTAACATCATACTTAATTCAGTCTTTTCTTCTGCACCTTCTATTTCCACCTTTGAGAAAGAATAATTTTGTTCCGCACAATAGCGTGCGACTTCATCAGCGTATCTGTTGCCTTGTGACACAAAATCTGTATTCTTAGTGTGAGCCACACACTTTACTATTGCGATGTCAACTGGACCTTGCAATGCTTCTAACAACAGCCGCACAAATTCTCCATTTCGAATGGGCGAACCAGAGGAGGTCATGTAACCCCTCTGAGACCACAACTGCCCGAAATCATGAACCACACCGAAACCATATTGGCTGTCCGTGTAGATGGTGACTCTCTTTCCGTTTCCTGCTATGCAGGCACGAGTTAAGGCAATAATTTCTGCTACCTGTGCGGAATGTACTCCTTCCAGGCAAGCGGCTTCCACAACTCCAGTAATAGTACAAACAGCATAAGCTGCTCTCAACCGACCAGTATCGTCTCTTAAACATGAGCCATCAACAAAATAAATTTCATCGGGGTCAGACAATGGCTCATCCACAATATCTGGTCTGGGTTTCGTGCATAGTTCAGTCACATCAAGGCAATCATGGTCTTCACATCCTTCGCCTTCTATCACAGTAGGTAATGGCATCAAAGTAGCAGGATTCAAGACAGAGCATCTCCTAAGAGTCACGTTCTCCGCAGCAAGGATAACTTGCTCGTAGCGCGTGAGCCTACTATTGGTCAGATGCTGCGTCTTCGTCCTGGTCATTAGCAATTCAACTGAATGTGGTACATACACCACCACTGGATGTCCCATCACAATACTCTCGCTCCTTTCAATGCTGACACCCGTTGCAGCAACGGATTTGAGACATCCGGGCAACGCTGCAGCTACTGGATCTAATGTAGCCGAAAAATATGCAACTGGTCTACGGGCATTTCCGTGGGTCTGTGCCAAGACTGACAAAGCACATCCCTCTCTCTCACAGCAATAGAGTGAAAATGATTTATCGTAATCGGGCATTCCCAGAGCCGGAGCACGACACAAATCGTCTCTCAGCTGCAAGAACGCCACCAAGCATTCTTCGTCCCATGGTACCGGATCACTCACCTCCTTGTGCGTCAGTTTCTGTAAGGGCTTTGCTTTCAGTGAAAAGTTAACTATCCATTGTCGGCAGTAACCCACCATTCCTAGGAACATTCTAACTTCTCTCTGTGTTGTAGGCGCATTCATTTTCATTATCGCCTCAATCCTCTCTGGGGACACCTTACGTTTCCCTTTTTCTAACCTGCGCCCTAGATACTGTACTTCTGTCAGACAATACTGCAACTTGCTCGGAGATACCTTATGTCCATTTTCAGCTAAATGGTTCAGTAAGGCAATTGAGTCTGCTTTACAGGCTTCCTCTGTTTCTGACGCAACAAGTAGGTCATCTATGTACTGTACCAGAACCGAGTTCTGTGGCAGTACTAGATTCTCAAGATTCTTCTTCAACAACTGATTAAAGATGGATGGGCTGTCTGTGAATCGTTGTGGGATTCGACACCATGTTAAAACGCGATCTTCCATTTTAAAAGCGAAAAGATACCTGCTCTCTTCATCCAATGGGATTGAAAAGAAAGCCTGACAAAGATCTATCACTGTGAACCATTCTGCTTGACATGGTATTTGAAACAGTATCACTGATGGATTCGGTACCACGGGACAACATGAAACAACTATGTTGTTAATTTTTCGTAAATCCTGAACTATCCTAAACTTCCCGCTAGGTTTCTGCAAACCCATAATCGGGGAGTTACAAGGACTACCCACAATTTCCTTCAGTATTCCCTGTTGAATCATTGACTCGATCACAGGCTTTATTCCTGCAATCGTTTCCTGTGACAATTTGTATTGAGGCGTTCTTGGAAACTCAACATTTGGTTTTACCAATATTTTTACCGGCTCTACCCCCTTAATCAATCCTATTTCTTCTCCTGTGAAATCCCATACCTCTGACGCCACTGCATCTCGTAGGTCTTGGGGAAGATCTTCTATTGTCAGAGTAGGATATAGTTCTACACAAGATTTCGAATTGGCCACCTTAAAAGTAGCATCTTCGTCGGTAGTCTGTACCTCCACTCCTTGCGGGGTGCAGTATATGGTGCAGTTCAATTTGCACAACAAATCCCTTCCTAACAGACATACCGGACTCGAGTCACAAACCACAAACTGATGTTCGTTCATGTGGTTTCCAATTTTCACAGACACTGGTTCTGTCAAGGGACTAGTCAGCCTTTTGTTCGCGACTCCTACCACTTGAATTGTTTCCCCTGACATCGGCAAGTCTGGAACCACCGCCGATCTCAGAGTTGATCGGGTAGCCCCAGTATCCACTAAGAACGTTGTGGGACACCCTGCCACCTCTGCCTCAACAAATGGCCCTCTCTGATCCACCTCTAGGACTGCCCCGAGGGTACAGTCCTCTTCACTGCTCACACGTTGTCCTGTCAATGGATCAATGTAATAACACTTTTCTTCCTCGATGAATAGAGGCATTTGTTTAAAGACCTTTCCCCCTGTCGCTACCTTTGGTGGCTGTGGGAACTGTGCCCGTGGAGCCGAAGTCCCCCCTTTGGCCACCTTGCTTCCTGGAACTGTCACCTTTGGAGTTGGGACTTCTTGAACCTGCTCTTCTACTTCTAGCTCTCCATTTTCAGGGTTAAAGGGACACTCGCGTCGCCAATGCCCCACCTGGTGACACTGATGGCACTTTGTCGTTTTCTTTAAAGTGGCAAAGTCTATCCTAGGTCTCTGCCCTTCTTCATTATCTTTGTTCTGACCGTTTGGTTTTCGTCCCATCCCCTGCTTCTGCTGGCCACCCTTCCCAGCGGACTGCATTTGCACCACCATCAATTTCTCCTTTAGATTCTTGGCTTTAGAATCTATCTCGTCACTACAGTACCTCGCATAACGTAAAATCTCATCTAGTGGTTTGTTCTGCCAACAGATTAAATGTTGCTGTATCATCAAACAAATATCAGGTCTCAACCCCAAGACAAACTTTGACACAAACTGCCCTATATCTTTGGGATCCATTACATCTAGTCCACTGTATTGCTTGAATGTTTTCAATAATCTTTCATAAAACTCGTGAACTGTCTCCTTGGGTTCCTGCCTTGTTCGGTCTATTTTCACCCAGTCTATGTCCTGTGGTGGTACCTTATCTTTCAGCCATGCTATTACCCTTGCTATTACCCTTTCATACTTTCGCATGACAATCTCGGACGGTCCATTAGTCCGAGCATCCCTCACTGGTTCAGTATTTGGCCATTCAACACTAGTCTTGCACGGGGTCCATAAATCAGATGGGACCACGATGTCAAACAACGTGTTCAAATCAATCCACAATACCTTCGAAATTTTAACAAACCTCTCTACCTGCTTATACCACTCTACTGGATTGTCCCGCAACTTCGGAAATGAGTTGGTAAATGCAGCTAAGTCTCCTCTACTCCAGGGCACATGTACATAATTTCCATTTGATATTTCTCGCAAAGGGAATGCCTCCATATGCATTACCCTTCCCTCGGGGGTCATCACATTTGCACTTCGCCCTTTTTCGACCACCTTTCTTCCCATTTGTCCAATTCTCTCCACACTCTTATCCCTGATACCAGCTCTCTTATGTGTGTTTTTAATCCAGTAGTTCTCTTCTCATCTAGATCTTGGTCTGCGTACTGTAATCTGTGGTTACTCTGCAACGCCCTTGTCCTAGACAAATCCACGGCATATCTATCTGCCAAATCAGTCAGTTTCTCATGAAACGCTCTAGCTTTCCTAGTAATATCCTTTGCCATGAACAATAACTCATCCTGTTCATACAATTCGATCCTTTCTAAAGGCAATGTTCCATCTATTATCTCATCAACATCTGATTTTAAACTAGTAACATCAAGCCTCTTTGTCTTAATTTCAGCTTTCAAGACACTCAATTTAGCTCCTCCATCCGCATCTCTCCCATCCCAGCTCCGAGATCTACGTTTAGGTATAGGTGAGTTATAGGGAGTCCTCCCCTGTTCCCATCTCTCTAGGTCCCATGCCTTTCCATCTTCTCGGGGTGGGTGGTGAAACACTCCTTCACGCCTCATAGCCCCTCTCTCCCCATCCTGGCTAGTTTCACGGGATGCAGGGTAAGATATTCCATTACTCCCTCTTTCTTCACTACTTCCCTGTGATTCCTGATTATTCGAGGCGTGGCGGGACCTATCACTGTTCTCCTTTCTCCAATGTTGAACGTCTTCTCCGAGTACATGATGAAGGCACCTAAACCTATTCTGAAAAGCTCGTACCATCTCATCTCCTCCTTTCTCCCAGAGACGGGACATCTCTTCACACTCTACACTCCTACTATTTTGTTCCTGCTGCCCCCTCTCATCCGTAGGACGTGTAACTCCTCCATTCTCTTGACTTTGGCCTTCCCGCCCCTGACTGCTTTCGCTGGCCCCACAATGAGATACAGTCCCGTTACCTCTGGTTTCCCACTCTGGTTCTGTTCTTGTCCTGTTGCTCGGGGATATTGCGGACCCGTCCCACTCCCTCAAATCAGCTCTTAATTCTGAATAGGATCTTGGCCGCGGTCCCCTTAGATCCATTGGTCCTCTCGGACCTCCCTGTTCTGCATTGGGACCGACAGTCGTGTCTAATGGGGTATTCCATGTTACCGATCCTGGCAATTGCTTCCATGCATTTGTCACGTTATTCCTCCTTTCCATCTCAATCCTTTCCCTATCCAATTGCCTTTGTTGTTCCTCTCTATCTCTCTCAGGGTTATAGATCGAAACTATGGGTCCTATGGTAACAGGCACCTGAAGAGCATCTGGCAATCCCACAGACTCAGCCCTTTCGGTGGTTGGCGTTTTCTGCACCACAAACCTTCCCACTACACTCTGTACAGTGTTGTTTTGAGGTATTTCTCCGCCTTTGATAGGTGTCCATTCCGATATAGGGAGTGGTGTATATCCCTCTATGTCATTCCCATCTTCTCTTGCGAGCCCTCTATCTTCTATCACCCCCACCCTTGGAGGTGGTCTATCCATCAACAACCTGTTTATCAGATTGTCCTCCTGTGGAAAAGTAAATTTTGCCATGTTCTGTGTCCCTACGTGTCATCCATCATATGTTATGTGTGCATGACCAATATGCATATGTTATTCCCCATGTCCGATTCAAGACGCAATTACAGTTGTGTCCTCCTCTAGTATGCCAGTTTCCAGTCCTCGTGAATACTACGAATATCAGGCCTATGTAAAGCTACGTTGCCACGTTTCTCAGTGTGCACGTTATTCTATTATAAAGTCCCCGTTTCTAGGCCTCAAAAGGGCCTAGACACTAGATTCAGCTCCTGTCTCCTGAAGCCTCGCTGAGGAGCGATACAGCCCCCACCTGTATCCTCGACCCTTCACTTACTTCCTGCCTCGCAGTGCCCGGTCCAGCCTGGCTCTGCCTCTGAGTCTGCCAAGACTATGTTATGATTCCAGTTATCAGTTCAGCCCTCCTTCCCTGCATTCCTAAACTACTGAATCGCATCAATAGTTTCCGTCGTTGTCTAGCCTTCACGTCTCCACGTTAGAGAAATACTGCATTTAATGGTCATTTAATATTCTTCATCACGCACTACATGTAGAATAATACATGGTCCAGTCTTAGATTCAAGTTAGCCTTTCCTCTCCTGACTTATAGTTTATATCAACATGTTCTCTAAACATCAGATACTAGATACTGTTTAGGTACATGTCGCTCTGACTCTCCAGACTTCAGTCTCTGCTCCTAGCACAAAGTTCATAGCCCCCAGCTTCTCCTAGTAACACGTCATTGCCAGTTTGCGCGCACCACCAGGTTAGAGGTCCCGGCTCCTTAGGTAGCCCCCTCCTATGTTTCCGCCCATTCATGACATATTCTGTTACGTTTGCATCACATGTCTGAGTTACACCTTCTTTTTACTCTTATCTTTCGCGACTGCTACGCGTCACGCCTTCTGCTCCACCCACTGCTACGCCTAATGCAATGTAATGCTATGTGTTTGCGTTATGTATATATGCTCATGTATTGTTATTAAAAAGCAGCGCGCTCATCCCAGACCCAGCCCCAGCAGCTGCTGGGCCCTGTCATCCTATTCCTATGCAGGTTGTCCTGTTCCTGTCCTTTATGCTGTAATAAACCTGCAAAACTCCCACTACCTCGAATCTTGACTCTTATTTATTGAGCTATCTGTTATGATATATGTCTAGTCAAAAATAGGGTATTATTTATTTATTTACCACATAATGGCGCCCGAATAGGGACTTTCCCTTTCCCCACGCGTCGGTGAAGCCACGCCGACCCCCTGACCCTCTGCAGTCGTGACGGAACTCTTCTGCGCAGTGGCAGATATTTCTGCTCAAGTATCCCTCAGGCCCACGGAGGAGACGGAGGAGGCGGTCCAGCATCCAGACGAGACGGTGGAGGAACGCGGCGAGTCCCAACCAGAGCCCAAGCCAAGAGTCCAAGGTCCGAGGTATCCGGAGGTCCACCCGTAACTGAAGTCCGAAGCCCGAAGTTCGTCGTCCGTCGTCGTAGCAGTCCAGTCCAGTCCGAGGCTTTCCGTTCTTGCTGCCCGGTGAGTACCGTTACTGGGGTGGTATCTAGACAGGGTCAATTTAATTGACTCTGGTCTGTGGGTTGGTGGTACACAGTCCCACAAACGAAGTGTCCACTTCGGTGGATGCGGGTCCTGACGTGTCTCTTTATGAGACCGGTAAGTTTCGTACTGTTTCAGCAGTGCATCTAGTTTCTGTTCTAGTCAGTTCTGTTCTCGAGAAATTTCAAGTATTTCCAGGTGGTATTCTGTTCGAACTGTTATTTATAATGTTCTTCATGTATTTTAATGTTGTGGTATGAGTGCGACGTGATTTCGTGTTTTCATTGTGTATTGTATTATGTCCAGATTATAGTCCAGTCATGCCGCTCTTCTCAAAATTACGTCAGTTAAAAACTAGAAAGGGTCTGCTGGAAGCAGCAGTTCCCGTCCCGCCCAGGGACAGTCCAGGTCACTTTATGTATCAGAAACATGGCATAAGTGCCATATTGTATCTAGATTTATGGGTAGAGTATACCAAACAGTTAGAAGAAAAGTATAGATGGCCCGTATCGGGTACATGGGATGCCGAATGCATCATGCGAGTAGAAGAAGCATTATGGAAAAAGAAAGCCAGACAATCACAGAAAGATGCCATTGAGTTATGGCGCAAAGAAGCTCATAGAAGAACTGAAAAAGAAATCAGAAAGTCAGAATTAAGTAGAGAATCCTTAGAACGAGCCCAAGAAAAAGAATTAATCGAGATAGGTGAACAAGTCAAAGCCGAACAATCAGACAGACAGAGGAATGCCCTTATTAAGGGTATGTATCCTCTTCTTGCCGAGGGCTTGCCAAAAGCGACCCCGGAGGCATCCAGTAATTTCCCGCCACCATTAGTTCCGACCAAGCTACGTCACAAACCGACCGCAGCTGATATTTTTATTTCGTCCTATCTGGACGACACAGTCCCTGAATATGCAGATCCTGTTCGCGCTCCGCCAGTCCCAGTAAATCAGGCACATCCTGCTCCTCCAGACACCGGGGCACCCCATGCAGTACCTGCTACGGTACCCCCGGTCCAGCCAGCATTTCAATTTCCCGCTCCGCCACGAAGAATATCAGTTGATGATTCTAGTTTAGGGGCCGCAGGAGGAGGTCTTCCTCAAACCCCGCCGCCATACAAGCGTTTATCAGCACTCGAATTACATGCTCAAGCATCACAGCGTACTCCTAAAAGTAATAAGTCTGTTGCAGAGATCAGGCAAACTCTTGGCGAATGTGTCTATGACCCAGTTCCAGGCGAGTTTAATATGGTTTTATATTCCGTACGCGTAAGGAGAGTGACCGAGTATCTAGTCACCCTGCCGAATATGAAAGAAGATCTAGACAGGATATATCGTTTCATCCGTACAGGGGATGACCCACAAAGTATTAGTGATGCCATGTCTCAAAGGAAAGCCGAGATTCAGCGCATGATATTAAAGTTCTTAATTAACTGTCTAATAAGAGAACAGGATTACCCGTCTAAAGACCCGGAAGAAATGAAAACTCTGACAAAGTGGAGTGATAATATAGCCGAAGGAAAGCACAATACCATTGGTGCCATGGAAAGTATGTACAAGAAAATCCGTAGAGAGATAATAAAGATACACGAACAGCGTAAAGCAGCACAAGTAAGCGAGAAAGAAAGTACCTCTGATCCTGAAGAGGAAGACGACGAGAATACCGCCAGAATAGCGTATGTAGGAAAATCTAGATTTCCAGATCGCCATTTACGTCTAGAACACAAGTCTACTTTCCATCATTCAGCACCAGAACAAGGTTCCCTAGAACAAGTATTTCAAGCTACCGATCACATTCTGAAATCACGAATCGGTTATAGTGAGTTAAGTACTATGCATGAACAGGAACTAGTCCGATCAGCAGTCAGATGGATTACTGATTCTACCACTTTTCCAGACGAAATAGTGGCACAAATGTTTCTGAAAATGCCCCCAGCCGAGCAGCGACTGGTGGGTATGTATATGATTCAGCACCTCATTACTCTGTATGAGGGTCAACATTCTGATCCAGGCCCGTTACATGATATCCTGAACGAGTTACTCCAGTACAAATGGAGAGGTCTAGGTACCGATTTAATTAATGTCATTCTAGAACAGCGCCACAAATATAGAACATTCTTGAACCCGCATTTTGTTCATGTCTCACCCCCAGAAAGTAAACCATTTTACATGGAAAGACAGAACCCGTTACGAGAAGTGCATCCAGTTAAGACAGAGGACGGTGAAATGCAACGAGTGTTTGTTTACACCCCGATTACAAAGATGGAACTCCTCGAAATGAAGAAATTAATTCCCTGTCATGACAAAGATCCAGCAGGGTTCCATAGAGAATTAAAAGACATGCTCCGTATGGGAGAATACACTTACCCAGATATAATTAAAATGTTAAAGGTCCTGTTGCCCGCAGGGGTGTATGAAAAGCTAAAGGAAAAAGAATGGGAGGTGGGAGAGAAAAAGATAGATTGGGCAGTTCTAGAAGCAGAAGATAAGATACGTGTACCAGGTACTGGTCTTGGAGAGAAATGTAAAGAATTACCAGAATTATTAATTCAAGTTTTACCCAGATTATTAACAACGAGAAAAGAAGACTGGGATGCAATCTCAGCCTGTAAACAGAAACAAGATGAAGATATTAGTGATTTTTATTCTAGGTTTGAAAAGTGCTTTAGTATCAACAGTGGCCTCAAGACAAGTAGTGAGTCATACCCTCACCTTTTCGTTACCAAATTAGTCGAGAATTCAAGTCCACCAATTAAAAAACGAGTTTTGAAAGTCGAAAGCACCTGGCAAGCAAATACTCCGTCCCAGATGCTCCAGATGCTCCAGTACCACCAGAATAGAATCAGGGAAGAGCAAGAACACGAAAGAAAACGTATGAAAGACACGAAAATGAAAGTGCTAGTTGCACAATCTGTTCCCCAAGACAGTCAGAAGAGGGGTCCGAATCAAGTCAGTCATCCTGCAGCTCCCGTTAAAGGGAACTGCAATTATTGTAAACAGCCAGGTCATTTTATAAATGAGTGTGCAGTTCTGAAACACAACATAGCTACTGGTAAGACCAAAGAAAGACCACGTCCGCCTAGACAGGAACAAGTTTCACAGATTCCTCAGCCACAGAATGCACAACAGACAGTTACAGTACCGCAGCCTATTGCTGCAACACAGCATGTTACATCGCAGATGTACCAGTATGCACAGTCTGAGTATCCAGAGTACCAGCCATATTCATGAAACAGCCTAGAGAGGGAGGTAGGCTTGCCTCTCATCGAGATACCTGTAGATCAAGAAGGTCCCTATGTTCACAGTCAAGTATTAGGGAAAGACAGAAAGTTTTTGATTGATACAGGGGCAAGTAGGACCACAATTAGTCATGCCGAAGTTCCAGGGGCTCCGCTCTCAGGCTCAAGAAATGTTTCCCTTGGATTTTCAGGGAAAGCCTATCGTTAATGAGATTTCAAAGCCAGTCACTCTAGAAGTAGGTCCATTGTCCCGCACTACTGATCTGTTACTTACTAAGTCATGTCCAGAAAATCTATTAGGCATTAAGACATTGAAAGAGTTAGGTGCAGTTATATGTTGTTCCCCAGAGGGAATACGTCTGTTCCTACGTGACTTTAAGGGTCACTATGTATTACGAGATTTTGATTCAAGACTGTCTAAAGTTCCGCAGCATTTATGGGCGCAAGGTCCAACTGATGTAGGTTATATGCAAATCACACCCCATCGTGTGACTCTCAAACCAGGTGTAGTGTTACCACGAATCAGGCAGTATAGATTGCCACCTGAGGCTGTAGCAGCCTTATCCAAAATTATTGACGAGCTCATGGCTCAAGGAGTAGTTGTAGAAACTGACTCCAATGTATGTAACTCTCCGATCATTCCAGTCATGAAACGTACTGATCCAAATGCACCCCCAGTATATCGATTAGTGATTGATTTACGGGAACTTAACAAATGTATTATTCCTCAGTACCCAGTTGTCCCAGATATCTCTTCCCTATTGACAGCCATTGATTCCGAAGCCACGTTCTTCACTGTCATAGACCTCAAGAACGCATTTTTTAGTGTTCCCATCCATCCAGACAGCCAGTTTCTTTTCGGATTTTGTTTAAATGGAAGGAGCTATATGTTCACACGCGCTCCTCAAGGTTTCACAGAAAGTCCTAGTATTTACAGTCAAGCACTTAAGAGACAACTAGACAATATTCGCATGCCAACTGACACTGCCCTGCTCCAGTATGTCGATGATCTACTGATCACAGCCCGTTCTGAACGTGCTTGCGAGCGAGCATCCCTGACGGTTCTGTATTTTCTAGCCGAGATGGGGCACAAGGTGTCCCCTTCGAAGCTTCAATTCTGTGTCCAGCAAGTGGTCTACTTAGGACACTTACTGTCCAAGAGGGGTAGGCAGTTGACACCAGACCGTATCCAGTTAATAGCGAGTCTTCCTCAGCCCAAGACCCAGAAGGAGGTACTTGCTTTTATCGGCCTTACTTCTTATTGTAGACAATGGATTCCTCAGTATGCATTTCTAGCCAAGCCACTGATACAGTTAACGACACAGGAGGCAGCCGTATCGACTGTTCTCCCTTGGACATCTGAACATACACTTAGTTTCAACGAGTTAAAGAAAGCTTTATGCCAAGCTCCAGTTCTAGCGACACCGAACTACAGTAAGCCTTTTACACTTTTCGTTACTGAACGTGAAGGTACAGCATTATCTGTTCTTACACAAGATCAAGCAGGACAATACAAGCCCTGTGCTTATTTTTCGAGCACACTAGATCCAGTCGCCCAGGCTCTGCCTGCGTGCCTCAAGTCGGTTGCAGCCACAGCACTAGCTATCAGACAAAGTGATTCCATAGTCTTAGGACACTCTCTGACAGTACAAGTTCCACACTCCGTAGAAGTTCTTCTGAATCGAACACAAACACAGCACTTGACAATTGCACGTTTAACAGGTTATGAACTGACACTGTTCCAGCCACACATAGAAATCAGACGCTGCAACGTTTTGAACCCTGCTACACTGTTACCATCAGCTAGTTCAAATTCTGCCACACATGATTGTGTGGAAGTAGTCAACATTACGACAAAGCCAAGGCAAGATCTGACAGATATTCCATTACCAGATCCCGACCTGACACTTTATGTGGATGGTTCATGTATGAGAACAAGTACAGGAGAACTAGTCGCCGCGTATGCAGTGACTACTGACACTGAAGTTATTGAAACACACCGTATTGATACTCTGTCCGCTCAAGCAGCAGAGCTAGTTGCTCTGACACAAGCCTGCATACACGCTAAGAACATGAAAGTTAATGTTTACACAGATTCACGCTACGCATTTGGAGTCGTTCACGACTTTGGAGTGCTCTGGCAGGAGAGAGGTTTCATGACTTCTCATGGAACCAAGATTCAGCATGGTTTCCTTATCCAAGCTCTGTTAGATGCAATACATTTACCGACATCTATCGCTATCATGAAATGCAAAGCACATACGAAAGTCACTGACATTATTTCTCAAGGTAATGATCTAGCAGATCGCACAGCCAAGCTTACAGCACAGACTCTAGACAGTCCAGTTAACATGACACACACTCCAGATCTGACTACATGTATGACAGTTAAGGACCCTACTCAAGATGTCATAGATATCCAGTTACATGCTACTCCCGATGAAACCAAGAAGTGGTCTGAACAAGGAGGGGTCCAGACAGATCAAGGATGGGTGACGAAGGGTAGGACCGCATGGTTTCTCCCCGACTCTATGGTTCAAGTCATCATTAATACCGCACATAGTCCAGCACATTTAGGAGAAAAAGCTATGTTAGACAGTATCCAGAACATTTGGTTCAACAAGCATTTACGAGCTGCAGCCAAGCAGAAAGTCCGTACCTGTATGATATGTTGCCAGTTTAATCCAGGTAAAAGTGTCCCGGTGGAACAAGGTGGTTTCCAGCCCCCTGACCACCCTTTTGAAGTCCTCCAGATGGATTATATTCAGATGGAGCGATGTCGAGGTTTCAAGTATGTCCTTGTAGTTGTATGCGCTTTGTCCAGATGGACAGAAGCATATCCAGTCCCAGATTACACAGCCGCGACCACTGCCAAGCAGTTGGTTCGTGAGTTTTTCCCTCGATATGGACTCCCTAGAGTCGTATATTCTGATAACGGTCAGCCATTCTCATCTGAACTCATGAAGCACGTTTCCCTGTTGTTGGGGTACCAGTGGAAGTTTCATTGTGTACGCCATCCTGAAGCAGCTGGTCTAGTCGAGAGACATAATCAGACTCTGAAAATTCGAATTGCCAAAATATGTAAAGATAAGGGTGTGGACTGGCTAGTAGCTCTGCCAGTCGCTTTATTTTATATGCGCATGGTCGCACATTCCAGATCAGGTCTGTCCCCGTACGAGGTCGTTTTCGGCCGCCCCCCTAACATGTGGGGTACTCCTAGACCCCGAAGTATTACTGATGTTTCATGTAATATGCTGACAGATTACCTAGCTTCCTTGATGTCTGCCCTCAACTCATGTCGTTCACAGGTTGCCGCCACATTTCCAGACAATACCGAGGTGGCACCGCATGAAATCGTTCCAGGTTCGATGGTGCTCGTACGTAACTTCGACAGATCAAGTCCGCTGGAGCCACGTTGGAAGGAGCCCCGTCAGGTCCTCCTCACCACCCGTACAGCTGTGAAATTGGAAGGACGCCGCGGCTGGGTGCACCTTTCGCACGTCAAGAAATTCTACGGATTAAAGCCGGTCTCTAAGAACATTTCCCAGGATATCAAGACTTGTCAAAACATTGTTTCTAAGGACTGTCCCGCAAATGACATTGCTACAACCCCTCCCCTGTTAGAGAAAACTCCGCAACAGGAGTATAAACAGAAACTACGGTCTAGTAAAATAAGTCAGTCAGTTTGATTGTCTAAGTCCTCCCCTAGGTGAAACGGTTAGACTGTTTCTGACATGTATAAAATAGACCCCCATAGTGAGAGAGTTAGTCAAAACTCAATCCGATGTATCGTTTTTCTAAGTTTCATATTATTTCTCAGCCTTTTGATTTCCTGCACTAGTTACGCATTTTTCCTGTGTTTTCCAGTTCCTCATGTAAATAAGCCTCCTAATGTTACAGTAGAGCACACGTTTAGTGATCTGCCTCCTCACGAATATTCATACCGCCTCGCTATGCGTAACAATACATTTATCCGCATGTTACATTACTCACACCAGACCAGCAATGCCACTAATTGTTGGGTGTGTGGTCGACTCCCCCCTTTCCAGACGTCAAAGGGAGTTCTGCCACTTTTTCCTTATCCTTTTTCACATAATGGTTCGTGTGGAGCATGGTCCACGTTAACGTCCTCCTTAACAGATATGTCTTTTCTTAACAGCACATGTTTCCCAGACAAGCAAGGTTTCCCCCACAGAACAGGTTTAGATCCAGAAAATGAAGTGTACAATTTAGGTAATTATTCGTCGAATTTTATGGTCCTGAATGTTCAGTCTGATACTACTCCAGACTCACCTGCTATTTCAGTATTACCAGTCAAAGGCGAATTATGTGTCCGTAATTATGGTTCTGTACACGTAGGACATAGTGATTGTACTACTATTATCCAGTATAGTGACAGTGGGAAATCTATTTTTAAAGCTTCACGTCATTCTTATTTTGTTTGTGGTCAAACCGCATATGTTCGTCTGCCCCTCGATTGGGAGGGAACCTGTTACATTGCCTTCCTACTGCCACCTGTTTTCCTAGCCCCACCTGACTACCATAGGAATTCCTTCCTAGTACATACTAGACACAAGAGAAATCTCCCGATTGTCGACTATACTGAAACTGCTGCAGAGCAATTCATTGATATTGATAAAGGTGTTTTCCCTTATTTAGGTACAGTTGTAAATAGTAAGCTAATCCGTAGGTTAACAAGAACCCTTGAAGCTGTAGTAGATGAGACTGCCTCCGCTCTAGGTAACTTAACCGAAGAGCAATCCTTTATGAGAATTGTTGTGCTCCAGAATCGTCTCGTCCTTGACGTCATACTGGCCGATAGGGGCGGGGCCTGTAGACTCATCGGATCCAGTTGCTGCATTTTCATTCCAAATAACGCGCCGTCTGTTTATTCAGCTATAACCAGACTTCATAAAATTGCCCATCTATTACACCAAGATCCAGGCACCTGGGCATGGTCCGGTTGGTTCTGGAATATAATTTCCGCCTGGGGATGGAAAGTCCTGTCCTTTCTAGGTATCGCAGTAGCGATCATATTCAGCTGCTGCCTCTGTATACAATGTGGCCCTGCGATTTGTGGCATTTGTGCTACCTCTTGTATTCCTAGTCCCAAGCCCCGTTCTAAATCCCGTTCCAAGATAATTCGAGACGAGCAAATGATACTGTATGAAATGATAGACGGTATCATGAATATTGATGTTTCCTGATGGAAACGTAGTGACAAGGAGGGAATGTGGAAAAGTAAATTTTGCCATGTTCTGTGTCCCTACGTGTCATCCATCATATGTTATGTGTGCATGACCAATATGCATATGTTATTCCCCATGTCCGATTCAAGACGCAATTACAGTTGTGTCCTCCTCTAGTATGCCAGTTTCCAGTCCTCGTGAATACTACGAATATCAGGCCTATGTAAAGCTACGTTGCCACGTTTCTCAGTGTGCACGTTATTCTATTATAAAGTCCCCGTTTCTAGGCCTCAAAAGGGCCTAGACACTAGATTCAGCTCCTGTCTCCTGAAGCCTCGCTGAGGAGCGATACAGCCCCCACCTGTATCCTCGACCCTTCACTTACTTCCTGCCTCGCAGTGCCCGGTCCAGCCTGGCTCTGCCTCTGAGTCTGCCAAGACTATGTTATGATTCCAGTTATCAGTTCAGCCCTCCTTCCCTGCATTCCTAAACTACTGAATCGCATCAATAGTTTCCGTCGTTGTCTAGCCTTCACGTCTCCACGTTAGAGAAATACTGCATTTAATGGTCATTTAATATTCTTCATCACGCACTACATGTAGAATAATACATGGTCCAGTCTTAGATTCAAGTTAGCCTTTCCTCTCCTGACTTATAGTTTATATCAACATGTTCTCTAAACATCAGATACTAGATACTGTTTAGGTACATGTCGCTCTGACTCTCCAGACTTCAGTCTCTGCTCCTAGCACAAAGTTCATAGCCCCCAGCTTCTCCTAGTAACACGTCATTGCCAGTTTGCGCGCACCACCAGGTTAGAGGTCCCGGCTCCTTAGGTAGCCCCCTCCTATGTTTCCGCCCATTCATGACATATTCTGTTACGTTTGCATCACATGTCTGAGTTACACCTTCTTTTTACTCTTATCTTTCGCGACTGCTACGCGTCACGCCTTCTGCTCCACCCACTGCTACGCCTACTGCAATGTAATGCTATGTGTTTGCGTTATGTATATATGCTCATGTATTGTTATTAAAAAGCAGCGCGCTCATCCCAGACCCAGCCCCAGCAGCTGCTGGGCCCTGTCATCCTATTCCTATGCAGGTTGTCCTGTTCCTGTCCTTTATGCTGTAATAAACCTGCAAAACTCCCACTACCTCGAATCTTGACTCTTATTTATTGAGCTATCTGTTATGATATATGTCTAGTCAAAAATAGGGTATTATTTATTTATTTACCACACTCCGACTCGCTTTCCTCGTCTTCTTCCATGAGGTTTCCTCCTCCTCCTGCCACCTCCCTCATCGGATACATTTTTTCCACCTCAATAGCCTGTACCCTCCACCGCTTTGCTTCCTCATCCCATTTAGAATCCCACACTGCTCTTACCGATCGCGTCAGCCTTTGTTGACGCCTGTTCAAATTTCTATCGTGTGCAGCCTTAATCCATGCATTAAGGGCCTCAAACTGTGTTGGTCTGGGCGAGGGTTTCAATGAGGACATGGTTGCTTTTAGCCGATGTAACACCTCTAACTTAAACGTCCCGTACTTCGTAAATTGCATTTCCTCGTTCCCTTCCGTAAGCTTATTCCAAGCCCCAATCCATAATATGGTATGCAGCCCAACATTCGTTGCCATATAATGAGCTGGCGTACCCTCCGGCGGAGCCTCTTCCCCGTAATAATGTTCACTTCGTTTACGTTTAAAAATCCCTTTCAAACACTTAAAACACTTCATGATTTCTCTTTTCTCCGCGTTTGTTTACTTCCTGATGACACTCCACCAATCTCAGCGCCGTTCTCACTAACTGGCCTATCCGTACGCGACTTTCCTCCGACGTCGCTCCAGCCGCCCAACCAGAGCGCGGCTCTAGCTAACGTCACACCAACCGCTCAATCACAGCGCGGCTCTAGCCGACGTCACCCGTCCCCCTTCGCAGCAGTTCCCCTCCTTACTCAGCTTGTCTCCTCGGTCATGCACGCATCCCATTCATACTCTGAAAAATGATTACTTCCGTCCAAGCGATCACCTTTCTTGACTTTACGCCCACAGTCTTTCTGTAGTTGTCACCTTAACTTGGCGAAATGTCTTTCCGTTTACTTCCAGACAATCGCCCTCTCCGATAGGTTACTCACACACAGTAACTTTCGACCAGCGTCCGTTACTCATACACCCACTCTTACACTCCCCCTATCTTGGATCCACGGCGGTCAATGGTACCTCGTGACCTCCGTACTATGGTCGACAACTACCCTGGATGTTCGATACACCCAAAACCACTTAAGCTCTGGCCTGAACTTAAGATTTCACCAGTTCACCCGTTTACCAGGTTACCAGTTTACCAGGTTGCGCGCGCTCACAACCTTCTCTCATTCACACTACAGGCATTCAACTCCGCAAGACATTACAATACAAATACAACACAAAACACCGCAATCTGTTCACGCATGACCCTTTTTATACTCACTCTCCGATACTGCTGCTTTTCTCGCACCGTCTGCACCTTTCGGCACACGATTCTTCCGCTGCTCGTCTCTCGACGTCTAGGGGCCTTGGGGTAAACTAACCTCTCTAGATTACCTTCCTCAAGAAGATAACCATCCTCACTCTGCTACCAACTGCTAACGCGGGATTACTGGTTACTAGTTACCTTACCAAATCCCAAACTATGTCGACTGAATCGTTGGTACCTGTCATTGAGTAAAAGGTAATCTTACAATAAGTCAATCAATTTAAGAACTTACACCACTCTAAATGACCACTGACCAAATTTTAAGATTCAAAGATTTAATATAAAGTCAAAGATAACTGAAGATACAAACTTCTCAAAATGAGATTCAGAAGATAAATCGGTATCACTATGAACATGAACTTCTTGAGTAGTCTAAGTCTGAAAAACAAAATAATAAGTACAATCTCGAAAACCATAAGGGTTGTCAAAATGGATATAAGTTGCAATCTCAAAGTCATTACAGAAAAGAAAATTAAGATTAGTCTGTCCCTACACTATACTAAGTGACATCCCTACTTAGCAAGATCTTTACCCTCTAGGTGTCAGCCGTGGTGACTTCCTAAGAAGATCACGCACTTCTCTTTTTCTCTTCTCTGATAATGGGTCTCTCTTGATCAGCCTATCTGCCTACCCATCCGCTTCCTTAGGCTCCCAAAATCATCTGCTCTGCTCTCCTCCCGGGTCTCTTTCCCTAATACCAAATCACATTTCTGATAGGAACGCCCCTTGGGACGCCCCTCACGTGGTATCTCTGTGCGCGGCAAACTCCATGATGGTACTCTTGAAGACCCTCGTTAAAGTTGACCTTGGTTCCCAGGCTTCTTCTCCAATGCGCCGATACCCCCTAAATTCCTGGAAACTCCTACAGGCCTGCGCAAGGCGCCACTGAACAAAGTCCCTTTCATTCGAGCTGATTAGGACCCTC